>NC_042975.1:24532929-24840191 GCF_901001165.1 Salmo trutta
CAAATCACAAGATATACACCAATGTCATTGGTAACACTTCTCTTCCTCTATCTTCTTTTCCACAAAACATAGAAACGCTCCATTTTCACACATGCTGATGTTGGGTTGGTGCTGGAAATGATGAATATGAAGTTCACGATGAAATTCCCCTTTAAAACCCATGAACCTTGCAAGCTTTTTGAGTTTTGTTTTCATCTTAATGCTCCAAATCTGGTTGCTATTAATTAGCTCAGCAAGACCCTCTGGACGTCGTCCATGTGCTGCCTTTCCTTTCTGCTCACTCCACTCCACCATTCACCATTGCACATTTCTCGAGAGGGGCCTCTGGCCTACTCCAATGTTCATTTTGGCACTCTTTTTTTAGATTTAGTCTAGTCTTAGTAATTTTGTCTTACTCACATTTTGTCATTTGAATAATGATTTAGTCTAGTTATTGTCAAAATGACGAAAACATTGGGCTATTTTAGTAAATAAATCCTCATTTTAGTCACATCACGTTTGTATTGCCTTGAGTCCTGGTCCAAGTGCTGAAGTCTGAGTCACTGGGTCCACATTAGCTTAAAGTTATTTACACAGTCAGATATAGTGTAGTGGCAAGAGGAATTTAGCCTTTCCCTTTTCTTTTCCTTCTATGCCACCAAATGTTTGCATATAGGCTACTATCAATGTCACCTGGGCCACATTCCGTTGCAAAACATTCTTGGAACGTTGCAGATTCAACATGTCAAAGAGGCATGTTTGTTCTACATAGCATATTTCTATCTGAACGTTCCAAAACGTTGCGTCCTGCTGAACGCGCCCCAGGTAGTTAACTATAGCTAGCTAATGAGGTAAAATGACCGAACAAGGTGTAGCCTAAACAAATGCTTAACTGTCCGGTCCGCAAGTAGCCTAGTTTTAGAACAGCATGCGATATGCTTTATGAATGTAAAATGCGGCACGATAGAAAGAAAAAAACGTAGGTCCGGTATTATGGGTCATATCTTTTGAATGGTAATCTTTCAAGCCGTTTTCTATGAGGAAAAGAGGGAGATTTGACTATGTAGGCTACAGAACCTGGCTATGAAATGCAGTGGGGAAAGTGGGTGGGTTGAGCGAGACTACAAATTCAAAGATACCATACTTTTTTATTCTCAAGAGAGAGAAACTTAGCTAGACTGTTGTTTTACGATTGAACTCGATGCTACACTGAAAAAAAAAATATAACACAACATGTAAAGTGTTGGTCCCATGTTTCATGAGATGAAATAAAATATCCCAGAAATGTTCCATATGCACAAAAAGCATGCAACTGGAATGTCCACCAGAGCTGTTTCCAGATAATTGAATGTTCATTTCTCTACCCTAAGCCACCTCCAATGGTGTTTTAGAGAATTTGGCAATACGTCCAATCGGCCTCACAACCGCAGACCACGTGTAACCACACTAGCCCAGGACTTCCACATCCAGCTTCTTCCCCTGCGGGATCGTCTTAGACCAGCCACCTGGACAGCTGATAAAACTGGTTTGCACAACCAAAGAATTTCTGCACAACCTGTCAGAAACCGTCTCAGGGAAGCTCATTCGTCCTTACCAGGGTCTTGACCTGACTGCAGCTTGGCGTTGAAACTGACTTCAGTGGACAAATGTTCACCTTTGATTGCCACTGGCACGCTGGAGAAGTGTGCTCTTCACTGATGAATCCCGGTTTCAACTGTACCAGGCAGATGGCAGGCAGCGTGTATGGCGTCGTGTAGGTGAGCGTTTTGCTTATGTCAATGTTGTGAATGGTATAGGCAGACATAAGCTACGGACAATGAACACAATTGCATTTTATCAATGACAATTTGAATGCACAGTGATACCATGACGAGATCCTGAGGCACATTGTTGTGCCATTTAATCCGCTGCCACCACCTCATGTTTCAGCATGATAATGCACAGCCCCATGATCTGTACAGAATTCCTGGAACCTGAAAATATCCCAGTTCTTCGATGCCTGCATACTCACCAGACATGTCACCCATTGAGCATGTTTGGGATGCTCTGGATTGACGTGTACGACAGCGTGTTCCAGTTCCCGCCAATATCTAGCAACTTCGTACAGCCATTGAAAAGGAGTGGGACAACATTTCACGGGCCACAATCAACAGCCTGATCAACTCTATGTGAAGGAGATGTGTCACGCTTCATGAGGCAAATGGTGGTCACACACACTGGTTTTCTGATCCACTCCCCTACCATTTGTTAAGGTATCTGTGACTAAAATATGCATATCTGTATTCCCAGTCATGTGAAATTCATAGATTAGTGCCTACCGTAAAATCCGGACTATAAGCCGCAACTTTTTTCCCAGGCTTTGAACCTCACGGCTTAAACAATGACGCGGCTAATATATGGATTTTTCCCGCTTTCAATTTTTTTTTTGTAAAAAAAAACATTCTGTGATGTGCTCAGTTTTTTGGCGGCATGAAGCTTTCATTAGACCAATGAAATTGCCGAACGGGTTAAGGTCAAACAACTTTTTTGTTTACTGTTTAGATTAAATCGAGCACTCTCAAACTTCCCATCATTCTGATTACGGTAGTCATTTTGTCACCCTCATCATGGCAAAGACACGGAGAAATGCATATGATGCAGCTTTCAAGTTGAAGGCGATTGATCTGGCTGTTGGAAAAGGAAATAGAGCTGCTGCACGGGAGCTTGGTCTTAATGAGTCGATGATAAGACGTTGGAAACAGCAGCGTGAGGAATTGACTCAGTGCAAAAAGACAACTAAAGCTTACTGCTAATTTTTTTGTTTTTGTTACAAGCCGTGTTTCGTTAAAGCCTATTTATTTTTGTTACAAGCTGTGTTTCGTTAAAGCCTGTGTAAAGCCTGCGGCTTATAGACATGTGCGGCTTATTTATGTTCAAAATAATCATATTTTTTGATTCAGTGGGTGCGGCTTATATTCAGGTGCGCTTAATAGTCCGGAAATTACGGTAATTAACTTATTTCAATTGATACATTTCCTGTAACTCAGTAAAATCGTTTTTCAATTTCGTAAAGCAGCTTGTGTTTCTTAACCAGCCAAAGGGTAGCAAACTGCTGCTAATATTTATTGTGCTTATCACTGAAAAGCTCTCAATTTCTCCGAAACGTATTGTCCAGTCCCCTTAGTAGTCAGATTGTAGTCACAGAGGTAATTTTGTCTCGTTTCAGTCAACTGAAAAATCCTTTTATTTTATTTTTCATTTTTTCTGGGTCTATTTAGGCAGTTATAGTTTCGTCAATTGCCACAGAATAATGTGTGTTTGACGAATATTTGAGTCCCTATTGTTGTTGACGAAATGAACACTGGCCTACTGGTCTGTGTGTTATGGGGCCTTGTTCTGGGCCATAGGCGGTGGCCACTGTATTCTTCCCTATCAGCAAGATTATGCACTGTCTAGCTCTGTCCGTAACGATCAAGTTTCACCCCCAGAATGTATCATTTCTTCTTCGCTCGTGCAGGGCAGCTTTTTTTCCCATTTTCAGCTCTCATTGTGGGGACTTCCAACAGCTATAAATATGGGTAACATAAAATCAGCCTTGCGTGTTTTTAATTGCTTCATAATGAAATGTTTTAACAAACGTGCCTTAATGCTCAAATCCACTAGTTACTCCTAATTTCACCTTGCGTATATACATAACAAGTGATTTGTAGCTTTGATTATTTTCAAGTGCAGTGGTAACGGAATACTTACTTCCCCACATAAAGTTAGTGTAGGTTAAAAACCTGTTACTGTTGTTGAGTGGACATGATGGCGAGACCAGACTGAGTTAATAAACAGGAGCAAGGGGAGTGGCGACCCGGGGATAGCATTTCTGTCTGATGTCGCTAGCTGGACTTGGCTAAGTGTCTCTGGGACTGCAGAGATCCAAAGATCCCTCTAGCCTGGGTGGTGTTGTGTTGATACCAGGCCCAAGGAGAGAGAATCCACACGATGGGTGGGTTCTCCATAGACACCCAGTGCTCAAACGATATCCGGCCCCCTGGTAGTCTTCTTAATGGGGGTAATAATCCTAGATCCTATAATAACCCAGCTCAGGGTGTGAGGAAGTTGGCCTCGATCTGTAATTGGCTCACAGCCAACATGTTTGTTTGTGTTGGGACACACACACACACACACACACTAAAGCTGATCGGAACACAGATGGTAACCTTGGTTACAAAACATAGGGCAAGCGTTGTATAAATTAACATTAATATTATTGGATTTATTGTACACATTCATGAGTTTGACAGTCGCTCAGTTAACTGAAAATGTCTGGTTTCATAAGAAAAGTATTGGAAGACACTTTTGAGAAAAACAATCATGGTATCAGTGACTGAGGCCTAGGTGAGCTGGCAGGTATGTTTTTTTTTTTTTCTTAGTGTGGGATCTCTTTAATTAGGCTAGGGCCAGGATGGGAGGCTCCTGGTACATTTTTACATTTTAGTCATTTAGCAGACACTCTTATCCAGAGCGACTTACAGTAGTGAATGCATACATTTCATAAAAAAAAATTCTCCATACTGATCCCCCGTGGGAATCGAACCCACAACCCTGGCGTTGCAAACACCATGCTCTACCAACTGAGCCACACGGGACTGGTACAGCAGTAGGTATCATCACAGAGATGTCTGTTTGCCTTGTCAGCTTCCTGCTGGGACACTACTTTAGACATGTAAAATGCACTGTTACAGGATTGGAGGATATTCTGGACATGATAAAATTGCTAAGAGAGCATCCGAGGCGCCGAGAGCTAACCTAAAAATATGGAGAAAAATGCGCTAAAATGTTTTTAACAGCATGGCACTTTTCCCTTTTATTTTGACTCCAGTAAAAAATTCATTATTTAACAGCTTTGACAGCTGATTTATCTTTAGGAAAGGAATATAGTCATGGTCTGAAGTGGGGTAAAATGTATTTAAAAAAACACTGACTTCCTAGTAAAATATGGATTGTCTGTTCATGGCCAGTGTCTCCGCTTGGTTGTTAATTTATTTAATCCGTGCTTCTCTGCCTCCACAACACCACCGGAAATGAGAAACATACCCCTGGCTGTTCACCTCTCTCTCCCTCCCTATCTCTCTCTTTTAAAAAAATTTATACTTTTGGACTCGATTGTCCCTTAAGTGTGAACTTGAAGTGCTCAGAACTGCCAAATCAAGGCGAGGTTGAAGGTCTCGAAGAACCACGAGACAATTCACCCCCTCCGCCGGTGTGTCAGAGCTGCGAGCTAAGCCTCGTCTGTGTCAGAAGGTATGGGAGAGCTGCGAGCGAAGTCTCGTCTGTGTCAGAAGGTATGGGAGAGCTGGCGTAGGATGCCAGCGAGTAAGCGCTGAGGATGTTTTCCCTGCTCCACATTCCCAGCGAAAACGCTCCGCTCTACTTACGGCCCGCCCCGTCTATTTCTGTAAGCCCTCTCCTGATTGGCCACTTGGGAGGGATCGGTGTCGGTAAACAGGTTGTAGCACATGGAATTCCCTGCCATCTGTCGTCCATTTGAGACGGCTGCAAAGCAGGTCGACCCCCTTTGCAGCTCTGTTTGGTAAGGACTCCCCGCCCCTAAAGACATCCCGACAATTTCCAAGATACTCTCTCAGGGTTGGCACTCCCTCAGGGTTGGCACACCCTGGCAGCCAGCGAAGGGCCCAAAATGGAGGTCAAACATGCAAAGACCTTGTGGTAAGGCCTGGGGGTTTTGGTGACATGAGGAACAGGACGGTTTCAAAGCCAACCACACTACTCGCACTCCAAAAAAAGGCAACATGGGGACGCTGCCTTCAAAATTATCCTGGAGCAGCCACAATTACAACCTTTAGAGTGAGAGGGGAGGAGAGCAGAGAGGGGAAGAGAATTTTAAAAAAGAGGTCATATGAATGTGGGTGAGTCAGGGATTTGACTGGTGTTGTGCAGGCTTTCATCTTCGGGGCTATTTTGAGAGCATGTCATTACACACTGAGGGCAGAGTATGCCGTTTGAAAAAATATAAAATATATAATAATTGTTGCATTCAAGTTGTGAACACATTGTCTTCCCACATACATAAAACAATGTTTCATAACAGTGTATCCCATTAATTAGTTGTGAGTTAATTGTTTTACAGATGAAGCATTTATATCTCTTGAGCTTGAGCTGACGTTGGCATTTTTTATCTCCTGGAACTTGTAATGTACTTATGTACTGTTAACTTAATATAAGCCAATATCTTCCCTGCGACGCTGTATATCATAACAACCACAATCACTGAGGCTCAGCCCTTTTCTCTTTCTGGCTACAAAGGGAATCGTCTTGAACCGGTTCTAATCGGGGCTGACAGTACAGGATACGGAGCTGTTAATGTTCCGAAAAACCAAATGTAATTGTGTCCGTCCCTCTAAATAGATTACAGCTTTGGTGAACCCTACATGTCTGGGTTGTCAAACTGAAAAAGAAAACATGTTCAAAGGGCGATTGAAAAGAGAGCTTACTCGTTAAAAATGAGGTCTAATCACCTCTAATGAAATGTCCTCCATTGTAAACATGGATGGTGTAAATTTTAGTAGAGCACAGGTCAGGATGACTATCTATTCCAATGTCTGTTGACCGAGTGATACAGAGAGAGAGAGGGAGTGGGATGAGAGAAAGAGGGAGAGCGAGACAGAGCTTCTTTAGCTGTCAAGACATTGCAGATCCAACTACTTGGAGGTTGTTCTGAGTGTGTTGCAGCCAGGCAGGTTTAATTGCATTGAGGCTAATATCAGCTTAATGGAAAGCATCTGCAGAGAGGGCTGACAGACACAGAGCTGATTGACATGAACTATTTGGTCACAGGAACGCCTGCTAACAATAACATGCACGTCTTCATCTCGGACTGCCAAGGGTGAGCAGCTCAGTCAATATACCCAGGCTCTACATCACATAGAGAGTGAACACTTTTTTGGAAAGAGAAGGACTGGAAGCCAAGGAAAGCTTCCATCTCCAGCTGCTTTCCAGTGTGTGTGTCCCCCCCCCCCTCACACTTAACTTGACTGTTTATGAGATTCTCAATAAGCATTTACTCTCCGTTGCTTTCTTGTTCTCTCTCTCATTCTCTTACTGACTTACTTCATGATTCCTCTGAGCCATTTGGTGTTGTGTACACTGAAGTGATAGAACTAGGGTAGCGAAATACTGGTAACTTACCCAAAATTCCCAGGTTTCCAGAAATCATGGTTGGAAGATTCCCAGAGTCAGGAAAGAAATATGCAGGAAATCCGGAATCCTCAAACCAGGATTTCTGGAAAACCAGGGAATTTTGGGAAAGTTCGCGAAATTGTGCAAACCTTGTTCCACCACTTCAGTGTACACAACACCAAATGGCTCAGAGGAATCATACATTAAGAGAGTTAGTGAGAGAACAAGAAAGCAATGGAGATCAAATGCATATTGAGAATCTGATAAACAGTCAAGTTATTTTGCAACCTTATGTAGAACATTTGAGCTCATCAAAGATATGGGCTGTTGTGGAATAAACCAAGTCTGTTGATCCACAAGCACAGTATGGGATTGAAAGCCCCCCCCCCCCTCCCCCCACCCTTGAACAGCCTGGTAACAGCCTGAAGTTCTTACGTCGACACTTTCTACACATTTGTTGCTTGGGTTCCCGTGAAAACAAAAGACAGCGTAGAAACAAAAACAGAACAGACCTACAGCACTGGGGTAAGCAAGCCAATCTGCCTCTTGAGGAAGTTTCAGTATAGCAGAGGCTGGCAGGGGCTGAGGTGATCACTGAAGCCATATGCCTCAGCCAGGCAGGACAGGTGGAGATCATTGCGTTCAGGGAGCCTCTCGGCTGTCATTTTATGTCTGTGCTTCAGAGAGAGAGTAGTGGGAGTAGATGGGGCCCCATCCATCCCATTCAACACTCCCACCCTGCATCTAATCAGATCCCTGCCTGAGCGTCACCGAAACTCGATTAAAGGTTTGGCTCTGGCTTTTTAATGGCTTTTCTGCCACTTACCGAGTCGTCCCTGTAAAACTATCACCCACCGTAATGTTTATTTATATGTTTATTGCTACTGCTTTGATCCATTAAGGCACCCCTCTCTCATTCTCCTTCCACCCCCCAGTCTCTTAACAATTTCTGCCCATAAACCGGCACACCATGACTGGGCAGTGGACTATGGGAGAGCTGTGTAATCGTAAGAGGGAGCCAGGATTCTTTTAAGAAGATTCTTAGGTGCCTGAGTGTCATTGTTGTGGAATTACCCGTACAATTGTTCTTTTGAAAATGGGGGTGAGCCCATGCCTGCTTCCACTGCAGGCAGTTATCAGGCAGCTATGATGTGCATCCCTAGTTTTACCCTCTCCTGGGTTTGTTCTTCCTGTCTAGACATTGTTGTGTGCCAGACAATGACCATTGAGTATTACAGCACATTTTATGAGGACCATTTATTGAATTGCATCAGCTATTCATCTGTCCAACAAATAAATGCACATGTTCTTGGCTCTATTGAATCGAGACCCTGATTTTGGAGGGTTATTTTGTGAAGAGGATATGTTTTCAATCCCACCACTGTAATAAACATATCAAAGATGTTTCAGACTGCCTTTGGTGTTAGACAATAAAGTACAGCAAATGAAAACAACACTTGTGTTATATTTCAGTTGTATTTTCAGGGTTAACCCCTCCCTTGACATGTACCAACACAAGGGTGTTAACATTCTACAGTGGTCCCTGCAGCGTACGCTCAAACTGCTGTGATTAGAACACTTATTTAGAACATCCAGTTTCGATTGACGCAACAGTCAGTGTTTGAGCTGGCCACACTAACGCTGACTGAGGAAAGATAGAGGTAACATATTTATCTAACTCTCGGCTGACGTAAACCATAATATGAATTAGCTAAAAGCAATTACTATTTACAATTCATCACATCACGGGTGAGCTTACCATTGATTGAAATAATTAAGTAAAACACTAAAGTAATCCGACAATGGGTAGTTTGTGCACGCCGCTATGTTAGTTTTTTTCCTGTCAACCAAAGATAAGAAAAGGAGAAGATGAATTTATTGTGTTTGCAGTATGCATGTTGATGGGGGTGTGTCGTCTACCATCATTCACTTCTGGAAGTTTACTCTAAAGATGGGAATCATCCCTTCACCTAATTTTGTTATAACATTTTTGGTCTGACAAACGTTTTCGTGATACCCAAAATGCATTGTATAATGTCAACAAACATGGCGCCACACATAGCTGGCAAATATCTTAGCATTAGCTCATCATAATCAGTTCAACCTTTGAAAAAGTATTTTACACACATCATACGTGTCCATTACAATCTATGCAAGAATCAGAATGCATGATTTGTCACCAGTACTTGAAAATGTGAAAAGCTGTAAATATATTATGCTCCATACGTACATACGGTATGCTACAGTAGAAATGACAACAAGATATAGAAAATAAGGCACTTACTTTGATAGGAACACACATTTGTAAGGAAAACAACAACAAAGGCAATGCGAGCGCCAGCCAGAAAATGTGCCAGAAAAAGTTTGTGCATTACTGCGTAAATGTCTGCGTACTTGATCCACGGAAACACTGGGGAAGTGCTTTGGCTCTCGTGGAGAGAGAAGTTTGTCCGGCTCAGTAAAGCATCAAACATAAATTCTGGCATCTCGCACATAAAGAAATTCACACTGGGGCGACCGTTAGATATATTTGGAACTCACACGTGAAAAGGTGAATAGTATAGGGTGCAGTTGAAATTATTTAATCTGTTTCCGTATTAAGTTGATTGACAGGCACTGTGGCTTTAACTGTTTTAATGCTGATGAGCTCGACAATTGGGACATTACGCCAAGAAATGCAATACCCATAAAAAAGTAGCCTCACTAGATGTCTTTATTTCAGGGGAGTACATGCAATGATTTGCTGTCATAACTAGGCCTACAGTAAGACATTTCAGCCCATTACACATAATGGCTCAAAGATTAAGTTAATAAAATGTATTGTAATGACATCACCACACAGGATTTGGAGCAGCTATGAGACCAGGTGGCATAACGATGGAAATCGCTGTGCAGACATTTAGTTTGTCTGCTACTGTATTCCCAAAAGCTTGAACTGTCGGTGAAGTGCTCTATACCAGATTTGTTTTGGAACTGCTTAATCTTTCAGCTGTCAATAAATGACTGCTATGTAAATAGAATAATCTCTTGCCAATTTTCACTTCTGCTCCTGTTAGCTAAGTGTTTCCAGTTGAGGTTTGAAGGGACAGGCAACTGTCCACTTGTGATTGTGCTCAGACAATGTGCACTGCAGGCAGATTATATTTAAACCAGTGGTGTAAAGTAATTAAGTAAAAATCATTTAAAGTACTACGTAAATTGTTTTTTGGGGTATCTGTACAGTACTTTACTTTACTATTTATATTTTTGATTACTTTTACTTCAGTACATTCCTAAATAAAATAATGTACTCATCTTCCTTACATTTTCCCTGACACCCAAAAGTACTGAAAATGGTCCAATTCACGCAAAATGGTTTCATCCCTTCGTCCTCTGATTTGGCAGACTCACTAAAAACAAATGCTTAATTATGTCAGTGTTGGAGTGTGCCCCTGACTATTCGTAAATTTAAAAAAAAGAAAATTGTGCCATCTGGTTTGCCTAATATAAGGATTTTGAAATGATTTAGACTTCACCTTTTGACACTTAAGTATATTTTTGAAATTACATTTACTTTTGATACTTAAGTATATTAAAAAGCAAATACTTTAAAAATACTTTTACTCATGTAGTATTTTACTGGGTGACTTTCACTTTTACTTGAGTCATTTTCTGTTAATGTATCTTTACTTTTACTCAAGTATGACAAATTGGTACTTTTTCCACCACTGATTTAAACCCTGTGGTACTGTAGATGTTGAGACTTATGATTTCAGTGACTATATTACTGGCAGTTGTGGTCCGCTAATTTTCAAGGTAATCTGAGCAACCAACATATTGCCTGGAATTGAGGCTTCTGGGATGTGGGGAGAGGTCATTAGCGTTTATCCGTTGTTTCAGGCTTCTTACGTCAAGATGTTGTAGGATATTGGATGTAACCTTGTTTCTTTACTGGAACACTTACATGATAGATGGAATAAACCAGAGAAGAGGGAAGAGCATGTTGAATGCATGCCAAGAAAGAAGAGCAAATACTGTATCTACTCTTGGTGGGTGTTGGTTGTCATGGCTAAAACACACAACAGTTAATGAGGAGGGAAGGAATGGTCAGCTTATCGGCTCTAGTGTGTGTGCTGTGTGTTTGAACAGCTTTATAGACTCAGCTCTCATCGGAGGACCTTGCCAGTGAACGACTGTCTGGCCAGACTGAAAATAGTGTCACATACTGTAGTCTTAACCTCCCTGGGCACCTAGTCAACAGCCAGTGGAATTGCGTGGCGCGAAATACAAATACCTCATAAATGCTATAACTTCAATTTCTCAAACATATGACTATTTTACACCATTTTAAAGACAAGACTCTCGTTAATCTAACCACACTGTCCGATTTCAAAAAGGCTTTACAGCGAAAGCTGTACCCTGCCAAAAAAAAGAAGTACCCTGCCAAAAAAAATCACACAGCCATTTTCAAAGCATGCATATATGTCACAAAAACCAAAACCACAGCTAAATGCAGCACTAACCTTTGATCTTCATCAGATGACACTCCTAGGACATTATGTTATACAATACATGCATGTTTTGTTCAATCAAGTTCATATTTATATCAAAAACCAGCTTTTTACATTAGCATGTGATGTTCAGAACTAGCATTCCCACCGCAAACTTCCGGTGAATTTACTTAATTACTCACAATTAACGTTCACCAAATGCATAACAATTATTTTAAGAATTATAGATACAGAACTCCTTTATGCAATCGCGGTGTCAGATTGTAAAATAGCTTTTCGGCGAAAGCACATTTTGCAATATTCTGAGTAGATAGCCCGGCCATCACGGCTAGCTAATTTGACACCCACCAAGTTTGGCCCTCACCAAACTCAGATTTACTATAAGAAAAATTGGATTACCTTTGCTGTTCTTTGTCAGAATGCACTCCCAGGACTTCTACTTCAACAACAAATGTTGTTTTGGTTCGAAATAATCCATAGTTGTATTGAAATAGCTCCGTTTTGTTTGTGCGTTGAGGTCCCTATCCAAAGGGTGACGCGCGAGCGCATTTCGTGACAAAAAAATGCAAAATATTCCATTACCGTACTTCGAAGCATGTCAAACGCTATTTAAAATCAATTTTTCTCGTAAAATAGCGATAATATTCCAACCGGGCGACGTTATATTCATTCATAGACTGAAAGAAAAACATGGAGTCCTCTCGTGGACGCGCACTGCAGTGTCAGTGTTCTCAGCCTGACCACTCACAAAAACTCCTGCTTTTTTTCGCCCAGAGACTGCAGAGACGTCATTCCACTTTCTGGCGCCTTCTGAGAGCCAATGGAAGCCTTAGAAAATGTCACGTTACAGCAGAGATGCTGTATTTTTGATAGAGATGCCCTAGAAGTGGAACAAATTGTCAGACAGGGCACTTCCTGTATAGAATCTTCTCAGGTTTTGGCCTGCCCTATGAGTTCTGTTATACTCACAGACACCATTCAAACAGTTTTAGAAACTTTAGAGTGTTTTCTATCCAAATCTACTAATTATATGCATATTCTCGTTTCTGGGCAAGAGTAGTAACCAGATTAAATCGGGTACGTTTTTTATCCGGCCGTGCAAATACTGCCCCCTAGCCCCAACAGGTTTTAAGTCAACTGACTCGTTTCTTATTACCATGGCTGGGTATGGCGGTCTTCACATACTGAGGAATGAAGCATGTACTCTGTACTTGAGATTCATGGTCTGTTGCTGAAACATCTCTAGGTCAAACATCCAACTAGGCTTTGAAGTCCCAACTTCTATCATCTGATAAGGTGTATCAGTTAATAATTAGTTCACAATCCTTTAGGAAGAAGATTGCGAAATCCCATGCATTCCATGTTGGGGCACATTTACACAATTTTGTTAATTGAGCCCATCTAATGAATGATCATAAAACCATATTTGCGATCGTGGCACTGTTATTTGTGCGAAAGGTGAGGAGCCATTCACAGCACTGTAAAAAAAAAAGATGTTGATTCAACTTACAGTTGAACCAGCTGCAATAAGACTGAGTTTGCTCAACAAAATAGCATTGAATAGGATTGTGAGTTTGCTCAACATTTGGGCATATACTGTAGCTGAACCAACGTAAATTCAGAAATTGAATTTTATGTTCACTCAACTTGAATTCTAGGTTCAACTTGAGAATTTACTCGACCTTATTTGCATATTTCCCAGTGTCCTTTGCCTTTCGAGTTAATTGTAGTTACCACCCATTACTATTTGTAGCGTTTACCAAGTGAGTGTCTAAGGCTGCATTTACACATGCAGCCCAATTCTAATATTTTGTTCACCAATCAGATCACCTCTGAAAAAGATCTGATTTGAAAAGATTTCATTTGATTGGTCAAAAGACCAAATAGTGGAAAACAGATTTGAATTGGGCTGCCTGAAACAGCCATCTCAGTAATGGGTGCAATAAGTCGAACTACTAACAGGGTGGATTGGTTTAGAAAAATGTATGTTATTTATGTTTGTGTTTGTGTAGCATAATATTAATCAAACAATCAATGTACATGCAAAAACACAGGTATTGAAACAAACAATTCTGAAAATCAACCTGCTACAGAGCATGCTGGGAAATATGATAATGATGAGTGTGGTTTTGAGCAAACATGAATTTGTAATTTTATTCAACAAGATGGTTCGAATGCAGCTCACTTCGAGCTGAGTTTGTTGAGTAAACTAACACATTATCTAAAATTCTTCTCCTTTTGAAGTCCACTCAACTCACAGAATAACGCTAAGTAAGTTGGCTTTTTTACAGTGTGAGAGGGTTCTGACTTAGAGGGAGTACAGCTACAGTATGACCAGAAGTGACTTTTTTGCAGCAGGTTAGGAGAATTTACACAGCAAGTTAGGAGAATTAATGTGGCAGGTTAGAAGACTTAGGTTAAGGTTAGAGATAGGGTTAGCAAAATGCTCTCCTAACCTGCTATGAAAAGTCACGTCCGGTCATAGCTGTACTTCCTCTAGTCACAACTGTGTGAGAGGCCTCCTCAGAATGCAACAAATAAGTATTCCCTTAATTTATGTTTCTACGCCATGCTGTCCTATTCTAATAGGACCATTTAATCGCTTTGATCCTCGAAAGGCAATCTACAAAGACCTGTCAGCACCCCTAAACCTGCTTATTCAAGGGGAACATCCTCACATGCAGAAAGGCCCTTTTGACTGTTCTAAAGTACCATTAATTTGTGAAAGCAGTGTTTTCTTTTTTTTCCCTCGCTGTCAATATATTTATTTATATTCCCAGCGGCAGTTGACATATGAGTCTGTCTAATAGGCAGGGGGACGGGGGGAAGAGGTTAAAACACCTCAGACAGTGAGATTGGGTTAAGCCGAAATAATTGTATGCATAAACATTAGGCCAAAAGCTGCTCATTGACTGCTGAATGTGCTTTCATTAGCATGAGTCATGCGTTGCCTTGAACACATTCGGGTAACAGAACTCAGTTTGCTGAGCTAGGGATTAAAAAGAGAGAACTAACAGGTTGGTAAAGCCAAAAAAAGACACCTAATTAGACTTCTGGATCTCAATCAGAGTGTATTAAATGAGCTGGCTATGTGGTTTACCTTAACTAACTCTAAACAGAGACCCAGAGGCTTAGAGAGGTGAAGGTCACAGCCTTTTAGCTCCTCATCACTTCTCTATTGCTCGGGCTGGGTCGAACCAGAGGATTTAACAACCAACTCGGAGACCATACTGTGAAGGACTTTGTTAGAAGTCAACAGGTAGGATCAGGTCCTTGTTGACAGTATTATTAGTGCTCCCTGCACACTCGCAAGCTTTAGAAGATAATTACCTTCTTAAGCAAATTTAATTTGTCAAATTATCCGATAACGTTAACCCACATTTTCAGAGATGAAGGCACTCCAAAGAACAATAGCAAATTCCTTTAGTCATGAATCACCTATTGCTACTGAGGACAGATGGATAATTTTCCTAGATTGTTTTACACAAATACACATTTTTTAAGTCTCAGCACAGTTTCGACTCCAGTGGTCATCTGCGTCGTGTTTTTTTTCCAGCTGTGGTCTCAGACTTGGCAGTGAATAGATTTCCCTCATGTGCTCTATTAAAAAGACATTCAAATGCCTTTTCCCCCTTCTTGGCTCGGTGAACAAAGCAAAATAAACCTTAGCTTCACCAAACTTGAAGTTTCCCAGGAGTTCAGGCTTGATAGTGTATCTGATAAACATTTAAAAAGTTGAACCGAGCTCCCGCACAGACACTCTTTTTTTTCCTGAGGAGAGAAGAAAACAAAATGAAATGACAATACTTTGCTGGTATTGTTATGGAAATGTGCGTCTTTTCAAATGCTTGTGTATATATCCATCCCTTAAGCACTTCTCAGTAATGAAAGAAATTGGTTTGACACTAGTAGACATGCTTCCTCTTCACTAAGTGACAGACTGCATATTGATTGATGAAGGGAAATGGTCAATCCAATTAGAGTTGGATTGGTTTAACATCAGCGTGATTGAATCAAAAGTATTTCAGCTTTCTCATCGATCCTGCCAGAACTTAGGCCTCGTAGCTGTACATATCTAGAATGCCACGCCCTCTTTACAGAATATATGTAGTGCACTCCAAGGCCCTCATTAATGTGATCAGTGGTGCACAGCAGACTTCCGGAGGTACAATACATGTGGATAAGAGCCCGGGGTAAATTACATTTGGCCTGCCTGTACTGTTTAAAGTAACTGTCCACTGAAAATCTCAATTTTAAGTCCATATTCTGTTAATTTATACCCATATAATGTTTTTGACTCGTCCTATACTCATATTTGTGGCTAAAGTATACATTGGAGAAAAACATTTCAAAAACCCCACCTCAAATTTGTATTTCAAACAAAAATTGTATTTCCTCAGAGGAGGATATGTTGGCCAATCAGCGGTCTAGAGGAGGATGAGTTGGCCAATCATTGGTCTACTCGCATTAATAATTTGAATGACCGGTATACTCCCACACCATTCTGTTGTTTGGGTACGCCCACACCATTCCAGCACAGAAAAGCTGCTTTTTAACATACTTAATTACCATTTTTGAAAGGAAAACTATTTCACTCATATTGTAGGTCATATTTCATAGAAATCTGGAAACACTGGACAGTTACTGTAGATCAGAATGCACCCTGACAGAGGATTATGTCACCCAGTTTTTTCGATACGGTTGCGGTGACCACTTACAAGAAAAAGAAGAGTAATCGCCAATGTGTTTGGAATTTTTTTGTGAGAATGATCAGGTCATGTTATTGCTCTGTTCTCAAGTTAATTCATAAAAATAGTTCCTTGGCTGCACCCACCATTTGTGTTGCAGTTGTTCCCTCACAAAGAACATATTGTTCTGCGGTTCCACTCGCCGCTGAGTTTTTGTTATTGTGTTACATAAGTGGCATAGCCAAGTCAAGGCTATTCTATTCTCTTTCATGTCCACATTTGAGCTGGCTGGACTTCTGTGTTCACACTGGCCAGTTGCCTCCTACAAACACCCTTACCCCCCGCATACAAGCACCTCCTCGAAACATGTGTTGGAGAACAAGGTTACATTATCAAGCTGTACACCTTTGGAGAGCCAGAAACTCGAAAGAAACCTGCCTCGGGTGCATAATTAATTTTGAACTTTAGTTGGGGACAGCTTATAGCTCTGTAGCATATTGCTTAGCTCAACAAAGTGGCTCCAAGTTTGTCCTTCATTCTCTCCCTCCTGCCAATTTTAATATGGCCTGTCTTTTTGCGTCGGAAGCCTTGTGTCCAGTTCTACTTCATTGGCTTTTCCCTCCATTTTGTGCAGCTTTTGTCTAGAAGTCTAGTCCTGTAATCTTTAGGTCCGCTTTGGTAAAAATAACCTTTATTTCGGTAATGATAATAAGCTAATTCTAATGTATAGTCAATGAGTGTGCTGTGCTGGTAACTTTAATTATTCACTAGGAGCACTGCTTATACCTATTGTGTAGATTTTTTGTAAATCTTTGTTTTAAGTTATTTGATTAAGTATATGTTGTCAAGAAATATGGGTGTATAAACCCCATTAATTTTCTTAAAGCCACAATCTTGAGTTTGTGTTTCAGCAAAGAGCTACTCCTCCATGTTTACTTGTTTTAGCACTTACCTATACTGTTGTTTTGATATCCCAATACAGTTTTTGGTCCACATCCCAAATACATAGGTACTTTAAGGGCATATCATGTTATGACATTTGCCCATAGGATTCCATTCAATTTAGAAATGCATCTAAAATACCTTAGAATCACACATATCCATGTCCCACCAAAGACGTTGGAGAAATAACGTTTTCAAAATAAAAGTCCACTTTTTAATTACAGTACTTATACTTTTACTAAAATAAGGAGCATTTTAGTAAATTGCATTAGGATCCGTGATTTTAGTTTTATGCAAGTCATTTGGGATTAACACACGACACAGTTTGATGATGTATTGGGTTAGTGCATCTCTAATAGAGGTCAAAGTTGGAAAGTATGCAACACTCATTACCGAAACATGCGTTCACATCTCAGAAACCTGCTTATTACGTAATGCACCAATATTTAGGAAATATACAACTTAATCTGATAGTGTGCCTCTTGTTTAACCAAATATGTGTACATAAAAATAGCATGTATATCCAAGTAATTATGACAAAAAACAAGATTCAGAAAAAGGTTATGTGTAATGAGAGAAATTACAAAATACATTGAAATAATTACATTTTGATGATATTTGTTTTCAGTGTTACATATAACTCCGGCCTTTTCATTAGGTGAGCAACGTAAAAAATATAAAAAATCGATTTGTTTACTTTTTTGGACTTATAAACTGTTTGCGGTAATGAGAATTTTTGCAGTGGAAATTGTGGTAAATGCATAATATCTGATCAATAAACATAACAATAATTATGAAATAAATTCAGATCCTAATCATAGTGATCCAAGAGGAATTATGGAGGAATTATGGTGGAAAAGTTCCAGTTTTGCACCCATTATATATGGCCTCTCATATATAGTCGTATTCTAACCCTGTTTGTTACAGGGTAATAGTCGCAGAGACCAGCTGCATCTGCTACACACTCCCCCTTTTTAAGAGTGTCCTTTATGGTAGAAGACTTCTCTTAATTTATGGCTCTTGGCTGGCCTCTTAAGTAGCATATGAACCTGAGAAGAGTAGACACAGAGACGTGGGGAGTTTGTGTCATCTCACGCCCCCCGTGGATTTAAAAGCCTTCCTTAGCTCTCTGGTGCAGAAGGACACATAAGTGGTCAGTTCCACCAGCCTAGTATGGCTTGGTCACCCAGCTCTATATTAGCATCTGATTCACGCTGCTCCTCGCCACCCATTTACACCCGCAACAGATGTTTTATTAGGCCTTTACATATTTTATGGCCTCATTTGGGTCATTTTTGTACTATTTGCCAGTCCAGAGTCCAAGGGGGCTTTATTTGGCCTCCTTTGTGCCTGAGTTAAAAAACAAAAAGAAGACCTTAATCAAACCCCATTTGGAAGGCTTTAACTCACAGCCTGCATGCAGTTTATCCTGATAAAATGTTTTAATTTTTAATTTTTTTTTTTTTTTAAAAAGCCATGACCCTGACCATCAGAACCGTTTATTGGAATGATTTCAAGCCATCCCTGAAGTGTTTGTTTCCATGCAAATTCACATTTCTGCGTGTGGAGAGAAAATATGCTCACCTCGGTTCATTTGTTTTTAATATCACAGGTTATGGTCTGCTAAGCTAGGCTAATGCTGGTGAGCTATAGATTTTTGTCAGTATGCAGATGAAGTGAGTATTTGCACTCCACATGAGCTCATAACAGAGCCATATCTCCTTGATATTGATTAACCATTTTTAGAGAGCCATTCTTTTTCCCTCAACTTTCAGATGTAGAATTTTGGTAGTATGATATTTAGTAGTATGCTATTTCCATCCCCAACCACATCTTGCTGGGATACCGAAGTGAAAAATTACATTGCGGGCCTGTTCTGTCACCATCAAATTGGGCATCACTGACGAATGACATCATTCCAAAGCAGCGTTGGTTTGCGTATCCTTGGGCCATTGTACATAGTGCACGGTTTGTTATAACACTCAATGCTTGTACAAATGCCTTTCAAACTAGCATGTCATTCCCCACAGACAGAATGAATGGGGATCTGTTTAGGAGTCAATCTTTGTTTGCATAGCTAGATTGCAACTGTAATGCTGGTCATTTTGCAAATTTGTTTGAAGAATAACATCAATTATACTCAAGGGTATTTCACAATGATGATATGGAATGCAATGTTCAGCAGCAATAGTGCAGAGATGTTTTCTACTGCTTCTGTGACCTGACTCAGTTAATGGTTTCATATGTTAAGTTGCGATTTTTTTATTTTTTTTTAACCTTGTGCCCCCGCCAGGCTTTGACATACAGAATTCTGACTGCAGTCAACGTCTGCTCGAATGGAGGCCACCAGCAGCAGACTACAGAAATTCAAGAAGCCCCCATTTGATCTTTAACTATGGGGGATATTGCTTGCTAAGCTTTTTTACATCTCCTTCAGTCTCCTCGACTTTACAGCTGTGCACACTTAACCGGATCTTGACGTCATCTTCCAGACCGCGCAGAAGTGGTTTTACATCACTGAGAAGAATCGTACTGGAATAAACGCATCAGACCCTGTGATAGTGTGAAGACTTTAACAGACAACACTGTGGAAATGAAATATGTGCCTGCTCCATTGTGCTGGGGGGACTTCAAACCACAGACCTATAATCATTTCTCCAGTGCTTTACAGCGCAATGGGTTGACTGTCCCAGGTTCTGCCATGCTGCCCACACTCTAGTCCTAGCCTGCCAGCCAGGCAGCCCTCGGTCCTCCTCTCCCACATATAGGCCAGAGCCAGAGACCTCATGGAGTTTGTAGAGTTTAGTGGAGCGAGGGGTCAGGCAGGGAAAGGGTGGAGGTGGGGAAGAAAGGGGGGTCCCTCCAGTCCCCTTGAAAACAAGTGCTTCCTCCTAACATCTGTCTAGACAGAATTAACATTCCGGGGAGTCGGGCCCTGATATGAAGGAGTGTCATCTGGAATATATGTGCACGTCTCACATGATCTAATTCGGATTTGAGGCTCCATTCCTGCCCCGTTGGATAGCTATAGGCCGTGGCTATTTCAAAGGTGTATATTCGCTTGATTGATAAAAAAAAATGCTCTGACTAGGGCGCCTTGCATTCTTGCAGAACTGTTTGTCAGTTTAAATCTGCCGATCTCCCCCTCCTGTAGTTTTTATTCCTCCCACCACCTCATATGATATAGTCAGTCTACAAGGATCAATAACTTTGAATCATTAAAATCTCCCCTTAAAAAGTATTTACAGAATAGAATGCTTAAGAAAACAGATTCTTTTTAAGATTAGATTAAGTGGCTGTAAAGCAAATGTTACTATAATCTCCCGATATAGACTTCCAAGGAGAGTTGGTTGTGTTGAGACTTCCAGGGGCACAATTTCACGCTGCCCTTCCTTTTGAGACATTTTAAAACAATAACAAATAAAGACACAGGAGAAGCAGTTATCGTGAAGCGGAAATGTCTAGGAGCAACAACGGCTCAGCCTCAAAGTGGCCGAAGATCACCATGCGCAATGCCAAGCGTCGGCTGGAGTGGTGTAAAGCTCGCCGCCATTGGACTCTGGAGCAGTGGAAACGCATTCTCTGGAGTGATAAATCACGCTTCATCATCTGGCAGTCCGACTGACAAATCTGGGTTTGGCGGATGCCAGGAGAATGCTACCTGGAGGAATAATGGTCTGGGTCTGTTTTTCATGGTTCGGGCTAGGCCCCTTAGTTCCAGTAAAGGGAAATCTCAACGCTACAGCATACAATGGCATTCTAGACGATTCTGTGCTTCCAACTTTGTGGCAACAGTTTGGGTAAGGCCCTTTCCTGTTTCAGCATGACAATGCCCCGGTGCACAAAGTGAGGTCCATACAGAAATGGTTTGTCGAGATCGGTGTGGGAGCACTTGACTGGTCTGCACAGTGCCCTGACCTCAACCCCATCAAACACCTTTGGGATGAATTGGAACGCCAACTGCAAGCCTGCCTAATCGCTTAACATCAGTGCCCCACCTCACTAATGCTCTTGTGGCTGAATAGAAGCAAGTTCCCGCAGCAATGTTTCAACATGTAGTGGAAAGCCTTCCCAGAAGGGTAGAGGCTGTTATAGCAGCAAAGGGGGGACCAACTTCACATTAATGCGCGTTATCTTGGAATGAGATGTTCGACGAGCAGGTGTCCATATACTTTTGGTCATGTAGTGTATAATGTCACCTCAGAGGAGAGAGGGAGGGGGGTGCCACTGTTCTACCATGGTGGAATATGTCATTTCAGAACAAAATGGTGGGCCTACATGCACAGTGAAGGCAACACAATTTAAATCCTTGTTCCACATTTTTATGAATAGCCAGTCAATATTACAGTATTGTGTAGGATTGCAATTGCCGGTCCCCACACAGATCACAATTGCGTCGGGCAGACCGTGTCAACGGACGATGGACCTTTGAAGCATGGCAAGCGTGAATGTGGGCCGCAACCCCACAATACCGAATGTAATGAATTGTTAGTGGAATCGGCTAGAAAGCTTTGCAGCTCCTCAGTGAGCACATGCAGTGAACTGCATAGTGAACACTGGGGTTCACTATAACTCTCATACCGTTGTTGGGCCAGCAATTTTTTTACATGCAAAGCCAGACAGTTGGAGGGAGAGAAGGTGTATTTTACAGTGGCAATTGGCTGTATGGCTGGCTGAACATGTTAACAATGAATTCCATCATGGCTTCTCATTCCACCGTCATCTACAGGACTCAAGGTAAGGTACAGTTAATGTTCCCTGGGGCTGCTGAACCCTCTGACTCATTGTGATTGGCTGTGTTTGGACCCTGAGCTATGTGGAAATGCAGATTTTATGTAGCATGTAATTAAGGGACTGCTTAAGCATGGACATTTGAGCATTCAGCATTCAAGGCCGGGAGCGGTCAGTGAATTGCAATAGTTCCGCGAGGACAGCCTTACCTCTCTCCCAAAACACAATCCGCTGTGAAAAAGCCTGTCGGAGAACTGGCTGCCATTATCATAGTCGTCTCAGCTGAACGGAATGCGATTTATGTCTGTCAGCTTCTTTCTCTTCTCCATACAGGACTCTTCAGAAGACAGCCCTTAACATGGCTGAGGATGTGCACAGTCTGGCAATGGAAAGGTGCCTAAGCTGTGTGAATGGTCTTTTGGTCTAAATACATAGTCATCTATTGCACTTCTTGATGTGGTGCGCATTGAAAGTGCTGTGATATGGAAGAAGGAAGACAGATCCAGAATGTGAAAGGACATCAATGCAAATCAGTGGAGTCTCCTCAGAGGATACATAGGGTAGCACCATGGTGTAGCCGGAGGACGGCTAGCTTCCATCCTCCTCTGGGTACATTGACTTCAATACAAAACCGAGGAGGCTCATGGTTCTCACCCCCATCCATAGACTCACACAGTAATTATGACAACTTCCGGAAGGTGTCCTCCAACCAACATGAACTGACATGATGTCCACACAATCAAAGGATCAGAGAATGAATCTAGTACTGAAAGCATAAGATACAGCTAGCTAGCACTGCAGTGCATAAAATGTGGTGCGTAGTTGACTCGGAGAGAGAGAAAGACAATACTTGAACATTTTTAAAGAAATAGAGAGAGATTTTGCTATAAATCGAAAATATGAGCTATGCCATGACCTTTCTATCAAGAAAGGCATGTTTGAGATTAACCCTTGATGCTGTCACAAAACTAGGGTTTCACAAAACTAGGGTTTCCCTAAGCCCCCTCGATAACAGTGAAGAACCGGATGTAGAAGTAAAAAACCGAAGAAATCAGAACTTAACCTTTTGCTGTCGATAAGCTACAGTATCTGTCACGCCACGAGAGTCCACGAGACTAGCATCAGTGCACACGACTGGCCGCAGCAGTGCCGCCAACAGATTAACAGGCTCGCCCGGGGAATTGATGCAATTTCCCTACAAGTCTAACTCTGGTTAATAGGTGCTTATGAAGGCTCTGAAGGGTGATGATACTGACAAATATTCTAGACTTACTGATGACAAGGAGGCTATTTTGAGACTTTGAAAACAATCAGTTTGACATTTTCCAGATTGTTTTCCCATTGGTCTATCCTGTTAGCATTTGCTACTTATGGTAAACATACAAAGAACATGATACAGTTGGTTGAAAGAGTTTCAGTAACTCCTGAGTTATGAGCTAATCCTTTACACAGTGTTCTCTTACTCTCCCTGTCTACATAGCTGCTTCATATTCTGCTCATTTATTCTGGGGATAAATCTCAAGTATCTGAGTCATGACACTGGGGGTAACTTGCACAATAAAGGCAGCAATTGAACCTGTGAACTCTGCTACCACACACCGCATTCCTAACCTAAATCCACAGGGGAGAAATTTCTCAGAAGAGCCCTCCCTACAATGAGCCATGGCAGCAGAACAATATTTATGTGTGTCTAACCCCATACTGAATACTTGATACATACAGCCATACTCTGACCCCTTGACATTTATCTGGGGTATTAGGTCAAATCAATATTTGGCTTTCAAATAACAATTTTTAACATCCACAGAGAATGTTCCCTATTGCTTTATTTTCGTAAGATAATATATATTTCTGGTGGGCGCATTCCACGGAGTAAAAACAGCAGAGCTTTAGGAAATTCTGATTTTAATCAAGGCTAAGAAACCCTTGGATAACTTTACATCCAACCTGACTCAATGCAAGCTTTGACCAGACAGCTTTGTTTAGTATGAAAGAATTTTTACTGAAGGAATGCACAATAACATTTCTCTGACTTCGGTTCGCAGTGAAGTCTCCATTGAGGCGAGATTTCTAATTGCCTTAAACTCAAAGCCCTCTTTTTTTCTAATGATGTGTTCAACCAATCAACTTTGTGGGTTGTTTCCAAGCGTATGTAAGCATTGTATTGCTTTGTAACTTTCTGTTTAGAGTTAACAGTTTACTGAATGCCTCTGGTATTGGAAGCCAAATATATGTGGTAGAATGTTGTCTTCTCTCCCAAATGGAAATTGATCATCATTACATTGTGGTTGGTCTCTGCTGTTGTTGTTTTTTGAAACTGTTCCATTGGATCTCCACTCTGCTACAACCTTCATCTATTTTTGTCCTGTGTATTGGGCAATATCTCACTGTTCACTCCTTAATTAAAGTCACACAAACCAAATGCCAATGCTCTTACCAGCATCGGTGTTTTTGGCGGGAAAATGCCTTCCATAAATTGTACTCTTGTCAGATGTCTTTGCCTTCTAATCATAGCTGATTTTAAGCTCGTCCATAATATTTTAGGATTCTGCCTCATCACATTGCCAGAGGATGGCTAAGTAGACCAGTTAAGCCAGTATTTGCCACCTCAGTGCTTGGCTTTTGAACAGTCAGTCCTCGTGCCCTCCTGCAACATGGTTTGTATTATTACTGCAGTGTTTAGGGAGACCAGAGATAAACGCACTACTGTTAGCATTCAAAATAGCGCACACATGCCAGTATTCATAAAACTTGGCTATGAAAAAACGTTGAATAAACATGGCTGTCTTTTGTTAGCCTCTAAACCCCTTCAGTAGAAGGATCAGAGATGGTGTACATATAAATCCAGACACAATGTGGATTATTGCTTTCAGGAGGGTTGTAAGAAAGAGACTGATTCAAAATACTTACTGAAGCTTTAAATCTACTCGTTAATGAGATGGAAGAGTGTGAGGAGAAATTAAAGAAAAATATACTATCTTTTAGAGAAAGTCAACCTTTGTTAGTGCTATGTTTTTGTTTAGCATGTCTCCCTTATGGCCCCCGTATTGAAATCATTCATTTTCACACATTGTATATCCCCCTTTAAATATCCACTGCATGCTTTTGACAATTTAGACTCGGTGCCATTGTGTGTGCTCTTGTGAGTGCTAATAATCAGCCATTAATGGTGCTCTGAGGCCAGTAGCCATGCAAATTCATATGTATTAAATATACGCCTTTTCGTCTTGGTGTGCTCTAATGGACTTGTGAGGCAGTGACTTTTTCCCCCTCTTTTTTTCCCTCCTCTTTCTTTGACCTTTCACATGGAGTTTTCTAGAAGAGCCCTATAAGAACTAATTTGCATAAAATCTCCCACTTGTTCAATAGCCAGGCCTCCCTGATTTATGGTGGCCATTTAGAAAGGTGTCATATTAAATATACCCCATAAAGTTCCCATGCTATGTCATAGGGCAAGGGGGCAACGCTGAGAGAAATAAACTGATTTGTGTAGATAAAGATTACTCAGAGGAGTCATTTGAAGGTTAAAGACTACGTCATAATTATATATCACTTGATAGAGATGGAAACTCGAGTCTGAGACTCGGACTCGAGTCGCACTTAAGTGGCAAAGAAAATGACTTGCAACTTGACTTAGACTCGTGATCAGTAGACTTGACTTGGGCTAGACGAGAGACTTGTGAACAAGTCAGTACTGGGATAAGTTTTAGTTGTGCATTCTACAGCGAATCTGCAGTATAATGCCAGTGGCAAAAAACTAAATGCTGTTTGCAAAACTTGTGGAATTAACATTAAAGATGCTGGCGAAACTACATCTAACTTCATCCGACATTTGAAAATTCACCGCGAAAGGTCAGTTAGGCTAGCTAGCTAACCACGTTACAATGTGATTAGACTAATAACAGCTTGCTTAGCAGATGCCAGCTTGATATAGCTAGCTTGTGTGTCATCTTTTAGTTAACTGGAAATGTATTACTGTCGAATATTTCTTGAAAGGTTAAGAGGTGGGTTGTCAGATAGCTAGGCCTACTTGTTAGCAGAGATTATTAAGGTGCATCTCGGCAATATGCATATCACTCTGAGATATAATATACCGTAAATTCCGGACTATAAGTCGCAACTTTTTTCCCAGGCTTTGAACCTCGCGGCTTAAACAATGACGCGGCTAATATATGGATTTTTCCCGCTTTCAATTTTTTTTTCTCCCAAAAAACACATTCTGTGACGTGCTCAGTTTTTTGGCGGCATGAAGCTTTCATTAGACCAATGAAATTGCCGAACGGGTTACGGTCAAACAACTTTTTTGTTTACTGTTTAGATTAAATCGAGCACTCTCAAACTTCCCATCATTCTGATTACGGTAGTCATTTTGTCACCCTCATCATGGCAAAGACACGGAGAAATGCATATGATGCAGCTTTCAAGTTGAAGGCGATTGATCTGGCTGTTGGAAAAGGACATAGAGCTGCTGCACGGGAGCTTGGTCTTAATGAGTCGATGATAAGACGTTGGAAACAGCAGCGTGAGGAATTAGCTTACTGCTAATTTTGTATTTTTTGTTACAAGCCATGTTTCGTTAAAGCCTATTTATTTTTGTTACAAGCCGTGTTTCGTTAAAGCCTATTTATTTTTGTTACAAGCCGTGTTTCGTTAAAGCCTGTGTAAAGTTAATTTGTTTCAATGTACCGATAGGCACCTGCGGCTTATAGACATGTGCGGCTTATTTATGTTCAAAATAATGTATTTTTTTTTAAATTCAGTGGGTGCGGCTTATATTCAGGTGCGCGTAATAGTCCGAAAATTACAGTACTTTCTGTTGTAGCCTGGTCCTAGGAAGTAACTTAGTATAAAATGAGAGTTCAAAGCATGCAACTTCTTGGACATTTGTGCAGAAAAATCCCATAGACCATATATATTTGTTTGTGTCCTTGTAATTCCATCTCCAGTCAGCAACAACTATCCATCATGTTGTTCATCTGCAGGTTCACTGAATTCTGCAAAGCAAAGGTGGCCAGCGCAGGGACAGAAGGACAGGGCAGCATCGACTCATTCTTGACCACCACAGGTGTCCATGTGTACAGACAGGGCCACCCCAGGCAGAAGGCCATAACATAGGCTATACTGCAAGATCTGATCATTTCCTGGAAAACCCTCACTTTAGGCATTTCATGTTAGTGGTAGATGACAAATATAGACCAGTAAGTAGGCCCACGTTGACCAGGTGCCTGCATGACTTAACACTGAACAAAGAGGCTACAATCAAAAGTGCCCTAGAGAAGACAGAATCAGTGTCTGTCACTGTAGATATATGGACTGACAAGACCATGAGGGGCTTTATGGGAGTAACGGCCCATTACATGGTCCACAGAAGAGAAAAAAACTCCCAGACTGGAGTCAGTTCTGTTGAGCTGTGATAGATTCACAGGGTCACACACTGAGGGAAAGGAGTCAGTTCTGTTGAGCTGTGATAGATTCACAGGGTCACACACTGGGGGAAAGGAGTCAGTTTTGTTGAGCTGTGATAGATTCACAGGATCACACACTGGGGGAAAGAAGTCAGTTCTGTTGCTGTGATAGATTCACAGGGTCACACACTGGAGGAAAAGAGTCAGTTCTGTTGAGCTGTGATAGATTCACAGGGTCACACACTGGGGGAAAGGAGTCAGTTCTGTTGAGCTGTGATAGATTCACAGGGTCACACACTGGGGGAAAGGAGTCAGTTCTGTTGAGCTGTGATAGATTCACAGGGTCACACACTGGGGGAAAGGAGTCAGTTCTGTTGAGCTGTGATAGATTCACAGGGTCACACACTGGGGGAAAGGAGTCAGTTCTGTTGAGCTGTGATAGATTCACAGGGTCACACACTGGGGGAAAGGAGTCAGTTCTGTTGAGCTGTGATAGATTCACAGGGTCACACACTGGGGGAAAGGAGTCAGTTCTGTTGAGCTGTGATAGATTCACAGGGTCACACACTGAGGGAAAGGAGTCAGTTCTGTTGAGCTGTGATAGATTCACAGGGTCACACACTGGGGGAAAGGAGTCAGTTCTGTTGAGCTGTGATAGATTCACAGGGTCACACACTGGGGGAAAGGAGTCAGTTTTGTTGAGCTGTGATAGATTCACAGGGTCACACACTGGGGGAAAGGAGTCAGTTCTGTTGAGCTGTGATAGATTCACAGGGTCACACACTGGGGGAAAGGAGTCAGTTCTGTTGAGCTGTGATACATTCACAGGGTCACACACTGGGGAAATAATCAGTAATACATTTGAAGTAATATGTGATCATTTTGGCATAAAACATAAATTAGATTGTATCATATGTGATAATGCTGCAAATATGAAAAACGCCTTCACAGTTTGTTTCCCCAAAGCAAGCAATGATAATGATGATGATGATGTGGATAACCCCAGCCTATGGTAAGTATTTGGTACATTGCTGATGTAGAAGTATCTAAACCAACTGCAGGCAACAGCTCTTGCAGTGCTTTGTCCCGTTCATTACAACTGGTGATTAGAGATGGACTAAAGGAAACAAAAGTCATAAACAGTGTGATGGCTAAGGTAATTAAACTTTGCAGCTTACTACATACTACCTGTGCTCTGAAAGAAGCATTTGAAGATGAGTTCGGAGCCAATCATAGTATCCCTGTTGCTTTAACATCCTCCAGCTTGTTAAAGCAGTCACCAATCTGAATCAACAAGGACACAAGGAGCTCTGCTTATCACCAAGGGAATGGAGCCAGCTATTGGAGCTAGTGGACATTTTGGACCCTTTTGTCCAGGCCTCCGTCCTTACTCAGGGGGAGAAAGTGGTGACTCTCAGTGCTGCCCTTCCTTGTGTACTGTCACTAAACTATCATCTGCAAAGTATACTGAGCACAAGTCGTCACCTAGTCAGTCTAGTAAAAGCACTGCAGCAGTCACTCAAACGCCAATTCCAGGGGGTGTTTGTGAATGTCAGAATGGAGCACTCGGATGAACAGGCAACAAAACGTTTATTTGGTGACAAAGTATACATAATGTCTGCACTGCACTCTTTCTGCCTGTTCTGGCTTGATCATGATGTCCTCATACCACATGAAGATAAAGCTGAATTGAAGGAGAGTCTGGTAGGTACAATGCATTGCAACATGCAACATTTTCTATGTCACTTGCATTCAAATAATGTATTTTTTTTTCATGTACTGTTATATTCTTGAATATTACCCTTCACTTCATTCTGTCACACAAACAAACTATCATATACATAATTTTCAACAACAAAAAATTCAGACCTTGTTTTGGCTGATGCACAGAAAGTCACCGTTACGGAGAGCAGTAGTGGAGAAGAAGAACCACAACCTGCCAAAACCTCAAGACTGTTCTCTGACTACCGCAACAAGATCAGCAAGAAGAAAGGAGACAAAGTCATGTCAGAGCAGAGATTATTTGCTACATTGAAGTATCTTCTGATGAAAATTAAGTTAATTGCCTGGATTTTTGGAGAATCCATGCAAAAGACTTTCCAAGGCTCAAGTAGGTAGCAATGACAGTGTTGGCTGTACCTGCCACCAGTGCCTCAGTGTTTGGCGTGTTTAGTCATGGAGGCCTCATCATGCGCCCTCATCGTGCCAGGCTCAGTGCAAGAACGCTGACAAACTTGATCTTTCTGAAATGTAACCTGTCTGCAACATAAATGTTCTCTGTCTTAGAGCACAAGACGTAATTTGCTACTTGTTACAGGAAATTGTATTTCTGTTAAGTGTCCAGGTCAGTAAGTATATTTTAGGGATAAAGGTCATTACATTTGATATATAGGACACTTTAGTAGTGCAGTTATTGAACAGTTTGTTGTCATTAATCTTCCCTCACCAAAGATTTTCTGTTTGTGTGACAGAATGAAGTGAAGGGTAATATTTTGTGGCAGACATTGTGTCTGCCACAAAATACCATGCGCTTTAAAAGGTTATGTTAGCTTTTTTTCATATCCGGTAAAATGACTTTTATTAATGTAAACTGTCTACATTTTAAAAGGAAATGTATTTTGATGTAAATAGTTCCTGATGTGTTTTCTTTCATTCAAGTATGGACGAATGAACAAGGGAGTCTTTTCAAATAACTTACAATGTTAATAGACCTAACCCACAGCAGGCAGAAAGCCATTGCCAAAAGGGACTTGAGACTTGACTTAGACTTGGCCCTAAAAGACTTGACACTTGACTTGGACTCTACCTCAAAGACTTGTGAACATCTGTCATTTGAATCCATTGAGTGGATAGGCCTACCCATGTCAATGTATTTGAAGCATTATCTTCCATTTACTCTATAAGGAATACCCTATGTGTGTATGTTGTCTTAATATAGCCACCATACTGTATTACCATGTTGGTCACATTGACTTTGTTCATAATTCCCAGTCTTTAGTCACAAAGTTGGTTGTTTATCAGCTGGAGGGATCAAATAACCCCACAATTCCACAAATGTCATGGTAATACTCAGCCATTTTGTGTCTTGTCCTGGACTTGTAGACATGTATGTGGTGTGAGTTGAGGTAATGTTGGCTGGTTTCGGAGCTAATGCTGAGGGGGGCCAGTGTGTGGCACGTGCTCCCAAAGACAAAAGGAAATCAGTGAAACTCCTGTGGCAGATCGGTAGAAAGAAATGTAATACAACTCCACTCTCCCCTCTGGTCCTATTCATTTCACACTTGATCGCCTGCCGCCTTAACATGTGACCTAATCCTCCCCAACCTTCAACTTCAGGTATCAATGGCTTATAAGTTTTGTCAGGGCTCCAAACTCCGTTCCGCCTTCGCCAAAGGTCTTTCACATCAAATGCTGTCATTTGTGGGGAGGTGTCGACCGGGACGCTTCAGTGAGCTCAATAACACCTAATGACTTAATTACCCTACACTCTGTCATGTTATTTACTGTCCAAATGTGTGAAGAGGCAGAACAACTCTTCACTCAGTAAGGATACTGCAATCTTGCCTCACTGGTGGCTCTTTAGCTAATGCTAATGCATGGTGTATAGGTTAAAGATGTTTTTTGGCACTTATCTACTTTTTATCTCTTCTCTTTTCTCCCATGATGCTGTGCTGAATTTGGCTGTACTTTTCTTCGCCATGTTAAGGCAAGAGACCTATTCTCTTAAAGATAATTAAATAAACATGCAAGGTGTTCCTTGCAGTCAAACACAACAGTTAATGAGATCCAGTGCCACAACTCTGCATGGATGCATTATAGCCTATTGATTAGCAACTCATCTTAAGATCATAATTTGATCATGAGTTATACACATCCTATTGTGAAGACCATCCTTGATAATGTCAACATAACATACCCCAGCTTATCATTCATCATACGAAGATAGCTATGACATTCAAGACATAGAAGGTATGTCAGATAAGACGGAGGAAATAGCCTTCTGCCTTTGCCCTCATCACGGGTTCAGTAGAAATGTCAACTCGGAGTTCAGTTCTGGGGTTAGCTTTACAAGGCTCCTTGAACGTCCTCCTGTAGGCTCCAGGGAAGGTTTGGTGTTCAAAGGATCCCCCTGAAGCCAACTTCTATACTTCCACAGAAATAAGGAGAACATTTCCTCTTTCATTTTGTTTTTCTACCAATCACACTTGCCTCGTATTCTCCCGGGGCACTAATAGAAAGTGTTAAGTGGACACTGGGTTTTTAATTTATCTGGATACTACTTTATGTACTTGCAAATCTCCTGGGAAAGTGGAAATCTCCACTGTTGAAAAACAGGCATGTGTGTCTGTGACAGCCAGTGTGTTTGTGTGTCCATCCATTCAATCCCGATAAGTGGAAGTGAGAACTTCAACAGAGGTTTTTGCTCAGGGCTATATCCATTGTCATCAGAGAGAAGCCACACATGGTGTCGGAGCGAAGGCCATTTTTCCAACATTGTTTCAGCTCCGGCAATGCAGCCAGATAGAAGCGCCTTTTACCAGAGCTATGTCCGTAGACTTGTTCACTGCATCACAGATGCATTTTCTCTAATGCTCCTTTATGTCTCCACAATCACTGAATACAAAGACATTTGTGCTACCAATGTCCAAAATGAAAGGAAACACTGACATAGTGTCTTAATAGGGCGTTGGGCCGCCAGAACAGCTTCAATGCTCCTTGGCATAGATTCTACGTGTTCTAAGTGTCTGGAAGTCTATTGGAAGGAGGTGACACCATTCTTCCACAAGTAATTCAGTAGTTATTGATGGAAAACATTGTCTCAGGCACTCCAGAATATTGCAGAAGTGTTTAGTGGGGTTGAGATCTGGTGACTGAGACATACACACACCCTTTACACCCCCTATGCTCCTTTGACACCTCTTTCAAAGTCACTGACTTCTCTTCTTCTAGCCATGGTAGCCAAAATAATGGGCAATCAGGCATTTTCATACATGACCCTAAGAATGATGATGTTAATTAGTTTAATTAACTGAAGAATAGAGGTCGACCGACTAATTAGGGCCGATTTTCAAGTTTTCATAATTATCGGTAATCGGCATTTTTGGACATTTTTGGATTGTGGACGATTTTTATTTTATTTTATTATTATTATTATTATTATTTTACTTTATTTAACTAGGCAAGCCAGTTAAGAACAAATTCTTATTTTCAATGACGGCCTAGGAACGGTGGGATAACTGACTTGATCAAGGGCAGAAAGACAGATTTTTACCTTGTCAGCTCAGGGATTCGATCTTGCAACCCTTCGGTTACTAGTCCAACGCTCTAACCACCTGCCTTACATTGCACTCCACGACGAGCCTGCGTGGCAGACTGACTACCTGTTACGCGAGTGCAGCAAGAAGCCAAGGTAAGTTGCTATCTAGCATTAAACTTAACTTGTAAAAAACAATCAATCTTAACATAATCACTAGTTAACTACACATGGTTGATGATATTACTAGTTTATCTAGCGTGTCCTGCGTTGCATATAATCGATGCGGTGTCTGTTAATTTATCATTGAATCACAGCCTACTTCGCCAAACGGGTGATGATTTAACAAGCGCATTCGCGAAAAAAAGCACGGTCGTTGCACCAATGTACCTAACCATAAACATCAATGCCTTTCTTTAAAATCAATACACAAGTATATATTTTTAAACCTGCATATTTAGTTAATATTGCCTGCTAACATGAATTTCTTTTAACTAGGGAAATTGTGTCACTTCTCTTGCGTTCCGTGCAAGCAGTCAGAGTATATGCAGCAGTTTGGGCCGCCTGGCTCGTTGCAGACTGTGTAAAGACCATTTATTTCTAACAAAGACCGTAATTAATTTGCCAGACTTTTACATAATTATGACATAACATTGAAGGTTGTGCAATGTAACAGCAATATTTAGACTTAGGGATGCCACCCGTTAGATAAAATACGGAATGGTTTCGTATTTCACTGAAAGAATAAAGGTTTTGTTTCTGAAATGATAGTTTCCGGATTTGACCATATTAATGACCTAAGGCTTGTATTTCTGTGTGTTATTATGTTATAATTAAGTCTATGATTTGATATAGCAGTCTGACTGAGCGGTGGTAGGCAGCAGCAGGCGCATAAGCATTCATTCAAACAGCACTTTTGTGTGTTTGCGGGCAGCTCTTCTCTGTGCTTCAAGCATTGAGCTGTTTATGACTTTAAGCCTATCAACTCCCAAGATTAGGCTGGTGTAACCAATGTGAAATGGCTAGCTAGTTAGCGGTGTGCGTGCTAATAGCGTTTCAATCGGTGACGTCACTCACTCTGAGACCTTGGAGTAGTTGTTCCCCTTGCTCTGCAAGGGCCGCGGCTTTTGTGGAGTGATGGGTAACGATGCTTCAAGGGTTGCTGTTGTCAATGTGTTCTTGGTTCGAACCCAGGTAGGGGTGAGAAGCTATACTGTTACACTGGCAATACTAAAGTGCCTATAAGAACATCCAATAGTCAAAGGTATAGGAAATACAAATGGTATAGAGAGAAATAGTCCTATAATTCCTATAATAACTACAACCTTAAACTTCTTACCTGGGAATATTAAGACTCATGTTAAAAGGAACCACCAGCTATCATATGTTCTCATGTTCTGAGCAATGAACTTAAACGTTTGTTTTTTTACATGGCACATATTGCACTTTTACTTTCTTATTCAACACTGTGTTTTTGCATTATTTAAACCAAATTGAACATGTTTCATTATTTATTTGAGGCTAAATTGATTTTATTTATGTATTATATTAAGTTCAAATAAAAGTGTTCATTCAGTATTGATGTAATTGTCATTATTACAAGTAAATAAAAAACTTTTTTTTTTTAATCGGACGATTAATCGGTATCGGCTTTTTTTTGGTCCTCCAATAATCAGAAACGGTATCGGCGTTGAAAAATCATAATCAGTCGACCTCTACTCAGGAACCACACCTGTGTGGAAGCACCTGCTTTCAATATACTGTACTTCGTATCCGTCATTTACTCAACTGTTTCCTTTAGTCTGTATTTCCCTGTCTTTCCCTGTTGCTCACTGTTCTCTCCAGTTTGTCTCCTCTATGGGATGGTACTGTGAATAGACTTAGGCCTAGTCTTGTGTGGATTGACAGTAGTGTACAGAAATAAAGATGTGAACATAATGAATTGAACAAAAGCAAACAGACAGTTGGTTAATTGGTACTCTCAGTCATGTGATAGGTGGGAGCTTAGGGCTCACTAGTCTAAAGTGGCTTCCTCTCCTTGTCTCCCCTTACTTTCATCCCTTTTTTCGCATCAGCTCAGACTAAGGTGACTAAGGAGACTATTGAGAAACACCTGCACCGACTTCTTTCCTTTCACTTTCAGGGTTCTCTGCCTTCCCACCCTTAGCCATGCTAGTCACGTTTCCAAGGACCTGATAGCACAGGAATTTGAAATGTTGAAACGGCACTGATATATTTATTTATTACTGTCACTTTTTTAGTCGTGAAGATTTGTGACAGGGCATTTGCAACATTATTGAGGGTGTTTGCCCAGGCAGGCTAGGGGCCTCGGCAGATGATGTCGCCAGTGAAAAGGCTCCAGGTTCTCCCATTACTCCTGAATGGTTAAAATTGCAGGGGAGTGGGAAGTTTGACGAGACAAGATTGCGACTGCTACTACCAAGGAAAGATTCCTCAGAAGAGGAGGTGATGGGAGGGGGGTACACACATTGCCTCTAGAAATGTTTTGTGGCTAATCGTAGTGTAGGAAGGTGAGAGAGCAACACTGCAAGTGTCAGGGACATCTCTTGTCATCAAGGGCCTGTTATATCTCACTGAGCCACCATTTTGGATGATGAAGAGGAGCAGGCTTGTGTCCTAGTGACAAAATAACAAATCTGGGCTGGCTCAACTGTACTACAGTATAAAAGCACAGCTCTCTGTACTGTAGCATTTGTCACTTCATGTAAGCTATCAAGTACCTTATCCCTGACCTTGTGGAAGCATTCACCATCTTTCTGAGGTACTGTGGAACAGAGGCACGGGCCAGAGGACATGTGGAATGCAAATGTCTGCAGCGCCGGAACCTCCATTCTCCTCTGGTCTCTGAAAAACAATAGGCCAATTCTTTGTTAGACATATTGAGCATTGTCCCTCTCTATCTCTCATCTCCACCCCTCCCCTCATAAAAGATCTCCACTTACCCACTGTTGTAGTGGATGATGGGCCCTCATTGCGGATGTTAATAGTCTATTGTTGAGCGTGATGTAGTGTCTGCTCAAGAGGGGGAGAGTGGTGGGGAAATGAGCCAGTCAGACATAGACAGTGGTGGACAATGAATGGTGAGGGAAGGGGCAATGTGGACTCAGAGCATTTTGTATTATTCGGTACGTAAATCCGAGATACTCCATTTACTTTACAGTGTATTCTGAAAGTATTCAGACCTGTTCCCTTTTTACAAATGTGGTACGTTACAGCCTCATTTTAAAATGTATTAAATAAATCATTTTCCTCAACACAATACCTACCCATAATGACAAAGCAAAAACTGAATTTTAGAAATACTTTCAAATGTGTTAAAACTAATAAACAGAGATACCTTATTTACATATGTATTCAGACCCTTTGCTATGAGAATCGAAATTCAGCTCAGGTGCATCCTGTTTCCATTGATCATCATTGAAATGTTTCTACAACTTGATTGAAGTCTGTGTTGAATTCAATTGACTGGACATGATTTGGAAAGGCACACACCTATCCATATAAGGTCCCAGAGTTGACAGTGCGTGTCAGAGCAAAAACCAAGCCATGGGTCAAAGGAATTGTCTGTAGAGCGCCGAGACAGGATTGTGTCGAGGCACAGATCTGGGGAAGGGTACCAAAATATTTCTCCAGCATTGAAGGTCCGTAAGAACACAGTGGTGTCAGGCGTGTGCGTACTTCTGGTGAAGTCAGGTGCAGGAGAGCAGAGAATTGTGAACAGGCACACACTTTATTTTGGCAGGAGAAAGATTACAGACGGACGCAGCTGGAAGTTTGGAACCACCAAGACTCTTCCTAGAGCTGGCCACCTGGCCAAACTGAGCAATCAGAGGAGAAGGGTCTTGGTCAGGGAGGTGACCAAGAACCCAATTGTCACTCTGACAGAGCTCCAGAGTTCCTCTGTGGAGATGGGAGAACCTTCCAGAAGGACAACCATCTCTGCAGCACTCCACCAATCAGGCCTTTATGGTACAATGGCCAGACGGAAGCCACTCCTCAGTAAAAGGCACATGACAGCCTTCTTGTAGTTTGCCAAAAGGCACCTAAAGAACTCACCTGCTCCAGAGCACTCAGGACCTCAGACTGGGGTGAAGGTTCACCTTCCAACAGGACAACGTCCCTAAGCACACAGCCAAGACAAGACAGGAATGGCTTCGGGACAAGCTCTGAATGTCCTTGAGTGGCCCAGCCAGAGCCCGGACTTAAACCCAATCGAACATCACTGGAAAGACCTGAAAAAAGCTGTGCAGCGACGTTCCCCATCCAACCTGAAGAATGGGAGAAACTCCCCAAGCTTGTAGCGTCATACCCAAGAAGACTCGAGGCTGTAATCGCTGCCAAGGGTGCTTCAACAAAGTACTGAGTAAAGGGTCTGAATACTTACAGTTGAAGTCGGAAGTTTACATAAACCTTAGCTAAATACATTTAAACTCAGTTTTATACAATTCCTGACATTTAATCCTAGTAAAGATTCCCTGTCTTAGGTCAGTTACGATCACCACTTTATTTGAAGAATGTGAAATGTCAGAATAATAGTTGAGAGAGATTTATTTCAGCTTTTATTTCTTTCATCACATTCCCAGTGGGTCAGAAGTTTACATACACTCAATATAGTAATAGTATTTGGTAGCATTGTCTTTAAATAGTTTAACTTTGGTCAAACGTTTCGGGTAGCCTTGCACAAGCTTCCCACAATAAGTTGGGTGAATTTTGGCCCATTCTTACTGACAGAGCTGGTGTAACTGAGTCAGGTTGTAGGCCTCCTTGCTCGCACACGCTTTTTCAGTTCTGCCCACACATTTTCTATAGGATTGAGGTCAGGGCTTTGTGACGGCCACTCCAATACCTTGACTTTGTTGTCCTTAAGCCATTTTGCCACAACTTTGGATGTATGCTTGGGGTCATTGTCCAGTTGGAAGACCCATTTTCGACCAAGCTTTAACTTCCTGACTGATGTCTTCAGATGTTGCTTCAATATATTCACATAATTTAGCCACCTCATGATGCCATCTATTTTGTGAAGTGCACCAGTCCCTCCTGCAGCAAAGCACCCCCACAACATGATGCTGCCACCCCCGTGCTTCACAGTTGGGATGGTGTTCTTCGGCTTGCAAGCTTCCCACTTTTTCCTCCTAACATAATGATGGTTATTATGGCCAAACAGTTCTATTTCTGTTTCATCAGACCAGAGGACATTTCTCCAAAAACTACGATCTTTGTCCCCATGTGCAGTTGCAAACCGTAGTCTGGCATTTTTATGGCGGTTTAGGAGCAGTGGCCTTTTACTTGCTGAGCGGCCTTTCAAGTTATGTCGATATAGGACTCGTTTTACTGTGGATATAGATACTTTTGTACCTGTTTCCTCCAACATCTTCACAAGGTCCTTTGCTATTGTTCTGGAATTGATTTTCACTTTTCGCACCAAAGTACGTTCATCTCTAGGAGACAGAACACGTCTCCTTCCTGAGCGGTATGATGGCTGCATGGTCCCATAGTGTTTATACTTGCATACTATTGTTTGTACAGCTGAACGTGGTACCTTCAGGCATTTGGAAATTGCTCCCAAGGATGAACCAGACTTGTGGAGGTCTACAATTTTTTCTGAGGTCTTGGCTGATTTCTTTTGATTTTCCCATGATGTCAAGCAAAGAGGCACTACGTTTGAAGGTAGGCCTTGAAATACATCCACAGGTACACCTCCAATTGACTCAAATGATGTCAATTAGCCTATCAGAAGCTTCTAAAGCCATGACATCATTTTCTGGAATTTTAAGGCACTGTTTAAAGGCACAGTCAACTTAGTGTATGTAAACCTCTGACCCACTGGAATTGTGATACATAAGTGAAATCATCTGTCTGTAAACTATTGTTGGAAAAATGACTTGTGTCATCCACAAAGTAGATGTCCTAACCGACTTGCCAAAACTATAGTTTGTTAACAAAAATGTGTGGAGTGGTTGAAAAAATGTAAACTTCCGACTTCAACTGTATGTACATATGCTCATTCACCCCTATATGACTAATAAGGAGAGTGATGGAGTGCTGCATCAGATGACTTGGCCTCCACAATCACCCGACTTCAGCCCAATTGAGATGGTTTTGGATGAGTTAGACCGTAGAGTGAAGGAAAAGCAGCCAACAAGTGCTCAGCATATGTGGGAACTCCTTCAAGGCTGTAGAAAAGCATTCCTGGTGACTACCTCGTGAAGCTGGTTGAGAGAATGCCAAATGTGTGCAAAGCTGTCATCAAGGAAAAGGGTGGCTATTTTGAAGAATTTAAAATATATTTTATTTGCTTAACGCTTTTTGGGTTACTCCATGATTCCATATGTGTTATTTCATAGTTTTTATGTCTTCATTGTTCTTCTACAATGTAGAAAATAGTAAAAACAAAGAAAGACCCTTGAATGAGTAGGTGTGTCCAAACTTTTGACTGGTACTGATCATCCCCACTCCATCCTCCCCTGTATCTGGGCATCCAGACCATGTCTTACGATGCATATGTGCTTCCCCCCTCCTCTCCCCTACTCTCCTTCTCCATTTAACAACCACTCGCCTTCCACCATTACAGTTACCATCAAGAACTATCCTGGGCATCTGAGAAGAGGATAATCCATTAGACAATAGAGTGGAAGGAGAGAGCAGGACAAAGAAGTCTGTTATGCAATAATAATGAATTAAGCACTTTGTAAGGGGGGCTTTCCGCCCTCGCCCCCCTGTCAAACTCCTATGGAGCCAATTCAATTGTTTAATTGTCTAGACTGGCAGTGGTAGTGGGGAGAGCGGGACAGCTTTGGCTTCCTGAATGGAACATACTATACAGTAGTGTAGTGCACAATGTGACAACAGTCCAAAAGTCTAACTTGACAGGGATCTGGAAAATCACCTTGATGGCTCTACTAATGATGATGCTGAACTCCTCAGCGCAGGAGCTTATATTGCGGCTGCTTGTCAACCAGATTAGTGCTCCCAGCCCTCCTGGGATGTGATTTTAGAAGTATATAGGACACCTCTCTGTTCCTCCCAGTAGGGAAATATACAGTACATGTCGAGAAATGACATGTAGGCCGATATTGGTTATCATCCTTTGTGGATTTCCATCTCAGACAACTGCCACAGGGCCACCTGATGCTACAGTGATGCCACTGTGGTACAGCATGGATTCATTTGGAGTTATGAGTTGGAGTTGTTCATTTGGAGTTATTCCAGAGAAAAGGCTTGCTGAATGATGACTCAAAGTTTTCTGTTGTTTGCACATCTCTTCCCAGTACTATCCCGATAAAAACCACAATAACATTAAATATTACATTTACTACAGTAGATAATCAAGTAAAATGTACCATCTACAGAATACTGAACAAAAATATAAATGCAACAACTTAAGATTTTACTGAGTTACAGTTCATATCAGTCAATTGAAATAAATTCATTAGGCCCTAATCTATAGATTTCACGACTGGGAAAACAGATATGCATCAGTTGGTTACACATACCTTAAAGAAATGGGCCTCACAATGAGCCTCAGGACCTCGTTGCGGTATTTTTGTGCATTCTAATTGCCAATCGTTAAAATGCATTTGTGTTTGTTATCCGTAGCTTATGCCTGCCCATACCGTAACCCCACCGCCACCATGAGTCACTCTGTTCACAATGTTTACATCAGAAAACCACTCACCAACACAACGCGATTGTGAGGCCGGTTGGACGTCCTGCTAAGTTCTCTGAAATGACGTTGGAGGCGGCTCATGGTAGAGAAATTAACCTTAAATTCTCTGCAACAGCTCTGGTGAACATTCCTGCAGTCAGCATGCCGATTGCACACTCCCTCTAAGCTTGAGACATCTGTGGCATTGTGTTGTGTGACAAAACTGCACATTTTAGAGTGGCCTTTTCTTGTCCCCAGCACAAGGTGCACCTGTGTAATGATCATGCCGTTTAATCAGCTTCTTGATATGCCACACATGTCATGTGGATGGATTATCTTGGCAAAGAAGAAATGCTCACTAACAAGAATGTAAACAAATGTGTGCATAACATTTTAGAGAAATAAGCTTTTGGTGCATATGGAACATTTCTGGGATCTTTTATTTCAGATCATGAAACATGGACCAATTACATGTTGTGTTTATATTTTTGTTCTGTGTATTTACTTTGAGTGGAATTTAATGCCATTGCGGTAAGAGATTTTTTTGGACTGCAGCCAGAATAAATGTTCCAGTGGAAATGGAATATAGTATCAGATTTATCCAACCAGATAAACAATAACTCAGTTCATCATTGCACTCCCATTTAAAGCTTTGCAGGCCATGCATTCCACCGGGTTTGTGTGTCTTTCTAAACACAGAATAAACAGAGGAATTTCATGAGAATTACAAGTTTTTATGACCTAGTAAGAGATGCTCCATTTATGTATTGCAAATTTTCCCATATAGCATCAAACAATACACTTAGAATGTTAATTTCCTATTAAAAATGTTCCCAATAAATAAATACAAATAATTATAACTTAAAACCTTTTGAGCTGACAAAACTCCTTGTCCCTGAAATCGCGTACTAGGCAGTTTAAATAACCTCCCCAAAAACTGGTCTGACATTGTGTTTCCGCTCGCTGCTGTGCGTCCAGTGGTGTGTATTATCTAGTGGATGTAAGCGGTACTACACAACCTAGTTTTCCTAAGAGTCCCTGCTAAATTTTCATTGGCTAAGAGAGGCTCGTGATGTCAACAGCTTTTGACTGAGTTCCATGTGAGGTAGATTGAATGAACTGCAAGATACTGTTTTACTTGTCTGATCATGGAGAATCCAAAAACATGTATATCTCTGTAGGACTTGACATCAGCCCCCCAGACCTCTTAAAAGGTAAAATACAAGAACATTTTCAATAAATATGTGTTTGTTTGTCTAATATGGACACAAATTGTACCAAACGAAGCGAAAGGGCCTTGTGAGTTGTATCTTGTATAATTTGTCCGTGTCCGACAGAGGGGGCCAATGCTACAGTGAAATTTATGGATCTAGTACCCCCCCAACAAAAAAAATTATATATATATTTACAATAAAAAAATATTTTTAGGATATATTTGAGCCTGTGCTGTACCAATTCTGTAAGACACACACAAATATGGACAAGTCCATTGTTTTTACATCTCCCAAGCTTTCTGTGGATATAATGGTTTACTAGTCTATTCTTCATGGCCCTCTCTATACTTTCTTTTATACGGGCATAGCAAATATAAGAGAAAATCACTCGAAGGCATTAAATCTCAAAGGTCAGACAGTGTGTTTTTGATGCCGTTTGACAACAGTGTCTAGAAATTCGCTACCTGCAGCCGACATTAGGACTCGGACTAAACAAGCTGTCTTGACATTTTCATCAGCCAGCCGTGATGGATGGCTTTGAAAGGCCATGCCCTCCAACATATGTGGGCTAGAGTAATATGTGGGCTAGAGTCATTGGAGAAGCTGCTACACCTTTGAAACTCATAGCCTACAATGAGGAATGTGTTCATTTTATTTAGACCTACAATTTGGCAACCCCATGCTATCTTGATTTTTAAAAGCATGGTGTTGAAATTAAAGCTAAGGAAAATCTTACATCACTCATGTCACTGCAACAGCTTTTTGAAACCAGGACCGTCCAGATTCTTTCTTTGTTTTGCCACAGCTGTCTTGGTAGGTGATTCAGTTTGCCAGGTCATAAATTAACGCCTGTGTGCAATGAATCCATTTCAGCCAGGCAGACCCAGCATCCCCCTGCTGCCGTGACTGTCCAAAAGAAAGAGTGTATTTGTAAACTCTCAAATCCCCTTTGATGGGATGCAGAAGTGCGAGCACAACTGAGAGGTTTGAGCCTGCTTGCTCTGTCTTTCTCTCTCTGCCTCTTTTTCTCTCTCTGTCCCCCCTCTTTCTCAGCTGGTGTTTGGGATCAGCAAGGCATTTTGGCAACCCGACCGTGACTATACTTCACGTTAATAAAAAGGTCAGTTTAAAGTATAGTGGGAGCCATGAAGGATAAGATTTGTCCAGCTACCCTGTCACCTTGTCCTTTCCCTGCTGCCTTGCCTTCCTCGCCCTGCTTCAGAGAGTATATACCAGGCTCCCGGAGAGGACCATTTATAATGTTTAAGCTCTCTTATATTCAAAGTTCACTGGAAAGATTCTTACTTTGTGTATGTCTAGCTTCCTGGAATTAATACATAAATGATACTAGTCTTATCTCCTGATCGAACTGACCTCCAAGCAGCAAGTTTCTACAATGAGCATTAGTAAGTGGTACTGTTGCGCTGTACACTATTCCGCTCCAACTGTGTATCCGGCATGATATGTTTCAGTTGGCAATATGATTTTGAACTAGTTATGTTGTCATTGCACAAGGGCTCTGTAAACCTCCTCAGTCCTTCCTTTGTAAAACACATGGTAACATGACTGATTCATGTTCAGATAAAGTCATCCGAGTCAGACACTGTGTAACCTTAGAGGTGGAGTCATCACTACTGTATATCCCACAGGTATCCTCTTACTCTCGAAGCCTATTGCGGAACAGAGAGCGTCTCGACCCAATTAGTCTTCCTCCATCACATAGGCCCCCACATAGTTTTTTGTTAAACAGGTCCTGTAAAACTATCCACACACTTTTCATCGCAGCTTAATTGTGGTAAAAAGAGCTCGCCTTAGTTTCCCCCTTCTGTGCCAAGGGAGGTGTTGAGTGCTGGAAGTGAACGTATACAAACCCATCCATTAGATGGGCGGGCAAGGGAAGAGGGTGGGGGCTGGGGCCTGCTTTCCTCCTCTTCTCCTTCTCTCTTATTGTCCTCTTCTTCTCCCTTCGATCTGAGCATGGCACGATTTACTTCTGCCTGGCAATCACAGTAGTCACCACACTGGTCTCACCGTCTGTATGTGTAGGGAAATGATCTTAATGAAGGACACTCGCCTTCCCATGACGAGTTCATGTTATTAGAAGTGTACTGTACTTAAAGGGAGCGAGAATATTCCATTTCCGACCCTAACTCCAGAAATCCATCAGCATGAAACGGGAAACTCTGTGTTATTGCTGATGTTAAATTAGTAGGTGTTCCTGAATTTTGTAACATTGCGAGTTACATTACGTTGATGAACAGTTTGGCATGACCAAAATTAGAAAGGAAATATATTGCCTAGGCAAGTCTGAAACAGCCGTTATTTTGGGGGGCTGTGCAAAATCACAGCTAATATCTTCCTTGTTCAAACAAGATGTAAGGACATGTACCGGTAATTTATCAGACCGGTAAATCAGTCAGTGTTTCAACCTTGTGAGAAATCTTATTAACCTAGATGCTACCTGACACCATCCTTGTCACCATGCCCGCCCGGGTGCTTCGGCAAGTTAAGAACCCCTCACTCTTGTCGAGCCCTACCTTTCCTTCGCACCCAGCGGCTCTCCAAATCCGTAGCCTTTGAAATCTTTCATTACAATATCCCTCTCATTTATACACTCCACTTAGTCTGGTAGCGTTCAGCAAAATACTGTTTCGTCGCTCTTGCCACCTCACACGGCCTCTATTGAAAACCAATTCCGTTGACACACACACTAAAGTCACTGTTGTTGAAAAAGCAGAATAAGGCTCAACAATAGAGAACGATCATCTTTGTTTATGTCTGCTGAGTGTAAGATGAGCAAGGGTGTAGGATGATACTGTAGCACAAAGGCTGGTTGGCAAAAGGTAGGATTAGTGACAGTAGTAATAATTCCTAGGTACTTTCAGTGCCTATTTCGGGCTCTATAATGTCACTGTTCCAATCTTTGACCTTTTGACTGTTACCTTGGTACATTGACAAAAGCACAAGTTAAAAGGTCTTTCTCTAGTACTTTGGAAAAAGTGTCCTTTGAAAAATAAATAACATTGGACATGTTTTAACCTCTGATAATACAATATGTACTGTATATCCTAATTATGCCAAAACTGACAAATGATCACCCAGAACTCAAGAAGTGCGGCCAGAGTTGGATGCTTGGTGTGTGAATGATATGTCACCAAATAATAAGTCTGGTGAAAAACGGCCTACCATTCTCTGAGGTCAGCACTGCCCCCGTTGGTATTCAGCTAGTGTGTTTCCGACTCTCTTAGTTGCAAAATATGTTGCCATGGCAACCAGCGCAGCCTCCTGTTGCTGATGTTGATCAAAACTGTTGATCGAAATCTGTGTGTACGAGAGGTGAGGGATTCTGTTCTTTTATGGTCTAGCCCAAGCCTGTAGGAGGCCCATCGAAACCACTTTGCTTGCCAATGATCCAAGACGATTGATGTCCCCAATAATCTTGAATTAGAGTTCCATAACAAAAACGTCTGTGCAAAAATGATCAGATCATTAACACTTGAAAAGAAGACAACTCTTGAAAAAAAGTATTTTCTTTCCAGGAAGCCTGTTCTTTCCAGGACAAAAAAGCTTCTGATGCAACAGCAACAATGCTAAAAAAGGAGCCTACACCTGGAAGTATTTGAAGTCTTGAATACAGTATACATTTGCATGTGTGAGATGTTTTCGAGATGGTCTCTTGTAGAGTGCCCTAGTTATGTTCCCTAACCTGTCTGCGGCTAATTCAGACTCTCGTAAACGGAGCGTAATTTTTTACGAGCTTTAATTTGTTGTGTCTGCACCTATTAGCTGGTGACAAATCGGAATGCGTTTTGTCCAATGGTCTAATTTATGCCATTAGAGGCCAATGAAACCTGAGAGCTGACACCGGGTCAGTGGAATTCAAACCAGACCTCTGGGCTGCTTCAGGTTCTAGCTGTGGCTCTCTGTCTCTCGTACCGTCGAGTGGAGAGGTTTCTATTAATTCAGCCCATTTACCTCTAATGCCAGTTTGGTATGTTTTATCAGTCACCAGGACAGCTTCATGTCGAGAGCCATGTGAGTTTTTAATACAGGCATTCGGAGCTTCAGCTTTCCAACAAAGCCGTAGCCATGGCCCTATAACCATTAGCAGATGGTTTATTTTTAAAGTGACAGACGTGGGAAGATTGACACGAATATGGTGAACCACAGTCTATTCTGTAACTCATTTAGTTTAGACATCCTGTCTGGAGCATTTGATTGTGTATTTCTAAGGGGTGGTCGTATTCGCTATGTGTTATTTTGGAATCACTTCCTCCATTGAAATACTTTTTTCTACGTAAAGTAATTTGCTTATTAAATTATAGCTCCAAACTACTGTCCGTAGGTACACTGTCTAAATGTAATACTATAATTACTAGGTAGGATGTCTACCTAGTGTGTATCGATTTGGCCTAGAGGTAAAAAGTAATGCTAAAAACGGAACTGACTGAACTCAAATCAAATCAAAGTTTATTGGTCTCATAAACAGTTCAGCAGATGTTATAGGAGGTAAAATGTCAAAACAAGAACACAAGTTATCAAAAACAAGAAATCAAGAATGAATCCAATTAACAACCCAAATAACTCAATCAGTAATCTAAATGCCATCTATGCGTATATACACCAAAAATATATACTAGAGATTGATACTGTATGTACAGCAGTAGATATATTACAGTGAGGCATGTCAAGAATCCAGTATAGAAGTATGCGGTACTCTAAAAGTTTCTGGGTAGATTCAGTAATTGAGCTCGACCCATCAGGGTGTTTTGGAGGCCTCTGTAGGGTTTCATGGGGGGACTATAAATGGTGGTGTCTGTGTTGGGAGGGCAAGCCTGCAGCTCAGCTAGCCCTCTCCAGCCTGGATCAATGGGAACAGGGCAGCATAAGCTCATTAATGGATCACCGCTAGCTACCTCACTCTGCCTCACATCACCCCATTATCTGCTCTGTCAGATCAGTCAATAGCTACTGATTCCCCGGCAGAGGCACACTGCTACCCCCCCCCCCCCCCCCCCCCCCCCCACACACACACGCACACACACACTCACGTTTATGAACAAGCCACTTGAAAAACATTGAAATGACTTTTGGACTAAATTAGCAGAATTTGCAGCACTGTACTGACTAGCTGCAGTTGACTTTGTCTTTTAGTTGGGGAACAATGCATTACCTATAAAGGTGCTATGAAGTACGTATGAAGTGACTGGTTTGTCAACTGCCATTTCTCTCTGAGGTTGCATGAACTTCATAACCTTGGTTATGCCATTTGAAGTTGCTTGAGGTTGCTTGAACCTCTCTTCAGTTTCTCCTACACCTGCATGGAAGAAGAAGAAGAGGGAGAGTTAAGAGTGACAATATCCAAAATGGTAGCAGTATCAGAATGTTAACCTTTCTGGCGCAGGCGTTCCGCTAGTGACCCACCTCGACAACATCCGGTGAAATTGCAGAGCGCCAAATTCAAAATACAGAAATAGTCATAATAAACATTCATATAAAAAACAAAGTATTATACATCGGTTTAAAGATTAACTTCTTGTTAATCCAGCCGCTTTGTCAGATTTCAAAAAGGCTTTACCGCGAAAGCATACCATGCAATTTATCTGTGGACAGCGCCCTGCTTACAAAAGCATACAAACATTTTACAACCAAGTAAAGGAATTACAAAAGTCAGAAATAGCGATATAATTAATCACTTACCCTTGAAGATATTAATATGGTTGCAGTCACAAGAGTCCCAGCTACACAATAAATGTTTGTTTTGTTCGATAAAGTTCCTCTTTATATCCAAAAAACTATTTTGTTGGCGCGTTTTGTTCAGTAATCCGCTGGCTCAAAGGCGGTCAAAACATGCAGACGAATACATCCTAATAGTACCAGTAAAGTTCGTCAAAACATGTCAAACGATGTTTATAATTAATCCTCAGGTTGTCAATTGTCTAAATAATCGATAATATTTCAACCGGACAATAGCATCTTCAATAGAAAGGAAAAACAACGAAGGGTGCGCACTGGGTCATGCCCCAAACGAGCTCTGCATTCTTCCTCAGTCCACACACAGAAAGGTCTCATTCTTAATTTTTCAGAAAACAAGCCTGAAACAATGTCTAAAGACTTGACATCTAGTGGAAGCCATAGGAACTGCAATCCGGGTCCTAACCCATCAGAAACTCTATAGGCATTCAATTGAAAATACCCACTTCCTGGATGGATTTTCCTCAGGTTTTTGTCTGCCATATCAGTTCTGTTATAAGCACAGTCATTATTTTAACACTTTTGTAAACTTTAGAGTGTTTTCTATCCAAATCTACCAATGATATGCATATCCTAGCTTCTGGGCCTGAGTAACAGGCAGTTTACTTTGGGCAAGCTTCTCATCCAGATGTCGAAATACTGCCCCCAAACCATAAGAAGTTTTAATGAAGTCGTTATTCCCCTTTACCCCCTTTACCCTGTGTATAATGTCCCCACTTAGCATCCTTCCATACAGCGGTGGGACACCCCAGTGTGGTGGGGTCAGTCCAGAGAGTAGGCACCTAACAAAACAGGCAACAACCCCACCACCAACAACACAGCCATGACAGAGACTATTCCAGGCAGTTTGAAACCCACGCTGAATAAGGTTTCTGCTTGCTTCTTCATCTCAGCTCAGTCTAGCAGAAACCCTTCTGCTGATTCATGGCTAACTCTGCTGAGTCGTGGATAAGCCAAGACAGCATTGTTCCACTCCCATTTGCATTGATAAAATTTATAGAGGTATAGAAATTGAACAATTTTTTGCATGGAGATGGTGGGAAATAAGTACAGTTGAAGTCGGTAGTTTACAAACACCTTAGCCAAATACATTTAAACTCAGTTTTTTCACAATTCCTGACATTTAATCGTAGTACAAATTCCCTGTCTAATGTCAGTTAGGATCACCACTTTATTTTAAGAATGTGAAATGTCAGAATAATAGTAGAGAAAATGCTTTATTTCAGCTTTTATTTATTTCATCACATTCCCAGTGGGTCAGAAGTTTACATACACTCAATTAGTATTTGGTAGCATTGCCTTTAAATTGTTTAACCTTTCTGGGGTATGTGGGACGCTAGCAAATACTAATTTGCCGCCCTGCTATTTCACTGGCTGTTGAATAGTGTGTCCCACCCGCGGGACACACTATTCAACAGCCAGTGAAATAGCAGGGCGGCAAATTCAAAACAACAAAAATCTCATAATTCAAATTTCTCAAACATACAACAATTATCCCCCATTTTAAAGATACACTTCTCGTTAATCCAACCACATTGTCCGATTTGAAAAAGGCTTTACGGCGAAAGCATGACATTAGATTATGTTAGGACAGCGCTGAGACAAGAAAAACCACACAGCCATTTTCCAAGCAAGGAGAGGCGTCACAAAAACTAGAAATACAGCTAAAATGAATCACTAACCTTTGACGATCTTCATCAGATGACACTCCCAGGACTCAATGTTACACAATACATGTATGTTTTGTTCGATAAAGTTCATATTTATATCCAAAAACCCAATTTTACATTGACGCGTGATGTTCAGAAAATGTTTTGCCTCCCAAAACTTCCGGTGAATGAGCACATCAATTTACAAAAATACTCATCATAAACGTTGATAAAATTTACAACAGTTATTGAAAGAATTATAGATACACTTCTCCTTAATGCAACCACTGTGTCAGATTTCAAAATAGCTTTACGGCGAAAGCACATTGTTCAATATTCTGAGTACAGCGCTCAGCCATCAAAGCAAGCTATACAGTTACCCGCCAAGTTCTGGAGTCAACAAAACTCAGAAATAGTATTATAAATCTTCACTTACCTTTGCTGATCTTTGTCGGAATGCACTCCCAGGACTCCCACTTCCACAAGAAATGTTTGTTTTGTTCGATAAACTCCATATTTATGTCCAAATACCTCCATTTTGTTCGCGCGTTCAGATCACTATTCCAAAGGCATAATGCGCGAGCGCAAAACCCGAGACGAAAAGTCAAAAAGTTATATTACCGTTCGTAGAAACATGTCAAACGATGTTTACAATCAATCCTTAGGGTCTTTTTATCATAAATATTCGATAATATTCCAACCGGACAATAGCGTATTCATTACAGAAGAAAAAGAAGGAACGGCGCGCCTGTGTGAAGGCGCAGTAAACAACTCATTGGTCTCAGGCAGTCATCTTGTTGAGTCAGCTCTTATTCTCTCCCCAGTAGAAGCATGAAACAAGGTTCTAAAGACTTGACATCTATTGGAAGCCTTAGGAAGTGCAAAATGAACCCTAAGTCACTGTATACTGTATAGGCAATCACTTGAAAAACTACAAACCTCAGATTTCCACACTTCCTGGTTGGATTTTTCCCAGGTTTTTGCCTGCCATATGAGTTCTGTTATACTCACAGACATCATTCAAACAGTTTTAGAAACGTCAGCGTGTTTTCTATCCAAATCTCCTAATGATATGCATATCCTACCTTCTGAGCCTGAGTAGCAGGCAGTTTACTACGGGTATGCCTTTCATCCGGACGTCAAAATACTGCACCCTACCCTAGAGAAGTTAACTTGGGTCAACCGTTTCAACCTTCCTACAAGAAGTTGGGTGAATTGTGGCCCATTCCTCCTGACAGACCTGGTGTAACTTAGTCAGGTTTGTAGGCCTCCTTTCTCGCACACGCTTTTCAGTTCTGCCCACACATTTTCTATAGGGTTGAGGTCAGGGCTTTGTGATGGTGTCACGCCTGTTCGAATGATCGGACCAAAATGCAGCGTCGGTTTCGTCCCACATATTTATTGGACAGTGAAACTTAATGCGATACAAATTAAACTGAAGGAACAAAACAACAAACCGTGACACAGGAGGAACAAACACACTCACAAAATATAATCACCCACAAAACACAAGTGGAACAAACATCAACTTAAATATGGCTTCCAATTAGAGACAACGACAACCGGCTGCCTCTAATTGGAGGTTGTGCCAAACAAAACCCAACCTAGAAGTGCAAAACTAGAAACTAAACATAGAAATACAAAAACGGACAAACACCCCCCTGTCACGCCCTGACCTACTCTACCATAGAAAATTACAACTTACTATGGTCAGGACGTGACAGATGGCCACTCCAATACCTTGACCTGTTGTCATTAAGCCATTTTGCCATAACTTTGGAATTATGCTTGGGGTCATTGTCCAGTTGGAAGACCCATTTGCGACCAAGCTTTAACTTCCTGACTGATGTCTTGAGATGTTGCTTTAATATATCCACATAATTTTCCCTCCTCATGATGCCATCTATTTCTAGTGCACCAGCCCCTCCTGCAGCAAAGCACCCCCACAACATGATGCTACCAACCCCGTGCTTCACGGTTGTGAGGGTGTTTTTCGGCTCTCAAGCCTCCCCCCTTTTCCTCCAAACATAACAATGGTCATTATGGCCAAACAGTTCTATTTTTGATTCGTCAGAGACAGAGGACATTTCTCCAAAAAGTACAATATTTGTCCCTATGTGGAGTTGTAAACTGTAGTCTGGCTTTTTTATGGCGTTTTGGAACAGTGGCTTCTTCCTTGCTGAGCTTCCTTTCAGGTTATGTCGATTTAGGACTCGTTTTACTGTGGATATAGATACTTTTGTACCTGTTTCCTCCAGTATCTTCACAAGGTCCTTTGCTGTTGTTCTGGGATTGATTTGCACTTTTCACACCAAAGTACGTTCATCTCTCAGGAAGGAGATGCGTCCTGTCTCCTAGAGGTATGACGGCTGTGCAGTCCCATGGTGTTTATACTTGCGTACTATTGTTTGTACAGATGAACGTGGTACCTTCAGGCGTTTGGAAATTGCTCCCAAGGATGAACCGGACTTGTGGTGGTCTTGGCTGATTTATTTTGATTTTTCCATGATGTCAAGCAAAGAGTCACTGAGTTTAAAGGTAGGCCTTGAAATACATCCACAGGTACACCTCCAATTGACTCAAATGATGTCAATTATTTTATCAGAAACTTCTAAAGCCATGACATCATTTTCTGGAATTTTCCGAGCTGTTTAAATGCACAGTCAACTTAGTGTATGTAAACCTCTGACCCACTGGAATTGTGATACAGTGAATTAATTATAAGTGAAATAATCTGTTTGTAAACAGTTGTTGTAAAAATGACTTGTCATGCACAAAGTAGATGTCCTAACCGACTTGCCAAACTATAGTTTGTTAACAAAAATGTGTGGAGTTGTTGAAAAACGAGTTTTAATGGTGTTACTTAAGTGTATGTAAACTTCCGACTTCAACTGTATATAGATTTGTAGAGATATGGGAACGGAAATACTCTTGTCAGGGCGATGATGAAAATATAATGATCTGATACGACAAAGTTGAAATTAAATGCTTTCATGTATTTTTTGTCCAAAGTCGTGCAGTTCAAGCTTCTGTGGCAAGTTAATAATGCTTTGATTTTGCTCCTGACCTCAACACCCTTTATCAATCAGGCCCCTGTTTGATTTGCTTTTAGCACTCACATTACCATCCTATGACAAACCGCCCCAAAACAGGGATCTCAAGTCGAGCAGAAAATGTGGAGTGGCGAAACAATGGCGCCTGTGTGGGGAGATTTTAATAGTGGGCTGATTGGCGCCCTCAAGGTTTAAATCCACTGACCACTAATGAAAACAGCCAAACAGTATGTTTGTTTCCCAGCTCACATACAGTAGTTGTCTACTGAGTTGTGTGTGTGTGGGAGACAAACTCTTCTACCCGGCCCAAGCCACATCGGTATGAAGGTCAAATAGTCCTTCTGAAAAAAGCACTCAGCTTTTTGAAAGACTGTTTAATTTAATTTTTTTATCTCCCTGATTCAAACATAAATGGAGATCAGAGTCACTACTGTAGCCCAACTAGAACCTAATTTATTCCTCCCATTTAATGCATAGGAGATTAGGATTAGGAGTCAGGACACCTTAAACAGCATGGAGGGTACTAACAGGGACAGTTAATGATGTTTGTGAACTTCTATTGCACTCACATCTGGCCCAGAAATGAACGTGTGTATGGTGTGTGTAGAACCATGTTTTAGGGGGCTTTGTGGGGTGTTCAACCCCTCTTGAGACTTCAGAAGGGGGCTGCTCTTGCTTTTGAAGTTATGCCAGAAGAAATGTGAAAGCACAGGTAAAGTAGCCATGCAAAAGGAAGGATTCATCCCATACAATGCATCACTGTTAATGTAGGAAGAAGACATAGCAAACATAAAGGAACACTGGCATGCTAACACAAGCTGACTATTGTGGTATGTCAACCATGACTGGTACATGTATGTAGTGTTTATTAATAGAAGTGTATGAGCGAAGAAGACAGGGCTCAAGCTATTTGCTGCAAATCATTACTGTATAAGGAGAACATCTCTTTCTCTCTTGCTATCTATATCTCTTTCTCTTCCTGTCTCCCTTCTCTGTCCCTCCAAAAATATTTCTACAGAGGCCCTGAAGCTCCCAAATGTAGTGCTCCAGATCTGATGCAATCTGTCTAAATCATCCCTCTATTAATTCAGCGATGCAATATTTTATTTATAGGCCACGTAGCTCTCAATATATGTTGGTAAATTGTGGCACTTTTCAAATAGAAGCCATGTCGCTTTTATGGAAAACTATTTTCAAGAACAGGACATTTCAAGCCTTGAGGTGTTACACTCAGAGCACAGAGAAAAATGTGGCATTTTCCATTTGAGTTGTATTAAAAGGTATTCTGCTATTGTGCCAAACAGAGACACACAGTTAAGGCACACACCATTAACCAACCCAGTCTACCACCACATGTACTTTGAATATGTACAGTTTGAATATGGAGCAATCCAGATCAATATTTTTCATTAGCAGCAGCGCTGAGATTGGATGGCTGTGTGTGGGTCACAGATGGGCTGTGGCACACAATAACTTAGTAAATGATTATACTACACACTCTGGCTGTTCTGTTCTCACACAGCAGAGAGCCTGAGCACTGAGAGGTGCTGCTTAGCTTGTTAGCTCCAGTTTCCTCTTCTTTGCCCATGTTATCCTTCCAGGAAAAGGAAGCAATAAGCACGCTCTTTCTGTTGTATACTGTACATAACAGCCTTTTACTATTACAAGAAATTAGAGAATGTTCCCATGTGCTGGTGCTGGAACAGAGTGGTCAATTAACTGCCATGAGCTAAAGTGGACAGTGTGCTCGCTACGCACTGTAACCAGGAGGGGTTCCAGGGAATGAGAGCAGCTGCCCCGCTGCTGGCACAGAATATACTATTTGAATGTGATCACATAGCCCCATGCCGATTTACCTTGTACTAATCCAAACATATATGGGAGTAACCCCCTCCCCACACACACCAACTCTGCAAAGTTTATAATACTCTAATTAAACAACATTCGCCCAAGGTTATACATTTACGGAGTAGCATATTAACAGGCAGGTGGAAAAGCGGGACGATCTGCTAATCCTCTCCTCTAATATGCGATCACAATGAATTAACAGCATACTGAAAGAGTTGCATTAGTCTTAAAAGCAACTTTGTGCACTTTAAAAGCAGTAAATCAACTTTTAACTTGTATATATTTTTGCCACGTCTATGAATTAATGGGGCAGGATGTTGCTTGCACGGCTCTTTCCTGGGGCGGAGGATAAGTTAGAGACGCTGTCTGAAGTCCGTATAAGGCTGCAGGAGAAGAAAACAGTCTTATTGAACAACTTTTATATATTTCCAGGACTGCCCTGCAGCCAGAGGAAAGCCAATGAGACGATGACGAACCTCTAATCCGGCCCAATGGGCATTAATAAAATGTAGTGGAAGTCAACAAACTTTTCTGGCCAGAAATCTTCACAGAGGATGTTATCATCTCCCTGCAGAGGTTAAGACAGAGATTATCCAGTATTTATTTAACCTTTATTTAACTAGGCAAGTCAGTTAAGAACAAATTCTTATTTTACAATGACGGCCTACCCCTGCCAAACCCTCCCCTAACCCGGACGACGCTGGGTCAATTGTGCGCCGCCCCTATGGGACTCCTGATCACGGCCGGTTGTGATACAGAGCCAGGGTCTGTAGTGACGTCTCTGGCACTGAGACAGTGCATTAGAACGCTCCGCCACTCGGGAGCCCTCTAAGGAGAGGAGAAACCCATACTTCAGAATTGATTTGTTTTGTTTTGATATTTCACAGACAAAATAGATGAACAATTACAATGTAAAGATGTGTTGGTGTCCCTAGGTCTACCTACAGTCTTAGTTACGGCAGATGATTGACAGTAGTATCAATTTCCTGTTTGTCATGTTTTCTACAGCTTGCTGTGTGAACATGTTGGAGATATAATGCTATCAACATGTTATGTTTGTGATTGTATTGTCTATCTGCATTGAGGGAACTATCCTCGGTCATCACCATTTCCACTACAGTGATTGTGTAGGTCAGTAGTGCTTTGCTTGAGACTGGGGACTGTTTTGCCACGCTTGCTATCAAAGCTCTATATATTGTATTGGATACACTACGGGACACTACATGGATAAGCCATCATATCTGCAGTTGGGTGATTGAAGCTGACTTAGATGTCAAGTGAATTCTAATGCCGTCTTATTCCAAACAGGTGTATCTGGCACCTCTGGGGGACACATTCAATTGCATAAAACACATAATGATAAAAGTTAGTGTGAAAGTTGAGATGACGAAGAGAATAATGTAACTCAACGCCAGACCATTCTAATTTGTTATGGGAATATATGTTTACATTTCAACCCCTGAAAGATCTACTTTAATGTAAAGTATAGCCTATTACATGTATTGTGATCGTAGGCCTATATTCAAATCTCTCACTTACAAACAGCGAGAGGCAATCCAATTAAACTTGTTTATTCTGGAGCATTGACAGTGGAATTTATTGTATTAATGTGGCTAATCTGAGATATGCTGTCAAGAAGGAAAGACTTGGGTGTATGTAATCGGGTGTAAGTAATGTGATGAATAGTTAAATCTGAGTATGGAGGTGCCACTGGGTACATCCATCCATAAACTCCAGAGAAGAGGAAGAATGACAGGGGGACGGGATCATTAAAATATCTCTAGAGTGTGAACCGCCTCGGCGAATGAACAGCAAGACTCTTTTCAGAAGCAGTGTGCTGGTGTAAATGAATGTTGGCATTTGCTGACAATGGAAAAATCACCTAACGTCGGATACATGGGGCTGTCCTGAGAAAAGAGGTTTGCAATTGGGATTCAGCAGTGCCAGCAGCAGTGACAACACACAGTGCTCATCGCCAAATAACGCATCATTGTCTCTCTCTCTCTCCCCCATTCTCACCAGTTGTCAATTACATTTTCCAAAGTTTGTCGCTGAAACATGCACTTCCTTCCAACATCTCTTTTTGAAATATAATGTCTACCCCCTCCAATCCACCTTTTATTTCAGGAGAGATGTGCTTTGGGTTGAGACGCCACATAGCTAATACCTCCATCTGTTCAAATAAAGTTCCTGGAGTTTTTTTATTTTCTCCCTCCAGACTTCTGTTGCTCTAATACCCGTATATAGAAAAAGCAGCTGCGCCTAATTAGAAAAAACGTGTGAAATTTAGGAAAGTATAGGCTGAGAGAACAAGAGACAAACAATGCCTTTTATCAGCCGGGCATAAGTACGAGGAGGATAATGTATTCTGTTTGCCATCCTGCTCGTTTGTCGAGAACGAAGTGAATGCCCCTGTTCTGTTGTGGGCTCCCCCATTTTATTTTTCAAACCTCGAGCAGGATGGTCTTTGTTTCCTGCTGCAAGATCCACATGGAGCCCATGTGAGGTATTCTGTTTATTCACCACATCTGGAGGGGCCAGAGCTTTCAATCTTTGTAATTTCTTCACTCTCTTTAGGAGGGATTCTGTATTAATGTGCACCTACCCCCCCCCCCCAAAAAAAACCCCTCTTAACTCTTAACCTGACGCTGGCAAACAAGTCTTGGGGTGTGAAGTCTGTTAGCGATCCAAGAATTTTTGTGCTTAAGAATATTTGACAAACCTAGGTGATAATGTATCTTGAGCTTCCCAGCATTAATCGGCTGTTAATGTTTTTCAAGATCCTAGTAATTAGCGTCAAGTTATTTTGCTTGGCATGGGTCATTTTAGATCATACCTCATAATAAATAATTAACTGATGTGTGGTCTTTGATCTCTTCTCTCACTTTCTCCTGTGTGGCGTCAATGCACATTCTCATTTTACGCCAACAGAGAGCAATGAACACCATAGGCTTCAAATAACTCAAGGCCTTTAGGTCCTAGTCATAACACTGTCAGAATCATTACATGTCTGGACCAAAGGAAATTAGTTTTGACCAGTGCAGGGCTCTACGCTGATCTTTTTTACAAGAAGCACGTTTGCACCTACAGTAAGTTGAAAAATGTAGGCGCAGATAAAAATGTAGGAGTACAATGAAAAATATTTCAGGTAATAAAGTTACAGTGCCTTCAAAAAGTATTCACACCCCTTGACTTTTTCCACATTTTGTGTTGCACCTTGAATTTAAAATGGATTAAATTGAGGTTATGTGTCACTGGCCTATACACAATACCCCATAATGTGGAATTAAGTAGACATTTTTACAAATTAAAAAAAGCTGTAATGTTGTGAGTCAATAAGTATTCAACCCCTTTGTAATGGCAAGCCTAAATACGTTCAGGAGTAACAATGTGCTTAACAAGTCACATTTATAAGTTGCATGGACTCACTCTGTGTCCAATAATAGGGTTCAACATGATTTTTGAATGACTACCTCATCTCTGTTTCCCACAGAGATAATTACACTTTGGATGGTGTATGAATACACCCAGTCACTACAAAAATACAGGTGTCCTTCCTAACTCAGTTGCCAGAGATGAAGGAAACTGCTCAAGGATTTCACCATAAGGCCAATGGTGACATTAAAACCGTTTAATGGCTGTGATAGGACTGAGGATGGATCAACAACATTATAGTTACTCCACAATACTAACCTACATGACAGTGTAAAAGAAGAAAGCCTGTACAGAATAAAAATAATCCAAAACATGCATCTTGTTTGCAATAAATCACTAAAGTAAAACGTAAAAAAGTGGCAAAGAAATTAACTTCATGTCCTGAATACAAAACATTATGTTTGGGGCAAATCCAACACATCACTGAGTACTACTCTTCATTTTCAAGCATGGTCGTGGCTGCATCATGTTATGGGTATGCCTGTCATCGGCAAGGACTAGGGGTTTTTTTTAGAATAAAAAGAAACGGAATAGAGCACAGGCAAAGTACTAGAGGAAAACCTGGTTTAGTCTTCTTTCCAATAGACACTGGGAGACAAATTCACCTTTCAACAGGACAATAACCTACAGCATAAGGCCAGATATACAGTGGAGTTGCTTACTAAGACAACACTGAATGTTTGAGTGGCCTAGTAACAGTTTTGTTTAAATCAGCTTGAAAATCTATGGCAAGACTTAAATGGCTCTAGCTTTTATCAACAACAACCTGACATAACTTGAAGAATTTTTGTAATATTTTTGCAAATATTGTACAATCCAGATGTGCAAAGCGCTTAGAGATTTACCCAGAAAGACTCACAGCTGTAATCGCTGCCAAAGGTGATTCTAACATGCATTGAGTCATTGGGGTTGAATACTTATGTAATCAAGATATATTAGTGTTTTATTTTTCATAATTTCTTTACAAATGTTCTTTTTTTTCACACTTTGACATTACAGAGTATTTTGTGTAGATCGTTGACAAAAAATTACAATTAAATCCATTTTAATCCCACCAAACACAACAAAATTTGAAAAATGTTAAGGGATGTGAATACTTTCTGAAGGCATGTACTGTAGAGTGCTTAATTTCCAGGTCGCACAGCTAAGTATTTAGGCACATATGCGAGTAAAATGGTTGCACTGTAGAGCCCTGCTGTTGAGTGCTTATGTTTAATTTTTCTGCCACTGGCAAAGGCATTGTGAAGATGCAGGAAGCCCTTTAAAGCCTGAAACATAGCACCCGTGACAGTACGTTGGACCACAAAAATTCCATAACTGTATTCAAGATGAAATAATTACGCATATTACTAAAAACACCGAATGCAATCAGGATTCCCCCATACTCAGTTTTGCTGTGTGGGCTTTTCCACTCAGAGAGCGCAAGCAAGCGCTTTTGGGAAATATGAGCAGGCCAAGTGGTGACCAAAGCTGCGAGATCTCTGAGTCAAAGGCAGTGCCCTCATCCTTCAGCAATGTGAAACTTCATGAGCCAAAGCTGTCAGGGCCTTGCTCTATAAAGAGCCATTAGAATCAGCAAGTCTAACATTTTGGGCGCTACTGCTTACGAGAGTTGAATGGGAGTGCAGCTCTTATAGGAAATGGTCTCATCACAGAAATGGTTGCCTCAGTTCAGCTATAAATTGGAAGCAGATTCAGACCACTTGAGCTAGTTGTCAACATCAGACATCAAGCCTTGTCATTTGGAGAAGGCTACACACAGCCTTTGCAGATGGAGACTTTTGGCTGACATATCACCCTGCCCATCCTATATAGTTGGCAGTGCATTTGGAAGAAAAAGATCATAGTCATTTTACCAGCCAACCTTTGGCGGTTTAGAATCGGAGTCAACTCATTTGTCTCCCCTGACTTATGTAATCGATATGCAACGACTTGTGTCATGGGCTTGTTGAAGCCGGCGGTAAAGATAAAGTATCGTTGCTCCTGTTCCCCATCACTATTGGGCTTTAAAATCTGATATGCCAATGTTAGAGGATGTTTACTGTACTCTGACAAGACTTCGGGGCTGTCAAAGTGTGCATCGCGAGTTGTTTTCCAATTAGTTTTCATATTCATTTATTTATAAACCTCATTTGAAATTCAAATGAGGCCTGGTGCACAATCAAGCTATAATCAGAGCCAGCAGACTGACTTTGAAAACTCCTCTGCTTTATTGTGAAATATGTCCCATTCCCCCAACTCGTCCCACAATTGACGAGGCAGTGTTTGAATTCAGACATATTGCCTAGTCAACAGAGGGCTCAAGATGTATTATCTGGTCCTTGAATGAGCATGTTCTCCCAGTCACACTTTGTCTTGATGGCAGTACACTGCATTTAAACTGTAATGGTTTCCACCTTCATTCGTCAAAATTACACTCTCTCTCCATTACCCCTAATATTAGCCTCTGCATCAGCTTGAAGCTAACGGCTAACTTGTTCAATTAACGGTGATGAGTTAAGAGAGAGAGAAAAGATGCCAGTGAATGAATATTTGTCTTAGGGATACAGTTGTGGAGGGAGGTGATATTCTAGAGGGAAACCAATAAACTGAAATGTCTGTATTACTGAAGCTATTGGTTCATTGGTGCAAGTTTTTTCTCAAGGTTCTTCAAGTATTGTTAATCTTTAACTGTTCCTCTCGTGGCTGGAAAATCCTTGTATGACATGTTTACATCCTCCTACGCTGGCTTGGGTCTCATTAAACCCTCATTAATGAGACGCTAGTATGAAGGAGGTTCTTAGCATAATGCATATTCAAGGATTTCCATTTCTAGGTGACTTGCAGTGGACGTGTTGTCGTCAGAGAACAAGCATGTTATCGTTGAGGGGGGAGTTACAGCCATGGGCAATTGCACTGCAGTCAGACAAATGTATATTTTGAAAAAGGGCTTGTCTTCCTCCGTTTGGCACAAGCATCAGTCTGTGTTCTAGGACCATCCTCCTAGTTTCTTGATCTATCGGGGGAATCTTAGTACAGTTTGCTGTTCTTTGTCCAGGCCCCAACAAAAGGCAGTGAGTGAGATGGTCCAAGAGGACCCAGAGGAAGTGATGACCATGGAAGTGTTTGGCAGTGGTCTGTGGTGAATAAAAGGCCCCCGCTGACTCTGTCCCATCCCAGGCAGAAGTGAAGGGCACTATATCTTTTTCATGACGGACAGGCTTGGCAGGGGTGTGGTGGAAAGGGGGAGGGAGAGGGCGATAACATGTTTTCATCTATTGATTTCTCTGATTTGAACATATTGTCTCTTTGGACTTTCTGTGACATACATGGTTGAGGGGGTATAAGTGTACACATAAAACAATGTAGTTGTGATCCCTCCAAGTCATGACACTCCACACTTTGACTCAATATGGAAGGCAACGTGATGATAGGATACTCATTGATTCGTTCAAGCACCTTCCCCTAATTCTCACCAGGAATAATTAGCTCTGTTGCCATGGTCGTGTCACGAGGCCTTACCGGTTTGTGACTGAAGTAGCACAATGACATCAGCTCCGGTGTCACTGGGGGCTCCAGGGTCCAATGAAGGCCTTTGTTTTTCCAGCGTTCATTAGTGCCGTGGGTGGCACTCTATGTCCCTGAAGGACTCGCACGGTTGCTTTTGTGTCTCTGGGTGATTATGGAGAAAGGGCATGTTTTCTTCCAGGGGATTTGAGACTACCTGATGCCATACTTCAGTAAGAATCGGAGCTCCAATGACAAGGGGACCGGGGAAGCAAGGCTGTTCCTTGGTTGTCAGTCAAAAGACGTGTTACGGTGTGAGAAACATATGTTTGCTCGGTTGCATTCATGCTGTATCTGTAGAGAGGGTCTATCGCCGGCGCAGTGCACCGTGTTACATAAATATTACCCGGTGGCGCCAACATGATTTATTGCTCAATGTGTATGCCACACCTTCCACAGCTCATGAATCTCTCCGCCAAATATCTGCCAGAGTATTTAAAGACAAACCCTCTCCCTCTCTTCCTCCAATAGAGTCAGTAAAGTGCATTGGCCCCATATGTCATCTGTTACAGAAATTAAACTTGTTGCACCACTGGTTCTGTCCATTTAACCAAAACAATGTTATTGTCCTTGGTACATGGCACTTTATTTTTGAAAAATGACAACAGATAGCATGGCACTCAATTCCAAATATTCTCCACCAGTCCTGTGTGTGTGTTGTCAGAGGGGGACCAACCCCCTCCCCGTGCTCCACCCCCCTCTCTTCCCTAAGAGACAATTGGGAGCAGGAGTGTGGAGAGACAAAGGGAAGTAAATCACAGGAGGGGGCTTGCTGGCTGTCTCGGGGGCTCCCGGGGGGATGACAGACAGTACACAGTACCACAGAGCCGTGTAATGGAGTCCACTGGACGCCAGATGTGAGAGCTGGAGAGAGGATGTGACCTCTGCGCGTGTTAAACAAGTCTGCGTGTGTCTCGTGTGTGAGTGACGCAGTGTGTGTGAGAGTGAGGGAGTGTGTGTGCGTGTGTTTATCTGTTTGTAAGCACTTCTGCTTAATTGTTTATTGTATATGTGGGCAGGGTTTTAGCTGGTGTCTGAGTGAGTGGGTCAAGTGTCTGTGTGGCTGTCCATGTGGCTGTCCATGTGGCTATGTTTGCCAGGCTGTGTGTGTGAGAATGAGTGTGTCAGCGTGTGTATGTCCTGGGACTGGACCCTGACCATAAAATACAATCTGTATCCTATTGACACATGAATGAATGGAAAAAAATCCTATGGAATATGGAAATCATCATCCTGCAAAATAGTGTCCCAAGCACAATGAGTTGAATTAAAGACACATGCGGTTGGCTGGGAGCTCAGTGCTAGTGTGGTAATACGCTAAGGTTAGCCTAGCGCTATAGCTTACTACAAGATCTACGCTAATGCAAACTTCAGAGTGTTGCAATGTCGTTTTTCTTCACAATACGATCCGGCATTCAACATACTTTTTTACTACCTGAAAATTGAGACGCCTTATCATTCCTTCCGCAGCTGTTGGGGCAGTGTTGTCGCAATAGCTACAGTACCTTCAGAAAGTATTCACACCCCTTGACTTTTCCAACATTGTGTTGTGTTACAGCCCGAATTTAAAATGGATTCAATTGAGTTTTTTTTGTCACTGGCCTACACACAGTACCCCATAATGTCCTAGTGGAATTATTAAAAATGGAACGCTGAAATGTCTTGAGTCAATAAGTATTCAACCCCTTTGTAATGGCAAGCCTAAGTTCAGGAATAAAAATGTGCTTAACAAATAACATAAGTTGCATGGAATAATAGTGTTCAACATGATTTTTGAATGACTACCTCATCTCTCTACCCCAGACATACAATTATCTGTAAGGACCCACAGTCGAGCAGTGAATTTCAAACACAGATTCAACCACAGAGACCAGGGAGGTTTTCCAATGCCTTGCAAAGAAAGGCACCTATTGGTAGATGGGTACAAATGTAAAAAGCAGACATTGAATATCCCTTTCAGCCTGGTGATGTTATTAATTAAACTTTGGATGGTGTATCAATACACCCAGTCACTACAAAGATGGTCACTACAAGAAAACTGCCTCAGACACTGAGAGCTGAATTCACCCTTCAGCTGGACAATAACCTAAAACACAAGGTCAAATCTGCACTGGAGTTGCTTACCAAGAAGATAGTGAATGTTCCTGAGTGTCAGTGTTACAGTTTTTACTTAAATCTACTTGGAATATATGGAATATATTGTCTAGCAATGATGAACAACCAATTTGACAAGGCTTGAACAATTTTGAAAATAATAATTTGCAAATGTTGCACAATCCTGGTGAAAGACTCATTTGTATTCGCTGCCAAAGGTGCTTCTACAAAGTATTAACTTAGGGGTGTAGATACTTATGTAAATGATATGTTTTGGTATTTCATTTTCAATAAATATAAAAAAAGAAAAAATATTTGACTTTCATTATGGAGTAGTGTGTGTAGAAGGGTGAGATATTGTATTCATTTAATCGATTTTCAATCTAGGCTGTAACACAATAAAATGTGGAATACATCAAGGGGTATGAATACTTTCTGAAGGCTATTTATCAAAGTAGCCTATTTTGCAATGATAACCAAATATAATCTCATCGACTGTTCAGTAAACCAAACAGCAAGAATCCACCCAATAAGGTATTTTGTTAAATACCTAATAACTAGTGATTACAGGTTATTGTGAAATGGTAGAACCTGCTGTAGCCAACTAGCTTTCTCAATGACCAAAACATGATGACGTTCTATTTTAGCTGATATGGGAATGAATACACAAGCAGCATATCAAACTGGGATCATGTTTTAGGTTACACTGGCAAGTAGAAGAATATTTGGCAGGGCTTCTTTTAAAAATATATACATCTGATTATTTCACATGAGATGTGGGAAGCTAAAAAGGCTAACTAGTTTGCTATGTTTTTAGCCAGACTAAATCCAGTTAGCCAGGCTGCCAGCTAGCTGCTACTAGCAAGGGAAGGAGGCTGTTCCTATCGACCTCTTGTGGATGGGAGTGGGACCGACAAGGATGTCATGTTACCAAACGGTGTCCACTACTCCACCCACATGCACACACACACACACACACACACACACACACACACACACACACACGTAGATCAACGGAGTGAAGCTTGTAGTAACCTTATGCTAACAGAGGGAAACAACACCGGGAGCAGTTGGCTCTGGGGCTCGACCAGTCCTGATTGAGTAATAAAGTGACTTTAAGGTTCAGTCCTCCCCTCACATTTCACACGCAGAGAAATATCCACTTTATCGGAACGTCAATACACCCCTCTTTATTAAGGCAATCTGCACCAAAATGAAATACGGGGTCTTAGTTTCTCTGTCCAGATAATTTATATGCCACTATTATTGTTGTGCACATGCCTGTCCAGGATTGTAGAACCGAATCAGTCTACCAAATACGTTTAAGGACTTATTTGGCCTATAGACCTACAACATTTCTATTTCTTCTGCAGCTTTGTAGGACAAGTGGGGTATACATTTTTTCAGAGTATTCATCAAACAGAACCTATTATTTTCTACCATTTAAGGGGCTGGACTACATTAGACACAATACACTTCTTATATCATGCAGTGCAGTTTATAATACCAAAGGTTGTCGTTATAAAGAATTGTAATGCTAGCTAGGATGATGCTCAGTTTTTGTTTATGACAGGGTGGTAGTTAGGGGTTGCTGTGTGTGAGAGACACATGGGGATTGTTATACGGTGTGCGCATGGGTGAGCGTGAGGCGTCCGCATGCTTCCCAGCTGAAACAGTTCGGAAGAGTTTGTGCATATACAGTATTATGATCGCATTATGTAATGTTTTTGTTCATTTTGGACTTCGGGCACACAACCCTTATGAAAAAAGATTGCGGTCAGAGTGCAGTACACTGCAGTTATTCTGCAATCACTACGTCCAAAATACCACAGTCGACTGCAGTTACTGCACTTTTACTGCCGTTTCAAAACTGCAATATTTTTTTGTAAGGGCATTTTTTCTCGAGGTCAGCCGAAGTTCAAGAGCCGAAGTCTACGCCCCTTCGTCCGTGATTGGTGTACTGTAGGGATTCTTTAATAAAGTCTTTGTTGTCATTCAACGAGAGACAAGTCATTTTCATGTACATTTTTTAATTGAGAAATACTGCACCAAACAGCTTATTGTTTTTAGCTGCTAGCATTAGTGGAGGGAAAAATCTATCCTGAGACCTACCGTGCTGTGGAGGAGTCATCCATTACTCAGGGCCATTCTGACATGGTATCAATGATTTAAGATAATAATGAGAGCATATGTAGCCTACGACATGTGCATTATGTATGACCGGTATGAATTGCAAGTTCTTTCCATTTATTGTAAATGTGGATCCATTGAAATTATATGATGCTTAGATGCATGCTTTCTGTCCTTATTTGATTTTCCATCATTGTATAATCTTGCACAGTATCTTGCAATGACATGCAAATGAACTGCACTGAACAAAAAGAGAAAAGTACCATGTATCTGTAACTTAGTATTTGGCCCACTAAACCCAGCTTCAGCGGAGTAAGTGTGCCCCCCCCCCCCCCCCCACAACGTTGAGAAATTGTCTCGCTCTCTGTGAATGAAAGGAATGCTGTGGGCTTTGCTTTAACTTTCTGAAATGGAAGAGCGATGCTGCTACTCCATACCCCATTAGAACTAGTCAACCAGGGCACTGCTCCTCCATCTCTCTCTCTTTCTCTCTCTGGCTGGGAAGCATCTGTCTCTCCGGATTGAAATGATTCCCTTCTCCCTCCTTTTCTCTCTCCCATTGATCCCCTTCCTTGTCAAGTCTCCAGCATCTCTTATCCCCCACCAGCACATCATCACCATCCTCCCTTCAATGTCTCCCTTCCCTGCCGCCCCCCCGTCCCTCAGCAGATTCCCACAGCTTGTTGCCTATCGAGAGAGACATGATCCTCAGACTTCCTGCCAACGTGGAAGGGAAAAAGGGGCCTGGATTTTGGGCAGAACATCTTGTGCCAGAGTGAGCAATCTGTGGGCATTGTGCTCTAGCTTTGTTTCCTCCCTCCCTCTCTCCCCGTTTGTCACAGTGGGTCTGCCGAGGGTTGCGGCGAGTTCCCAGAATCTAACACTCTAGAGGGAACACAACACGGCCTCGGAGAGGAGGACTTGGAGGGGATAGTGGTAATCTCCTTCATAACTTTGTTGTTGTAAACAGTATGTTGGGACCAGGGAAAGAGTGGGTTGGAAGAGAGGACAGGGCAGAAGTTGACAGCTCTACTTCCTATTCCACTAGTCAAATGAAAATTTGAGATTCATGACTCGGTATTGTCATTTATTCCTAAAAATGCAAAGATTTCCTGGACAACAAGAGCTGCCCAAAATGCTTAATATGACAAATGGCTTCAATTTATGCAGATTATTATATTTGGAGGATTTCAAAGAATTGAATTTGATGCTGAATCCTAAATTAATATATAAATGATATATTCAGAATAATACAATTTATTCACAAGTCCAAAGTCCTTGAATGTCCCTCGTGTGTGCACCACCTGCACCTGTGTAGTTATCGATAATCAGTAGTGGTTGTTCAGTGTTTTTCTTTTAAGGATATCTCTGCCTAAAGACATTCTGCCCTACGGGAGTGTTAACACTCTAAGATCCCAAAATACTATTGCAAACTCGTGTAGATGCCAGATTTAATCTCTCTTTCAGTATGAATTGAGATTACGTGACTATCCCTATGGATCAAACCTGCAAAAAATAGCACCGGCCTCATTCAGTTGCAGGAGATGTAGATGAAGATGAGATGAAAAATCCTAGAATATGAAACCATACTCTATATTTACTGAGAATATATTGAAGTCTGAAAAGCCCAATAATGAAACCAGCCTGGGTAATGATAATGAACAGCTAAAATGTAAAACAAAGTCTGCCGACAGACTCCCAGGCACCATGGAGAGAGGCCTCTCCGGGTCCTCGTGGTAGTCAGACAGGCCTCCTCCTCATCAAGGATCTGTCGGGTCATACTGCCGACGTGGCTTTTATGTCTGACGTGGCAGGTATCTCCCAGCGGGAGAGAACGCTCTCGATCCATCGATATAAGAAGATTCAGACACACACACACAAATGTTTAACATCTGTGTGTAGACCACTGACACTGATAACTCACCACAATCGTTGCTTAGAAATGCAATAGTACTTTTTTAATGTGACCAAGATGGAGTTATGTAGCCTGTGTCGCTGCATACCAATATATTATATACTACATGAACATCTCATTCCGAAATCATGGGCTTAAAAAATTGAGTTGGTCCCATTTGCAGCTATAACAGCCGCCACTCTTCTGGGAAGGCTTTACACGAGATGTTGGAACATTGCTGCGGGGACTTTCTGCTATTCAGCCATGAGCATTAGTGAGGTCGGGCACTGATGTTGGGCGATTAGGCCTGGTTCGCAGTCGGCATTCCAATTCATCCCAAAGGTGTTCGATGGAGTTGAGGTCAGGGCTCTGCGCAGGCCAGTCAAGTTCTTCCACACCGATCTCAACAAAACATTTCTCTATGGACCTCGCTTTGTACACGGGAAATTGTCATGCTGAAATAGGCAACTGTTGCCACAGTTGGAAGCACAGAATCGTCTACAATGTCATTGTATGTTGTAGCGTTAAGGATTCCTTTCACTGGAACTAAGGAGCCTAGCCCGAACCATGAACCATTTATACACCTTTCAGCAATGGGTGTGGCTGAAATAGCCGAATCCACTAATTTGAAGAGGTGTCCACATACTTTTGTGTATATATAGTGTAAGTCTCTTGATTTGAATTATAAACTCATCAGCAAGCTACAGAAGCCAAAATACGGCTAATGTGAGTGAACAAGGCCCTTCCTTGTTAAATTATTAAATTTAAATTAATATTAAATTCATCACAATTGTCAGCAAGCTGGAGAGGTCACAGTCAAACAGAGTTGAAGTCGGAAGTTTACATACACTTAGGTTGGAGTCATTAAAACTTGTTCAGATATGCTACAGTAAATGTCACTCCAAAAGAAAACATTCTGCCAACACCTCCAAAGACATTTGATCAAGTTCGCCATTGCTATTTCCTTTTGAACTTTCTTTGCCTAATTTCAACTTCCAAAGTATAGAGCAAATGAGGGTGTTATTGTCACCATAAAAGGTGAATGATGGACATTTTTCAGGTAGAGATAAAATGCCAATTGGCGCGTGTACAGATTCATGATAGGTCTGAAAACATGCGTATGTATGGCCTGCACCAAGTTTAGAAATCTCAATATTTTGTGCGTGCGCAGTCTTTCCAGAAATGTCGCATGCAGATATTTTGTGGAAAATGTATGCAACGGTTATAAATGAATCCCCTGTTGCTGGGGAGAAGTGTGTGAAGAGCTAGTGCTTTGAGAGAGAGGAAATGTATTGGCGGTATGGGAGAGAGGAGCCTTCTGTCTCTAATTGGCCTGATTAATTAAGCAGTGCCCCAATTGTAAGGTGTACTTAGGTGGAGTGGACCACTTTACTGCAGGGGGAGAAGAAGTTCTGCTTAGCACATGGAGCCTGATTTACTAGCAAAGCAGTTAAACTAATGCAAAGTTCTCACCTGGGTCATATTTGTTTACAAAACACTTTTGCAATGGGAAAAGAAAACAGCGTTTCCTATTGGACAAGTTCAGAAAGCCCCACCCCGTTGTGGCCAGTTTGCTTCTGTTCGGTTCCTAGTGTCGTGTCTTTGGCTATGCCGGATTAAGTGATATGACATGCTAACTTATAAAATTATTTCTCTGTAATTGATATTACCTGATTAAGCTAATCATGTAAATGTAATTAACTAGAAAGTCGGGGCACCACAGAAGAACGTTTATAGAGCTGTTATCCTCTGAATAAACTCTTAAAATACTTAGTAATATTTTACATCGATAGCAGTCAATCTTAACCCGTATGTTGTTTCAGTCTCATCATGAAAGTTGTAATTCTTGGTTATCTGCACGAACCCAGTCTTTACTAAAATCATCCATACATCAATTGTCTTAAAATCTTTTATTTACTACACTAAGTAATTAACAGAAAACATACAAACAGTAATTATCGTCACCAATGATGGGTAGAGGAATGTGCCCTACTGGCTAACAAGCATGGCTGGTCTGTTAGACAATGGGTCATAAAACGGTAAGCTGAGAAGTTACACAGAGTTCATTAATATTAACAATTGCCAATTGAAGGCTCACTCATTCGGGAACCTTTGCAATCAATATATATTTACGCTCATGTGTCGTCGGGATTCTTGTTGGAGAGTTTTGTTCTGATGGAGAGTTTGTCAGCGTTCTCTCTCTCTCTCGGTTAGAATGGATCTGTCAGAGCGACATTCATGAATGTCGTCATAGAATGGATGTGGTTGGTCTTCGCGTTCGATGATATAATTTACTTAGCAGCAGACTAATAATTAATATCAAAGACTTGTTCTTATTCTGTCGATATCGATAGTCTAAAAGTTAACCACGTGGTATGGTTCACTTTCAGTAGAATACTTGGCTGGTCAAACCTCTGGGCCAAACTCACGATGGAGTGGAGGCCTGGTCTGTAGAAATGTAAATCAGGGGGTGTTTTATAGGGCCCAGAGAACAGGCTTGTCAAATGACGCCTGGTCCTGTATGTGTCCCTGGGGGCGTGCCTATGACTGAGCTAGACTTGGTTACAGAAATATAATTCTATCACATTAACATCAGTACATAGCATCCAATGTATTACAAATAGCTTTATCCTTAATAATACATTGTATACAACCATGTGGATTCAGTCTCATCGCTGAGGCTATCATGTAGACCGTTTTAGGGTAATATGGCTATATTGTCTCTTCTGAGTATCACAAAATTGTACCAAGCGGATCAGTTCGTAGCTGGAGTCTTCATCAATCTTCCATATCTTCTCCAGAACACACATGTCGCTAGGTTCTCCAATTCTATGAGTTGGAAGAATTTCCTTTGTCTCTCTATGAAACATGTTGTAGTAGATTCTCCTCTGTGAATTTTTACAACCCTGGGTTGGGGGGGAAGGTAGGTTGGGTGATGGTACAAAGGGGAGGGGGTCAACTGTCCTTCCTGTACCCAAAGAGGCCAACGTCATGACACTAGTAAATATGACCTTGTTGATTAATACCTGACATTTTAGGCTATTGTCTTCATCTTTATTTTTGTGTCGTCTTTTACTCCCTCCTGAAAATAAAACAACATTTTCCACAGGTACGAACGCTTTGTAAATCTTCTTCATACGGTGGAGTAAATATTCTAGAGAAGAAAATACCCGTCGGCCACCTGTAATTCCATAGACATTAAAACCAGTACGTAGTCATAGCGCTGATGTCATCCACGTATTCCTATATAAAACTCCCGATGGCGCATGAAGCCGGAACTATTTGAATTTGAAGCGCTCCATATTGCTGAATGGGGCTGAATAGCACCAAAAAATCACTAAGGATCATGGTGAAAGTCACCGTAACTAGCAAAGGATCGTGGTTGATGTAGTCGTTTTCATCGTGCCTGAGAGAGTCAATCTGGTTTTAATGTCTATGAACCTGATGTTAGGCTATTGTTAAACCTTTTCAGCAGAAGGTTAATTTGAAAGCTCAGCGTTACCTAGAACCTATCCAGGTCAACATTGGAAAACAAAACTGACAGCAAATATTAACTATGATAATCAGAATTACGACTGACTTAGCAAAAAAAAAAAGAAGATTAGACTCTTTCGAGTAACGATTAGTACAGTAAATACAGAACATGCCTGCATGGTGACTCCCTTTGTAAAATCTAACTGAAATTGGTGCAAAGTTAAGTGTGCGCGAGTACCCTATCCAGTCTAGATATGAGCATGATCCTTTCACCTGAAATGTTTTAAAGTTTATGGCTACCATTACAACAACCGATCACTACACAGGCTAGATTGGATTACCCCACTATATATAAATTATTAAATAATTTTATCTCGATTTTGTATTTTTATATTATTGAAGACAATCATTATCATTTGTGCAACTGCATCATTTTGTCATCATAAAAAACAACCTTAGACATATGATGTAGTTTGGAAAAAAACCTTTATTAAATTATAATTGCATACTAAATTGATATTTCAAACATAGTGTGAGTGCAATCCTCCTTCTCCATGGCCATCCTCTGTTCTCATAGACATTGGTCAGCGCCTCCATCTCCACTTGTTGAATCCGCGGTCTCATCTGGATAGTACACCACACCCACTTGGGTGCACGTGCAAAGAGCGTGCATGAGGGCGCGAGCCTCCTCGTAGCCTGCCGCCCCCGGGATTGGTCTGTCAGCACAAGTAGTCAGAATGTATCACTATTTAAATCGAACTTAAAAGAATTCACTGTGGTGATCGAACATGATCATAATAATCACATTTTAGAACCCAAAAACAAAAATGTTTGTTTTGCCGTTCTGGCAATGGTAATTCATAGTGAGGCGCCGATACCGATATCCAATATTTTCCTTGCCAAAAAAACCTGATACCGATAACCGATATTTAAAATGACATATGTTTCTGTAGCTATACTATATAGCTAGGTTCATCATCTAAAATAACCCTAATTTATAAGACAGTTCTTATTTGATTAATGGTGGTCATCCAAGATGGCGTAGCAGTCAGACATCTTTGTCCTTCGTCTTGTTGAGTCCCATGTATATATCTTTTTATATATTTTTCTAAACCTCAACTTCAAAATACTCTCCTGCAACCTGCCTCACCCAATGTGGTGTGGATCTGTTTTTTCAAAAGTATTTTTATTTACCTCGGAACCGGAATCCCACAACAGAAGCTAGCTAGCTCACTAGCTACTAGCTAGTAGTCAGCTAACCCCTGCTAGCGGTCATCAGCTAACCTTTAGCTCGGAAAGCTCTCACCAGTTTGTACAATGCGATTCAAACCAGAGCATACCGGACCTATTTTCTCTCCATATCTCCGGATTCCTATCGCTAGCTCTGAACCTTTTCACCTGGATCATTGGATCATCGCAGCTAGCTAGCTGCAATCCGAGTGACTACTTTAGGCTAACGTCTGTCCCGAAGCAAGCACCAATTAGCCTGGAGCTAGCCCATGCTAGGCCCATCTCCGGGCTAGCTGAAGAGGCCCATCAGCCACTCCTGGGCAACAATACCCGAACCCCTTCTACTGCTGGTATGGACCACGGAACCCCGCCAATCCTTCACGACTGGACTACCGACGTAATCTGCTCGAGGGGGTACTCAACTGGCCCCTACATCGCGACGTCCAGAAATGCCCATCTGTTAGCCGCGGCCCGCTAGCTGTCTAGAGCATATTGGACTGTTAGCTGAATAGATACATTGGCCAATTTCTTGGGCCACTATACCTATTTTGCCAATTGGACTTGGACCCCTCTGCTACTCGGAACCCTACTAATCCATCACGACTGGTCTATCGATGTCACCGCACGCAGAGGCTAAAACAGGCTTTCTTCCGTCGCGACGTCCCTCTAAGGCGCTTCTGCTAGCTTGCTAGCCCCAGCCTGCTAGCTGTCTGAATCGCCGTGTCTCCAGCCAGCCCATCCACTCACTGGACCCCTATGATCACTCGGTTACGCATGCCTCTCCCGAATATGCCTTGTCCATTACTGTCCTGGTTAGTGATTATTGTCTTATTTCACTGTAGAGCCTCTAGCCCTGCTCAATATGCCTTAACCAACCATTTATTTCCACCTCCCACATATGCGGTGACATCACCTGGTTTAAATGTCTCTAGAGACAACATCTCTCTCATCATTACTCAATGTCTAGGTTTACCTCCAATGTACTCACATCCTACCATACCTTTTGACTGTACATTATCCCTTAAATCTATTCTATCGCGCCCAGAAACCTGCTCCTTTTACTCTCTGTTCTGAACGTACCAAACGACCAGTTCTGATAGCCTTTATCCGTATCCTTATCCTACTCCTCCTCTGTTCCTCTGGTGATGTAGAGGTTAATCCAGGCCCTGCAGTGCCTAGCTCCACTCCTACTCCCCAGGTGCTCTCATTTGTTGACTTCTGTAAATGTAAAAGTCTTGGTTTCATGCATGTTAACATTACAAGCCTCCTCCCTAAGTTTGTTTTATTCACTGCTTTAGCACACTCTGCCAACTCAGATGTCCTAGCCGTGTCTGAATCCTGGCTTAGGAAGACCACCAAAGCCCCTGAAATTTCCATCCCTAACTATAACATTTTCCGACAAGATAGAACTGCGGAAGGGGGCGGTGTTGCAATGTACTGCAGAGATAGCCTGCAGAGTTCTGTCTTTAATATCCAGTTCTGTACCCAAACAATTCGAGCTTCTACTTTTAAAAATCCACCTTTCCAGAAACAAGTCCCTCACCGTTGCCGCTTGCTATAGACCACCCTCTGCCCCCAGCTGTGCCTTGGACACCATATGTGAATTGATTGCCCCCCATCTATCTTCAGAGCTCATGCTGCTAGGTGACCTAAACTGGGACATGCTTAACACCCCGGCCATCCTATAATCTAAGCTTGATGCTCTCAATCTGACACAAATGATCAATGAACCCACCAGGTACAACCCCAAATCCGTAAACACGGGCACCCTCATAGATATGATCCTAACCAACTTGCCCTCCAAATACACCTCTGCTGTTTTAAACCAAAATCTCAGCGATCACTGCCTCCTTGCTTGCATCTGTAATGGGTCTGCGGTCAAATGACAACCCCTCATCACTGTCAAACGCTCCCTAAAACACTTCAGCGAACAGGCCTTCATAATCGCCCTGGCCCGGGTATCCTGGAAAGATATTGACCTCATCCCGTCAGTAGAGGATGCCTGGTTATTCTTTAAAAGTGCCTTCCTCACCATCTCGCCCCATTCAATTTTTTTTTAACCAGGAACAGATATAGCACTTGGTTCTCTCCAGACCTGACTGCCCTTGACCACCACAAAAACATCCTGTGGCGTACTGCATTAGCATCGAATTAGCCCCAGTGATATGGAACCTTTCAGGGAAGTTAGGAACCAATATACACAGGCAGTTAGGAAAGCTACGGTAAGCTTTTTCAAGCAGAAATTTGCATCCTGTAGCACAAACTCAAATATGTTCTGGAACACTGTAAAGTCCATGGAGAATAAGAGCACCTCCTCCCAGCTGCCCACTGCACTGAGACTAGAAAACACTGTCACCACCGATAAATCCACTTTAATTGAGAATTTCAATAAGCATTTTTCTACCAATGGCCATGCTTTCCACCTGGTTACCCCTACCCGGTTAACCTGTTGAGGATCTTATCCCGATCTTATCCCGGTATTGGGATTCATTGTCATGTGACCATGGCGGGGAATTCAAAACTGCAAGAGTAATCATTTCAAAAAATCAAATAATCAACTATTTTCCTCCATTTGAAAGATATATCTCCTAAATCTAACCACGCTGTCCGATTTTCAGAGGCATTACGGAGAATGCATAAAGTTAGGTTATGTGAGGAGAGTACATTGACAATAGCTGCGTGTAATGTTTAGCCAATTCAAAGAAGGGCATCAACAGACAGAAAACTAGCTAGAATTATGCACTTACCTTTGACAATCTGCATCAGATGACACTCATAGGACATTATGTTATACAATACATGCATTTTTAGTTCCATCAAGTTCATATTTATATCCAAAAACAGCATTTACAGTCGCGGTGAAATTCAGAATTTTTTTCGGCTCGAATGCACCCAGTGAATCCAGCATTACAAATCACGGAATTACTATTCGAAAACATTGGTAAATTATAATATTGTCATTCAAAGAATAATATATTATCATCTCGTAATTGCTACCGAATGGCCAGATCTCAAAATAACTTTACTGGGAAATCACATTTTGCATAAACTGGGTACTATGCTAACAACAATAAGCTATATGCTAAGCTAAGCTAAGCTATACCGTTAGCATTAGCATCATCTAATATCGATAATAACATTCTAAATATCCCCTTACCTTTGATTATCTCCATCAGAAGGCGCTGCCAGAGATCCCAGGTCCAGAACAAATGTGGTTTCTTTTGACAAAGTTCATAATTTATGTCCAAATAGTTAGCGTTCAGTAGGCTCCCACAAAATGAGGTGGGCAGTGTAAAGTCACGTCAAAAAGCTAAAGAAAACCTAGTAAATAATCTATTTACGTTTGTTTAAACATGTCAAACGTTGTTCATCATTAATCTTTTGGTCCATTTTTAACGTGAAACATCAGTAAACATCAGTAATATTTTCACACAACCTATCAAGTGTCTAGAATAAACGATAATGACAAAGGCACTCTTCTCAGATTCATGCGCAGGCGCAAAAAATGAAGTGATGACGTGTCAACTTGTAAGCTTTCTTATTCGGTCTGTATTCATCACAGATGCTTCCAACAACTTTCTAAAGATCGTTGACATCTAGTGGAAGCAGTAGGAGTTGCGAACTGAATCCTTTCTCACTGTGGTATCTTTAAAACAATGACACTAAATAGTACAGTCACAAAATTCTCATTTTTTTAAATCTATTTTTCACAGGTTTTTGCCTGCAATATGAGTTTTGTTATACTTACAGACACCATTCAAACTGTTTTAGAAAATTCAGAGTGTTTTCTATCCGAATGTGTTAATAATATGCATATCCTAGCTTCTGAGTTGGTGTAGGAGGCAGTTAAAAATTGCCACATATTTTTTTCAAAATTCTCAATACTGCCCCCGTGGCCCGTAGAGGTTAACAGCCCTGCACCCCCCACATCAACTCGCCTAAGCCTCCCCCATTTCTCATTCACCCAAATCAAGATAGCTGATGTTATGGAAGAGCTGCATAGTCTGGACCCCTAAAAATCAGCCGGGCTAGACAATCTGGACCCTCTCTTTCTAAAATTATCTGCCGAAATTGTTGCAACCCCTATTACTAGCCTGTTCAACCTCTCTTTCGTATCGTCTGAGAATCCCAAAGTTTGGAAAGCTGCCGCGGTCATCCCCCTCTTCAAAGGGGGAGACACTCTAGACCCAAACTGCTACAGACCTATATCTACCCTACCCTGCCTTTCTAAGGTCTTCAAAAGCCAAGTTAACAAACAGATTACCGACCATTTCAAATCCCACTGTACCTTCTCCGCTATGCAATCTGGTTTCAGAGCTGGTCATGGGTGCACCTCAGCCACGCTCATGGTCCTAAACAAAATCGCCATTGATAAGAGACATTACTGTGCAGCCGTATTCATCGACCTGGCCAAGGCTTTTGACTCTGTCAATCACCACATTCTTATCGGCAGACTCAACAGTACAAAAAATAAAAATGCATGAAATGAAATGTGGGAAATGTATGCATTCACTACTGATAAGAGCGTCTGCTAAATTACTAAAATGTAAATGTAACAGCCTTGGTTTCTCAAATGATTGACTCGCCTGGTTCACCAACTACTTTCTTGATAGAGTTCAGTGTGTCAAATCGGAGGGCCTGTTGTCCGGACCTCTGGCAGTCTCTATGGGGATGCCACAGGGTTCAATTCTCGGGCCGACTCCATTCTCTGTATACATCAGTGATGTCGCTCTTGCTGCTGGTGATTCTCTGATCCACCTCTACGCATATGACACCATTCTGGATACCTCTGGCCCTTTGGACACTGTGTTAACTAACCTCCGGACGAGCTTTAATGCCATTCAACTCTCCTTCCGTGGCCTCCAACTGCTCTTAAACGCAAGTAAAACTAAATACATGCTCTTCAACCGATCGCTGCCCGCACCTGCCCGCCCGTCCAGCATCACTACTCTGGACGGTTCTGACTTAGAATATGTGGACAATTAAAAATACCTAGGTGTCTGGTTAGACTGTTAACTCTCCTTCCAGACTCACATTAAGCATCTCCAATCCAAAATTAAATCTAGAATTGCCTTCCTATTTCACAACAAAGCATCCTTCACTCATGCTGCCAATCATACCCTCGTAAAACTGGCCATCCTACCTATCCTCGACTTCGGCGATGTCATTTACAAAATAGCCTCCAACACTCTACTCAACAAACTGGATGCAGTCTATCACAGTGCCACCCATTTTGTCACCAAAGCCCCATATACTACCCACCACTGCGACCTGTACGCTCTCGTTGGCTAGCCCTCGCTTCATACTCGTCGCCAAACCCACTAGCTCCACGTCATCTACAAGTCTCTGCTAGGTAAAGCCCCGCCTTATCTCAGCTCACTGGTCACCACAGCAGCACCCACCCATAGCACGCGCTCCAGCAGGTATATCTCACTGGTCACCCCCAAAGCCAATTCTTACTTTGGCTGCCTTTCCTTCCAGTTCTCTGCTGCCAATGACTGGAACGAACTGCAAAAATCACTGAAGCTGGAGACTCATATCTCTCTCACTAGCTTTAAGCACCAGCTGTCAGAGCAACTCACAGATCACTGCACCTGTACATAGCCCATCTGTAAATAGCCCATCCAACTACCTCATCCCCATACTGTATTTATTAATCTTGCTCCTTTGCACCCCAGTATCTCTACTTGCACATTCATCTCTTGTACATCTACCATTCCAATGTATAATTGCTATATTGTAATTACTTCGCCACCATGGCCTATTTATTGCATTACCTCCCTTATCCTACCTCATTTGCACACACTGTATATAGACTTTTTCTACTGTATTATTGACTATATGTTTGTTTATGGCATGTGTAACTGTGTTGTTGTATGTGTCGAACTGCTTTGCTTTATCTTGGCCAGGTCACAGTTGTAAATGAGAACTTGTTCTCAACTAGCCTACCTGGTTAACCTCTCTGGCGCATGTGGGACGAATTCGTCCCACCTACGTAACAGCCATCTGAATTCAGTGGCGCAATTTTTGAATCGTTTGAAATACTATTACTTCAATTTCTCAAACATATGACTATTTTACAGCTATTTAAAGACAAGACTCTCCTTAATCTAACCACACTGTCCGATTTCAAAAAGGCTTTACAACGAAAGCAAAACATTAGATTATGTCAGGAGAGTGCCCAGCCAGAAATAATCAGACACCCATTTTTCAAGCTAGCATATGATGTCACAAAAACCCAAACCACAGCTAAATGCAGCACTAACCTTTTATGATCTTCATCAGATGACACACCTAGGACATTATGTTATACAATACATGCATGTCTGTTCAATCAAGTTCATATTTATATCAAAAACCAGCTTTTTACATTAGCATGTGACGTTCAGAAAAAGCATACCCCCCGCAAACTTCCGGGGAATTTACTAACAGTTTGCTAAATTACTCACGATAAACGTTCACAAAAAGCATAACAATTATTTTAAGAATTATAGATACATTACTCCTCTATGCACTCGATATGTCCGATTTTAAAATAGCTTTTCGGATGAAGCACATTTTGCAATATTCTAAGTACATGGCCCAGCCATCACGGGCTAGCTATTTAGACACCCACGCAGTTCAGCCTTCACCAAAATCACATTTCCTATAAGAAAAATGTTCTTACCTTTCATGTTCTTCGTCAGAATGCACTCCCAGGACTTCTTCTTCAATAACAAATGTAGGTTTGGTCCCAAATAATCCATCGTTATATCCAAACAGCGACGTTTTGTTCGTGAGTTCTAGACACTATAAGAATGCTACATCACGGTCACGAGCATGGCGCATGGCGTGACAAAAAATTTGTAAATATTCCATTACCGTACTTCGAAGCATGTCAACCGCTGTTTAAAACCAATTTTTATGCCATTTATCTCGTAGAAAAGCGATAATATTCCGACCGGGAATCTGCAATGAGCCTAAACAGCCGAATGAAATTTCTCCACGGGGGCGAATTGTGCACGCGCCTCATTCAATGGTCCTCTGATCGGCCACTTACCAAAGGCGATAATCTGTTTCAGCCAGAGGCCGCCTCGTCATCCTTCAGGTTTTTCCCGGGTTCTGAGAGCCTATTGGAGCCCTAGGAATTGTCACGTTACAGCTAAGATCCTTACTTTTCAATAAACAGATGCAAGACGCACGACTCCTTGTCAGACAGGCCACTTCCTGCATGAAACCTTGTCAGGTTTTTGCCTGCCATAGGAGTTCTGTTATACTCACAGACACCATTCAAACAGTTTTAGAAAATTCAGAGTGTTTTCTATCCAAACCTGAACAATAATATGCATATTCTAGCTTCTGAGTTGGTGTAGGAGGCAGTTAAAAATGGGCACATATTTTTTCCAAAATTCTCAATACTGCCCCCTAGCCCAAACAGGTTATTAAATAAAGGTGAAATACATATTTTTTTAAAATCTATGTGAAGACCAATCTATGTGAAGCTAGCCACAATAAGGATTAGCCACAATAGTGGACTTTGCCATAATTCTACTATTTGTATTCATTTGCATCACTGTCAATGACATACTTTTATTTTGAAGGCTAACCACAAATTCCACTATTGTGCCTAATCCTTATTGTGGCTAGCTTCACAACACATGGTCCGATCGAGCCTCACTAGCCAGATGAAGCTAGCTGGCTGCTTATAACGTTAGCTTTGGGCAACATGGTTAAGTAGCTGGCTAGCTATTTATTGTCATGAACTGAAGTTCAATTTCAATAGGCGAACAACAAGTGGCAACCTAGCTAATACTTACTCACAAGGATTCCTAAATCATTGCTTAGAATAATGAAAATGACTGCAGTTTTTACTGGTCATTGTTTTCAGGCTAGTTGTATCGGTGCTAGCTAGGTACCAAGCTAATGCTAGCTACCACAGAAGTTGCGGTCTAACAAATGATGCTTTATTACAAACGCGGTATTGTAAACACATCGTTTGTGGCCGGTGTTTGCTTGTTTGCTGACTTTTTTGTACAGCTTTAGCAGTGCTACTGTATCTTTTTTGACACACAAAGACCCAAACGGCGTTCCTTAGTATGTATGTCGTGAAGCTAATAGCAGTGACGCTATTACTGTGTAACTCCGGTGGGGCAACATTAGAAAAATAGCGCACTTGGTAGTGTTAACCGGTGCTCGACCAGTCGGCGAAAGCCAACATCACCCACGACAGAGAACGGTTGATTGTCAAGGGCAATGAATTACATTATCTTGGCTTTAATGGATTTTGCCTTTGAGTTGTCTCGTTGAAATTTTGTTACTCTTTCAAATGACTGCTTGACTTGTTGTCTGCTTGATCCACACAGCAGACATTGTGGGCTAGTTTAGGAATGCTGTTTTGCACGTATAGCGCAACATTTTACGTGGCATTATTACTTCATGTACCTTCGTTATATAGCGTTGACATCAGTTTTGCTCATCGGGCGTTAAACTAGACATTGGCCAATACCGATTCTGCCATTTTTAGCTAATATCGGACGATTCCGATATGTTCACCGATATATCGTGCGTAACAACCTAGTAATTTACATAGGCTTTCTAGGTCAGACCAGGGCTTTTGGCACAGCTAGGTTGTTACGCAGTAGGTCTCTTGACTTCATGCTTTAAATCAAATCACATTTTATTTGTCACATACACATGGTTAGCAGATGTTAATGCGAGTGTAGCGAAATGCTTGTGCTTCTAGTTCCGATCATGCAGTAATATCTAACAAGTAATCTAACCTAACAATTTCACAACAACTACCTTATACACACAAGTGTAAAGGAATGAATAAGAATATGTACATAAAAATATATGAATGAGCGATGGCCGAACGGCATAGGCAAGATGCAGCAGATGGTATAGAGTACAGCATATACATATGAGATGAGTAATTTACATTTACATTTAAGTCATTTAGCAGACGCTCTTATCCAGAGTAATGTAGGGTATGTAAACATTATATAACGTGGCATTGTTTAAGGTGGCTAGTGATTACATTTATTACATCAATTTTTCATTATTAAAGTGGCTAGAGATGAGTCAGTATGTTGGCAGCAGCCACTCAATGTTAAGTGATGGCTGTTTAACAGTCTGATGGCTTTGAGATAGAAGCTGTTTTTCAGTCTCTCGGTCCCCGCTTTGATGCACCTGTCCTGACCTCGCCTTCTGGATGATAGCGGGGTGAACAGGCAGTGGCTCGGGTGGTTGTTGTCCTTGATGATCTTTTTTGGCCTTCCTGTGACATCGAGTGGTGTAGGTGTCCTGGAGGGCAGGTAGTTTGCCCCCGGTGATGCGTTGTGCAGACCTCACTACCCTCCGGAGAGCCTTACGGTTGTGGGCGGAGCAGTTGCCGTACCAGGCGGTGATACAGCCCGACAGGATGCTCTCGATTGTGCATCTGTAAAAGTTTATGAGTGTTTTTGGTGACAAGCCGAATTTCCTCAGCTTCCTGAGGTTGAAGAGGCGCTGCTGCACCTTCTTCACCACGCTGTCTGTGTGGGTGGACCATTTCAGTTTGTCCGTGATGTGTACCCCGAGGAACTTAACTTTTGATATTGAGTGTGAGGTTATTTTCCTGACACCACACTCCGAGGGCCCTCACCTCCTCCCTGTAGGCCTTCTCGTCGTTGTTGGTAATAAAGCCTACCACTGTAGTGTCGTCTGCAAACTTGATGATTGAGTTGGAGGCGTGCATGGCCACGCAGTCATGGGTGAACAGGGAGTACAGGAGAGAACGCACCCTTGTGGGGCCCCAGTGTTGAGGATCAGCAGGGGGGAGATGTTGTTACCTACCCTCACCACCTGGGGGCGGCCCGTCAGGAAGTCCAGGACCCAGTTGCACAGCTTAGTGACGAGTTTGGAGGGTACTATGGTGTTAAGTGCTGAGCTGTAGGCGATGAACAGCATTCTTACAGACTGGACACTAGGGACCTGGTTAAATTCAGTGGTGTTTACACATTTTACTCAGTGAAGTTTGAGATAGACATACATGTATGTCTATCTGAAGTCTCAATTTGAGGGGTAAGAATAACTTTTCTCTTTGTCTTTGATCTGCCAGTGTCATGTCTGTTAAGTTGGTTTCCTTGCGTGGTTAAGCGCAGAGGCCAGCGGCATTTGATGAGCAAATTTACTGAATATGGTCAAGACTCGTTGGCTCCAGGCTGGTATTAGAGCTGTATAGGCGGTGTTTGGGTTTTGAGGAATGGGGGGTAGATTAGCTCAGGAAATCATTTTACGCTTTGATTCTGTGGTATGAGGATTTCCCAGTAACGGACAAGGCTGCTTCCCAAAGTTGGGCTGGTCGGTGAAATGAATGTTAGTCTCTTTGAGGCCATTCGACGGCTCCGTTGAGGATTTCTGAGTTAGCTCATTGACAACAACCTCACATCTCTCTCCTTATGTCATCACACAGTCTGGTGCAAACCAACCACATATCAGCCAGTAGGTCCCTTTCCCTTAGGAGGAATACTGCTCAAAAACTAAACTATCCAAATAATTCATAAATGCCAAACAAAAGTGTTAATATAACCATCTCATATTTAATTTATGAGACTCTTGTCTATCTCTATTATTGCAGCATTGTTTGCAGAAATCAGACACACACTGGCAAATTGTAAGCAGCAGCCTAATCAGTTTTTACATGGCATCCTAGTAACCCTGCAGGTCTTCTTCCCTGTAAAATAACAAGTTACAAATCATCCTTTATGGGACAGCGTTTCACTAAGGAGGCGTTTAGATGGCCGACGAGGAGGCAACACAATTAAATCCTGTGGGCAAGGGGAGATATCTATGGCAACGACAGTACCTAGACTCGTCTATTAGGGACGAAGCATGTGAGTAATGAGGTATTAATATTTCTAACAGGACTTGGTAAACAGATTAACAGGACACTGTGTTAATGAATCAAGGTTAGTTGATACAGCGCCTTCCCAAGGAGAACATTTGTCAGAATCTGGCACTCGACAATGTGCAATATTTATCGGAATTCCAACTTTATCCCTGAACCTGCCGAGCTGAGTTTTCGATGACTCATGCTTTCTTTTGAAAATGGCTGTCGAATTTCTCAAGGGGACTCAAAAGCAAATGCAGAAAAAAGAGGTGGGAATCTTTTTTTTTTTTAAAGGATGGTCCTCGTGTTAAAAGGCCAATCAGGCACTGTATCCCTAGAATGGCAGAATTCAATAATTCAGAGGGAAATCACTCCTGCGAAGATGATGTGAATAATTCAGAGTATTATGACTTAAAAGATCTACCATCTGCATTCAGAATGGAGAGGACAATGATTAATTCAACAACTGGACTAATAGAGTTTCTGTCAGAAACCTTGATTTACATTGGCGGGCTCCCTCTCTCACTGTCTACCTACTTTGAGGAGAAAAGAAAGGGCTCATTTGCCTGAGTCTATATTTCGACTGTGCGGCGGGCACAGTGCCTGTTCATTCATTCCAGCAGCACTGTTCGGTCTTGAAAGAAAACACAAAAATTGTGTGAGCTTAAAGTCTGCGTCTCTCATCGCTTTTTGTGAGTGGCGCATTAGAAGAGAATCTGTCTGTCACTGAAGACAGATATGAGTTTGAGATTATTGGAGGACACATCTGCATCCCAAATTGCACCCTATACATAGGGAATAGGGAATAGGGTACCATTTGGGACGGACCCTCTACACAGTACAGTATTGGCCTGTGGTTTGTTATTATTTTTGTATTTTTCTATCTGCATTGTTGGGAAGGGCCTGTAAGTAAGCATTTCACTGTTAGTCTACACCTGTTGTTTACGAAGCATGTGAAAAATACCTTCTTTTTTTTTAAATTTGTGGGCGAATGTTGAAGAAAGTGGTGCAAACATATCTTACACTTAAAACGCTGTGGTGCAGTATGATGTGACTACAACAAATGGAAAATAAAAATAAACACTTCTGTCATCTCTCTGATCATGAAAAGAGGCATGGAGTACGGTGTCCTTATTAGGAGAGCATCTCAAATAACACTCCCTCTGATACGTTTCCTTTTTGTCCTGAGTCATTGGTTTCGTGTAAAGTCATTGGTTTACAGATGTTGGTTAACCTACTAATACAATGGAGTGGGTTCAATAATCCAGATGTTTCTGTGTGGAGCATTTGAGGTTGGAAGTGAAAGTTGAAAATATGTCTTTCTCAGGTCATTAAAAATGCATATTTTTTATGTCGTTGAAACAACTGGTTTTCAATGTTCTTGCAGCCTATACACATGGACTCGGTATTAAAAAAAATGGTCAATGAACAATTTGATTTACAATCATACGTCACTCCAGTATTTACACACAGTATTTCTTTACAACATTATTAATAATTTTTATTCCACTACTGAAGAAGCATGACTCGAATTATCATACCTACTCATATTTCAAACATCTAGCGTGACAAAGGATAATTTGTTTTTATTATTCCATGCCTCAACATGAAGTTAATTATTGCCAATACATATTAACAAAGGGGTTTCCATTGGGTTGTGAAATGTCATATATATATTTCATGTAACTTTTAGCAGTCATCATTTCTTATTCAACCGAGAATTCTTTTGTACAATTATATTGTTTACAAACAATGGAGTAAAACAAACATATATTTTGGGTTGGACATTGCATCCTATTCTTACTCTTTTAATCAATGGCAACAACATTTTGCTAATTTATTGAAAATTAAATACAGAAATCTAATTTGCATAAGTATATACACCCCTGAGTCAATGCTTTGTAGAATAACCTTTGGTGGCGATTACAGCTTTGAGCCGATTTTGGTATGTCTGTATCAGCTTTGCACATCTGGATTTTTCCTTTCAGATTTTCTTAAACTCTGTTAAATTACGTGGGGAGCGGCGGTGAACAGCAATCAAGTCTTTCCACTGATTTTCAATGGGATTCAAGTCTGGGCTTTGGCTGGGCCACTCAAGGACTTTCACATTATTGTTCTGAAGCCATTCCAGCATTGCTTTGGCTGTATGCTTGGAGTCACTGTCTTGTTGGAACGTATCTTCGCCCCCAGTCTAAGGTCGTTTGCAATCTGAAGCAGGTTCTCATCAAGGATTTGCCTGTATTTTGCTCCATTCATTGTTCTCTCTATCCTTACCAGTCACCCAGTCCCTGCCGCTGAAAAGCATCCGCATAGCAAGATGCTGCCACCACCATGCTTCACGGTAGGGATGGTGTTAGACAAGTGATGAGCTGTGCCTGGTTTTCTCCAGACATAGCTCTTTGCATTCAGGCCAAATAGTAACATTTTTGTCTGTCTTTCATGTGCCTTTTTCTCGTTGATGCAAGAGCGGAGACACCCCCCCAGCACCATGCCCGTGCGCCTCACACGCACTACGCTGCTGTCCAGATGGCTCTGCATCCCTCCCAAGATGGACACACACACGTACTGCTCTGTTATGGACATGTTCGTTTTTGAGATACCTCTTAGCATCCACACTCCTGCTGAATAGTCCAGAACAGTACACACACACGCATGTCTGATACAGTTTGGAATACGTGACATAACCAATATCTTTGAGTGTTTTGTTTTTCCTATAACTCACCGAAGAGCTCTACTTGCTGAGTCGGCCAGGGCAGATGTGCCGTATAGAAAGATCATATATTAATAAAAAGAAGGACCCAGATATTTATAATTGCTAGAAAACTCAAAAATGTCTTCATCAAAACAAAACTGAAAAACACTTCTCTTAGTACCTGGTTTTCTAAAATGCATTCTCTGTTTTTTTCTGGTTATGGACACCCCTTCAAATGAGTGGATTCAGGTATTTCAGCCACACCAGTTGCAGACAGTTGTATAAAATTGAGCACACAGCCATACAATCTTCATAGACAAACATTGGCAGCAGAATGGCCTTACTGAAGAGCTCTGTGACTTTCAACGTGGCATCGTCATAGGATGCCACCTTTCCAACAAGTACGTTTGTCAAATTTCTGCCCTGCTAGAGCTGCCCTGGTCAACTGTAAGTGTTGTTATTGTGAAGTAGAAATGTCTAGGATCAACAACGGCTCTGCCGCGAAGTGGTAGGTCACACAAGCTCACAGAATGGGACCGCCGAATTGTCTGTCCTTGGTTGCAACACTCACTACCGAGTTCCAAACTGCCTCTGGAAGCAATGTTAGCACAAGAACTGATCGTCGGGAGCTTTATGAAAGGGGTTTCCATGGCCAAGCAGCCGCACACAGGCCTAAGATCAGCATGCGCAATGCCAAGCGGCATAGGATGCACAGCTCTCTCATCTTTCAATTGCTCATCCCCCCTTCTTAATGCCCCTCTTTCACGAACTTTGATAGAAAAATGGCTAGTTAACCCATACCTCAAGCTATTTAGTTTGCAAATAAGTTAGCTGTGCTTTCCCTTTTGTATCATTAGCTAGCTATAATTCGATGTCAGTGGACATCATGTGCTGAGTGGGCTTAGTTTGGAGACCTTTTCGTGACCCTGGTACCTACTGTGCCTTCAAAAAGTATTCACACCCCTTGACTTTTCCACATTTTGTTGTGTTACAGACTGAAATTAAATAGATTAATTTTAGGTTTTGTGACACTCGCTTGCACACAATACCCCATAAGGTCAAAGTGGAATTATGTTTTTATAAATGTTTACTAATGACTCAAAAATGAAAATCTGAAATGTCTTGAGAATAAGTATTTAACCCCTTTGTTATTTCGAATAAAAATGTGCTTAACAAGTCACATAATAAGTTGCATGAACTCACTCTGTGTGCAATAATAGTGTTAAGAATTAATTTTTTAATGACTACTTCATCTCAGTACCTCACATATACAATTATCTGTAAGGTCCCTCAGTCGAGCAGTGAATTTCAAACACAGATTCAACCACAAAGACCAGGGAGGTTTTCTAATGCCTCGCAAAGTAGGGCACCTTTTGGTATATGGGTAACAAATGACAGTGAATATCCCTTTGAACCTGGTGAAGTTATTACACTTTGGATGGTGTATCAATACACCCATTCACCACAAATATACAAGTGTCCTTCCAAACTCAGTTGCCGGAGAGGAAGGAAACCACTCAGGGATTTCACCATGAAGCCAATGGTGACATTAAATCAGTTAGAGTTTAATGGCTGATAGGAGAAAACTGTGGATATATCAACAACATTGTCACGTCCTGACCAGTAAAGGGGTTATTTGTTATTGTAGTTTGGTCAGGACGTGGCAGGGGGTGTTTGTTTTATGTGGTTCGGGGTTTGTTGGGATATGTAATTATGTAAGAGGGCTGTTTGTTTTATGTGTTCCGGGGTTTTTGGGTATTGTTCTATGTTTTGTATTTCTATGGTTTTTCTATGTTGTATATTTATTTGTTGGCCTGGTATGGCTCTCAATCAGGAACAGCTGTACATCGTTGTTGCTGATTGGGAGTCATATTTAGGTAGCCCTTTTTTCACCTGTCTTTTGTGGGAAGTTGTTTTTGCACTGCTATGTTTAGCCTGCATGACTGGTTGTCGTTCATTTGTTTTCTTGTTTTGTTATTAAGTGTCTCAATAAAAGTAAATATGAACACTCAACCCGCTGCGCCTTGGTCTACTCCATATGACGACCGTTACAAATATTGTAGTTACTCCCAAAATATTAACCTACATGACAGTGAAAAGAAGGCAGCCTGTTTTCAATAAGGCACTAAAGTAAATCTGCCAAAAATGTACTTTATGCCCAGAATACAAAGTGCTGTGTTTGGGGTAAATCCAACATAACATATCACTGAGTACCATTCATATTTTCAAGCATGGTAGTGGCTGTATCATGTTATGGGTATGCTTGTCATCGGCAAGGACTAGAGAGTTTTTTGGGGGGATAAAAAGAAACGGAGTTAAGCTAAGCACAGGCAAAATCCTAGAGGAAAACCTGGTTCAGTCTGCTTTCCAACAGACACTGGTAGACAAATCCACCTTTCAGCAGGACAATAACCTAAAACACAAGGCCAAATATACACTGAAGGTGCTTACTAAGACAACATTGAATGTAAGTTTTGACTTAAATCTGCTTGAAAATATATGGCAAGACTCAAATGTCTGTCTAGCAATGATCAACAACCAACTTGACAGAGCTTGAAGAATTTTGTTATATAATAATGTGCAAATATTGTACAATCCAGGTGTGCCTAAAGCTCTTAGAGACTTACCCAGAAAGACTCACAGCTGTAATCGCTGCCAAAGATGGTGTATTGACTGTAAATAATACTTATGTAAATTATATACAGTATTTTTGATCCAATGTATTGATGTCAGTGAGGAAGTGTGTGAGTGTTAGGGTTGCATTTGAGTAAACATGTAAATTGGCAGATTTAGTTAATTCCCCCCAAAATCAATGGCACACACACCCTCTGAATCCATGATGTGTCACGTCCTGAGTGCAGCCAATGATGAAGTTCTTTCCCACGATCCGCATGGATCGCCTGTCTCTTCTCAAGGTCACCATGCCACAGGCTCATTTAGTGTGTGTGTGTGTGTGTGTGTGTGTGTGCGTGGTGTGTGTATGTGCACATTTCTTATCAGGGCAAGTCAGGTCTTTAAATGGTCATTAAGTTCAATATAGCCTCCATATATGTGGGTGGACTCATTCTCTCACATATACTTTAGCACAGTCTTCACAAACAATTCCACTCTCTCCTAGTGGTAGTTTAGTAAAGTTGCATTTCATATTCCACACTGCCAACTTTATCAAACTGACTCCTAAAGTATTTGGACTGCCCTGATTCTGCTTCTCTCCGTGCAGTTCATTGTTTGTTGAAAGCTGACAAAACTGCTGTGACATTTTGAGACCCAAAACAGCCTTGAAAGTAGATGACTGGCAGAGGAGGTTTTGATCTTGTGCTGCTGTTGAACACACCCAGCTGGCTGTGTGTGTGCAGAGAGGACGGGACTCTCCACACAGTGTAATGTGTTAGCTATACTGTATACTTGGGTGGAGCAGGGAGACGAGAGGAGAGGAGTGGATGGGAGGCCCAGTGTCAGAGCCAGCCCTGATTTGATGAAACGAGTGCAGTCATGCATAAGTAAATAAGGATGGGGGGCTGTTCACAAGGCAACCCACGTCTCCATCCCTCCCTCCCTCAAGTCTCTCTCCCCGACCGTTCCTGTAGCCAAGTGCAAACAGATTGGAGAGATACAGGAGGGGAAATGAATGGGATTTTCATTTCTCCTCTTTTCTCATTTAATCTTTTTGTTATTTTTTTGTCATCGGAGATCACTCGTTTTGTGCTATCGCTCTTCTCTGGGCAGACCGGGGCCTTTTGCGCTAGTGTCTTGGACCCCGCCGGTACAACTCTCACCTTTATAATGAGAGCACTTTCTTTTTTAAAGGGGAAGCGTGTTGCTGTGAAATGGTCAGTTCTCCAGGTCCTCAGAGCTCAGGCCATGCTAAGATTATAGAAACATAAATTGGATTTCTTATGGATTACAAGTATTGCTTTGCCTTGTCGTTTTTTTCTCTGAATAAATAGAGTGGGAGAGAAAGACAGGGAGGGCGAGAGAACACAGTTTGGAGCAGGTATTCAACATTTTTCTAGACTCTATCTAGAACCTAAAAGGTTTGTTCGGCTCTCCCCATAGGAGAACCCTTTGAAAAACCCTTTTCGGGTTCAGGTAGAGCTCTTTACGCTGTGGAAAGGGTTCTACATGTAACCCAAAAGGATCGTCCTTTTTGTAAATAGCCATTTCAAACAGAAGATGTGGTATATTACCTGAAAAAATATAAGGCAATGTTTAAATGACCCCCTTTCAAACAGACCGTTTTTTAAAACCACTTTCTTGTAGGTATACCGCTTTTATACATATCATTTGGTAACTGGCAATTTGGGAGGGGTGGGGAGTGTTGTTAAACTTTTAATTTGCCATGTTTTTTACACCCATACCCTTTACAGACAGACTTTACTGTATGTTGCCTGTAAAAACAATTCTGGCAATGTTTTTTAGAACCCAATTCATACAGTCCAATTTTTTTTACCTCATTCTTGCCGGGATAAGCCTTTTATATTGTATCTCCCTTGCACAGGAATGGGAGTAAACATGGGCCATTGTGAGTGGTCTATTTTTATTAATCCATTGAATATACACCAACACAAAGAAATCCATCATTAATATGATTTAGGCAGGTCCTACGAAACATTATATGACTAATAAAGTGTAATTTCAAAAGAATAGAATGGCAGAATTTGACTATGTTATTGGTCTGTGCAGCCTATAGGCTGCATGGCTGTGCCATGCACATTAAATCAATAGTTATTTTGTTCACTAAACATTTAGTCAACTGGCCGATTGTTTGGTCAAATAGTCAGACGCAAATATTTCTTTTTTATTGTGCCCAAGACACCGGTCTGATTTGCGCCTGTCTGAGTGGACTAATCTGTTGCGGAGGCCATGGGGATGGCAGAATCCATCACTGATATTGTATATGGTTAGATTATGTGAGAACAATGGTGCAACACTAATAAAAATAATAATATTTAAAACAAATGCGCTTTTTCCCGCGTTGGATAGCGATTGCTGTCCGCTGCAGTTTGTTATAAACAATTTATTGATGCAATTATGATAGGCTATCATTTAGAATTCAAGGCACACTTAGGATGGCGTATCACTGCAGAATGCTGTGGTAGCCATGCTGGTTATCTGGTTTGTGCTTAGTGGGACTATCATTTGGTTTTCAACAGGACAATGACCCAACACACACCTCCAGGCTGTGTAATGGCTATTTGACCAAGAAGGAGAGTGATGGAGTGCTGCATCAGATGACCAGGCCTCCACAATCACAGGACCTCAACCCAATTGAGATGGTTTGGGATGAGTTGGACCGCAGAGTGAAGGAAAAGCAGCCAACAAGTGCTCAGCATATGTGGGAACACTTTTTTGCTTCCTAAATGATTCCATGTGTTATGTCATAGTTTTGATGTCCTCAAAATTATTCTACAATGTAGAAAATAGTAAAATAAAGATAAACCCTTGAATGAGTAGGTGTGTCCAAACTTTTGACTGGTACTACATGGAAAAATACACATTTTTAAAATGTCAATCAATCGATTGGTCAAAAGAACAGACTACTCTCGGTCAACCAATTTGACATTGATTGAGTTATCAAGAGTCCCCACGCTTGTCTCAATGCAGCGCAAAACATGCTGAAATAGTTGACCACACGTGGGTAGGCTAATGCTTGAAATGTATTATAGCCTAACAATTGGATGACTTTGGCAGTTTCAGTAAGCAACAATTTGATGCCTTCAATTGCATTAGCCTTTTTTATTCCAATATTGTTATCCTTCAGTGATATTTATAATGTAATTCTTTATGGATCCATCCAATTGTGGTTAAGAAAGCAGTGCATGTGGTGGGCTATGTGAAGAGATGGGTGAAGTGTCATGCCTTGTAAAGTTTAGAACTGTCAGGAGTATAGTAGTAATGGGCGCTGCCTAGCAACCATCAAATGCTTGTGAACGTAGTGCGTGCCAATGCAGCCTCAGCATTACAGCTACATTTCATCCTAAGCCATAGGCAATCACCCAGGTGGATAGCTTGTCAAACATGGGGGCAGGCAGTACAAGCATTACACGTCTATTCCTTACCCGCTCTTCATCGGCCTACGTTCTTGATGTTATTTAGCACTCCATCTATTACACAAAAGGTTATTTTACATACAGATGAGCCCACTGTCAATATCCACTATGGATGTGGATGGGGGAAATCTGTTGAACATCTGGGACTTCTGTATTTGCTTAAAACTGTGTTTACGCAGCTAACAAATCGCTGTGTTCCCAGAGCAACAAATATGGCTGCCCCAGGGTTCAGAACATACTCTGATGCAAGGGGTGAATTTAAAGGCAAGCGCTCCTTAGAGAGTAGAATATTTATTTCAGAAAGCCTGTCAAGTGTCAGTGTGTAGCGGGTCGGACGAAGTCAGGCGCAGGACACAGAACTGAGTAAAAACGTAACTTTACTCGAAAATGAACCAAACATATATTCCACACTGGGAAACACACCAGCTCACAGAAATACTGACCACTTCACAATGAACAAACATGCACAAAACCATGTGGGAACCAGAGGATTAAATAGGGAGTAAATTATAACGTAATGGAAACCAGGTGTGTACAATCAAGACAAAACAACATAGAAAAATAAATGTAGATCGGTGGCGGCTAGAAAGCCGGTGACGTTGACCGCCGAACGTTGCCCGAACAAGGAGAGGCACCAACTTCGGCGGAAGTCGTGACAAAGCCTTTCCCCCCTTCATGCCCTACATCCAATAAGCTTTAGTAAGGATGTTTACAAATGAGGTCTATCTTGGGGAATCCTTTTTAGTTTTTGCTGTTAACTTGTTTATTTTGTCTGGATGTGTTAAATGCTGCTTATTCGGATACTATGGTGACTTTAGCATCTGTGAAACAGTAGTTGCTTCCAACTGAATGATAAAGGCACAGCGACCACCCACTGGGAATAGTTACACTGATACTACACAGTAAAGCCTCAGCCTCGTAAAAGATGTCTACCCTCACCATATACTGCCATGGAAACTGTTTATATGTGGGCAGTGGGCTTGATAACAAGCTACACATTTTTATAGATTTTTCCAACAGTGTCTTCTACCTCATCTCTATAGTAACCTTAAACTCTGTTGCTCCAATGGTGCATGGTAGCAAGCCAGTAGGGTACTTTTCATTTAGCCCTGAAAAACACAGAACTCTGTCAGTCTTTCAGACCCTTTGTATCTGTCTGTAGTAGTTTTATAACATCACATAAGTGCTCATCATGGAAAAAACATAAGATCATTTATCTAGATGGAGGAAAGCGTTACATAACAGGGAGCACTAAGTTGTTATGAGGGCGGTGACCTTAACATGCCGTGTCTCTCTCAGCTCTTTGACATGGTCTGCCCTCTGTGATGACATCATGCTCTGTCACCATGTCATTGGCTGCGTGTAACAGTAATACCGCCTGGCATTTAGCACGGCTCCATCCTCCCACAATTGATTTCTGAGCTAGCCCTGATTTGTTTCTCACAGTGAGATGTTTGATTCTCTTTGCTTCCATCAAGAGGACATTTCCTATGTTGTATTAATGATTCTCTTCCCTCCCTCCCTCCCTCCCTCCCTCCCTCCCTCCCTCTGCGTACTGGTGATTGGTGTCTTCCCTTTGTCTGCCATGACGCCTCGCCACGTCTGGATGAAGGTAAGAGTTGTGTGCTTTTAATCAACTACATATATAATAGCATCCCCGCCGTAAATCCCCTGCCCTGATCACAAGGAGACATATAACAAAATGGTTACCCTTGTGCTGGTGATGTATGGACGAGCTCCAGTGAATTGGAGCGGGATCTTAATTCCTCCTACCTCTCTATTGTCTTCTTGCATCGCTAGGAGGGGATAAAAAAAGTAGATTTCATTAATGGAGTCCGTTTGTTTGGACGGAATTACTACATAAGTAAATAACGTACCTTTACAGAGGCATTCGATTTTCTCCCACTTTCCTTTTCTTAAAAAGGAACTGATTTCTTAATATAATGAAATACTCTTGTCCAGTCCCTTGTGACTGTGTTACTACTATGTATCGGGCCTATTTCATTAGTTTAGCTATACAGAATGACAGCAATTCATAAACAAGACGGAGCGCTCCACTGACTTTGCCAAGTTCTGTTAGGCCCCCATTGACGGCAATCAGATGAAAGACACACACCTCAAAATATCCCACAACCACTTCCTTCCTCTTGGCAATGCCCCTGACTTGTGTTACTGTATTTGCTTTCCTCGCTCTCTCTTTCTTGTTAGAATACACATTATGTCAGAAAAACAAAGCGCAGACTCAATTAGCCCGGTGCAAGAGGAGCGAGAGAATATGAGAGGAAGAATACGGTAAAAAGGAATATGCCTTCCCTTTGTAACTTATCTCCTCAGAGCCCGCTGTAGCAATCCTCACTCTAATCTCCTCTTTGTTTTGATGCCTTTTTATTCTGCAGTCTTTTGTACTCCACAGCTTTATCTAAGATTTAGGGAGATGCACACAAAAACACCTAACAGGAAGAGTGCGGATTGCAAACAATGGATGCGAAATGCATTTAGCCATCGGGTATAATCAAGACCCTTTCACTCGCTCACTTGTTCACTCTCAGACTGCCTGCGGTGTCTAAGGTGTTTGTTTTGAAGACGAACAAAATGGCTAATCAGTGTACTATTCCCTCAACCCACACCTCTCTCCATTTCCTCAACCTCCCGCCCCCTTGCCCTTTACTTGAACACGGCTGACTTGAAGATCCGAGGTACAACTATGGGTCACCTGACCCTGACGGTCTCCTCCCATTCGCGGGGGTTGATTGGTGTCATGGTAACGGGGGTGAACACAGGGCTGTAATGACAGAGAGAGAACTCCTATTGACAGCACTCTTTCTAGGCACTGACACCTGTGACAAGTCTCTCATAGCAACCCAGCCAACAGCTACAGCACAATACAGGAAATAGAGTGCAGCTGGGGTTGCATTGAAAACAGCCCCCCTTCATTTCCATACCGTCCTCCATTGATAAGCACTGTTGACAAAATGAGGAGATTCTGTAATTTGTCATTTGTAAACAGTGCCCATTCAATGCTGCTCTGAATTAGTCCTGTAAATGTAGTTTTTTTCAAAAATAAGCACCCCATGTTTGTGTACTTTGTCCTGTTTTCTGAGCACTTTTCCCCTGATTGTTCTAGTGAATGAATGCTGGTTCACTGAGAGCTGAATCCACCTTGAACTGCAGTAAGTGAGCGGTGGAGGCGAAGTTAGATCAAACCTGAATGGAGCAACATTTGTGGATTGTGTATCTCAACTGTTAGTGGAGGGAAGGGATTGCAAAAGTAAAAAAGAATTTTCTCGAAATGTAACTAGGCCATACAAATTGCAGGAAGTGATGACACCAACGCAACCTCTGTGGGCGAATGCTCAGCCATTTTTACGGGGGGTTGAGCTGATTGAGTTATAAAGCAACGTGAACCCCCAGGCAGCAAAGCTTGAGCTCTTTTTTCCCATTTAAACCACTGCTTCCAATTACCAAGACCTCAACATAACCCAACACAGTGACAAAAATCCACTAGGATATTGTGTGGAGAGGAGACGGGGGTGAAAAAAAATAAGATCTACGAACACAAAAGAAGTTAGTATAAACACACCCTTAAAACCATGACTCTCCACCTCTCCTCGCCCCTGTTATTTGTGTTTTAATGGGATCCTGAATATTTAAAACATTCTTGGAATGAAAAAAATTGTGGCGCACCAGTGTGTTTGTTTGTAACGGGGCCTCCTGAGCGTATGACACGCTTCAGTTCGCTGCCTCCGCCTTCCGCCATGTTAATCTTTTTCCCCCCAAAGCTGTGCTCTCGCATCCTATTCATAGTAGGATTACCAGCAAGGGGGGGGGGGGGGGGGGGGGGGGAGTGGAGGAGAGGAGAGAGGGAGGCAGGTGTTTCCATAGCAACCAGAGCAGGAACTAGGATTGCGCTTTCTGTGGCAGTATCATCAGCAGCAGGCGTGTGCAAGAAACACAGGGCCTTGTTTTAGCAACTAACCTCTGTACCAGTGTTGCTGCTTAGCTCTACAGCTGGAGCCTTGCCTTGGTCTCGCCACTCTCCATCTATCTCTTTCTCCCTCTCTCTTTGTCTCCCTTTCCCTCCCTCATACTTCATTTCTCTTTTTCTCGTTCCCTTTCTTTTTTGATAATTTTCTCTTTATTCTCTGTCTGCTTTTATCCGCTTCAGTGGAAAAGCAAGAGCTCCTCTGACTCCAGTATGTTTATTTGTATCCCGTCGGCGCGTACGAATTTTTCATACAGCCGATTGATTTCTTTGTCACAACCATTAAGATGTTTAGAATGGCAGTTAGAGAAGCTCTGACAAATCCAGAAAACGATAAGCCACCTCCGGGCCCCATGCTGTGAATGCTGCTCCTTCCCAGGCGTAATGCTTCCTCTCTCATGTCATGTGACTGCTGATATCACTGCTCAGCAAGGCTCAGTGAAAGCATGCCAGGTGCTAATCACCTTAGCCCTCCAAATGTTGTGTGTGCCAGCAGAGGTGTATCTACTCATTGGAGTAGATAGTAGGGCTGTTGCGGTGACCGTATTACCGCCACACCGGCAGTCATGATTCATGACTGCAGTAAAATTCCACTTGACCGTTGCGTCACGGTAATTTCATTTTATTCCCTCTGGACATGCGTTGGTAGTACTCAACTCGCTAACTACCATCAGGTCCTAATGGCCTGGTACTCAGTGCTCTATTGTCCCTGTAAGCAATGGAAATGCTATCGAAATCACATCAAACACTTATCATCAAAACAGTATTGTTCTGTGAGTGATCAATTTGAAGACAGAAGTTCAACAACAGGTTGAAACTAAGTGGAAAACATGGTCATTGTGGATGTTGTTTCAAAGCCTAACAACGAACTGGACAGCGCTTTCTAAGGCGATGATTGATTAATTCAAAACACCCATATGCATATTAGAGCTTATGCATATGCATAGGCCTATGAGCCCAAGCCTCCCCCCAAAAAAACTGAATTAAAATAATGATTGTGACGTTATAAAATACATAGCCTGATGCATATTACGCACGGCAGAGAGACGTAAATAAAACTGATTTTAAGATGTTTGGTACATACTTGGTCTAGCTTATACTTCAAAATTAAACAAATTCTAGTAATTGCCTTTGGTATTTGTGGTATTTTATTAGGACCCCATTAGATGTTACAAAGCAGCAGCTATTCTTCCTGGGATCCACACAAAACATGAAACATGACATAAGAACATTAATAGACAGGAACAGCTCAAGGACAGAGCTAAAAATGTAAAAAAATGGCACATAAAATACGGATGAGGCGTTGTGAGGTGGTGCATTATGTTTTTTAAACCAGGTTTGCTGTTCATTTGAGCAATATGAGATGGGAGTTCCATGCAATAATGGCTCTATATAATACTGTACGCTTTCTTGAATTTGTTCTGGATTTGGGGACTGTGAAAAGACCCCTGGTGGCATGTCTGGTGGGGTAAGTGTGTGTGTCAGAGCTGTGAGTAAGTTGATTATGCAAACGATTTGGAATTTAACACAATGTTTCTTAAAAAAAGAAGTGATGCAGTCAGTCTGTCTTCAACTCTTAGCCAAGAGAGACTGGCATGCATAGTATTTATATTAGCCCTCTAATTACAATGAAGAGCAAGATGTGCTGCTCTGTTCTGGGCCAGCTGCATCATAACTAGGTCTTTCTTTGCCGCACTTGACCACATGACTGGACAATAATCAAGATAAGACAAAACTAGAGCTTGCAAGACTTTCTTTTTGGAGTGGGGTGTCAAAAAAGCAGAGCATCTCTTTATAATGGACAGACCTCTCCCCATCTTTACAACCATTGAATCTATATGTTTTTACCATGACAGTTTACAATCTAAGGTAACACCAAGTAATTTAGTCTCCTCGACTTGTTCAACAGTCACACCATTCATTACCAGATTCAGCTAAGGTCTAGAGCTTAGGGAATGATTTGTACCAAATACAATGCTCTTAGTTTTAGAGATGTTCAGGATCAGTTTATTACTGGCCACCCATTCCAAAACTGACTGCAACTCCTTCTTATGGGTTAAAATGACTTCATTAGCTTTGGTTGCTGACCCAAATATGGTTGAATGATCAGCATACATGGACACACAGGCTTTGTTTAAAACCTGTTGGGGCTACGGGGTAGCAATGAACCCTGAGACGGGATTGCTAGCAAGGCTGGAAATTCAAAACATCAAAAATCTAATAATTTCAATTTCTCAAACAATCAACTATTTTACACCATTTAAAAGATAAACATCTCCTTAATCTAACCACATAGTTCGATTTTCAAAGAGGCTTTACGGCAAAAGCATAAAGTTAGATTATGTTAGGACAGTACATAGCCACAAAAGTACAAACATCCATTTTCAATTCAAGGTCAGGCGTCACCAAAAGCAGAAACCAGCTAAAATTATGCACTAACCTTTGACAATCTCCATCAGATGACACTCCTAGGACATTATGTTATACAATACATGCATTTTTTGTTCCATCAAGTTCATATTTATATCCAAAAACAGAATTTTACAGTAGCGGTGAAATTCAGATTTTTTTCTTCTCTGAAATGCTTCCGGTGAACAACGTTACAATTTACAAAATTACTATTCGAAAACATTGGTAAATTATAATATTGTCATTCAAATAATTATAGTTTAACATTTCGTAAATGCTACTGTATTGCCAGATTTCAAAATAACTTTACTGGGAAATCACAAGTTGCAATTAACCGGGTGCTGTGCTAAGAACAATAGGCTAGGCTATATAGGTTAGCATCATCTTGTAACCATGTAATATCAATAATACTATTGTCAATAATCCATTACCTTTGATTATCTTCATCCATTGGCACTTCCAGGAATCCCAGGTCCACAACAAATGTGGTTTCTTTTGACAAAGTTCATAATTGATATCCAAATAACTCCAAGTTGTTAGGCTTCGGTGGCTACTAAAAAGTAGCGCGGGGGGGGGGAAGTCACGGCGAAAAGTTTAAAAAGTTTAAAAAAGAATCTATTTACATTCGTTCAAACATGTCAAACGTTGTTTAGCATCAATCTTTAGAGCCATTTTTGTGTGAAACATCAGTAATGTTTCAACCCGACCTCTCCTGTGTCTAGAAAAACGTTTTTGAAAAATGTCTCGTGTCACATGATTTCGCAGGTGCAGGCAATAACGGAAGTGACGACATCCCAGGGACGTCAACTTCCCTGCATTCTAATTCGATCTCTGTTCATCATAGACACTTCAAACAACTTTATAAAGATCGCTGACATCTAGTGGAAGCCGTAGGAGTTGCGAAATGAATCCTTTCTCACTGTGGTATCTATTAAACAATGACTCAAAAAAGATAGTACAGCCACAAAATTATTTTTTTCTCTCAGGTTTTCTCAGGTTTTGCCTGCCATATGAGTTTTGTTATACTTACAGACACCATTCAAACAGTTTTAGAAAATTCAGAGTGTTTTCTATCCAATGCATATCCTAGCTTCTGAGTTGGTGTAGGTGGCAGTTAAAAATGGGCACATATTTTTTTCAAAATTCTCAATACTGCCCCCAGCCTCAACAGGTATGCAAGTGGCAGGTCATTGGTAAAAATAGAAAAGAGTAGAGGGCCAAGAGAGCTGCCTTGTGATACACCACACTTGACATGTTTGACATTAGAGAGGCTTCCATTAAAGAAAACCCTCTGAGTTCTTTTAGATAGGTACAGTAGCTCTGAAACCATAATATGGCAAGTTGAAAATCCATAAAACATACAGTACCGTTCAAAAGTTTGGGGTCACTTAGAAATGTCCTTGTTTTTGAAAGAAAAGCATATTTCTGGTCCATTAAAATAACATCAAATTGATCAGAAGTACAGTGTGGACATTGTTAATGTTGTAAATGACTATTGTAGATGGATATGGCTGATTTGTAATGGAATATCTACATAGGCGTACAGAGGCCCATTATCAGCAACCATCAATCCTGTGTTCCAATGGCACGTTGTGTTTGCTAATCCAAGTTTATCATTTTCAAAGGCTAATTGATCATTAGAAAACCCTTTTGCAATTATGTTAGCACAGCTGAAAACTGTTGTTCTGATTAAAGAAACAATAAAACTGGCCTTCTTTAGACTAGTTGAGTATCTGGAGCATCAGCATTTGTGGGTTCGATTACAGGCTCAAAATGGCCACAAAAAATACCTTATATCTGAAACTCATCAGTCTATTCTTGTTCTGAGAAATGAAGGCTATTCCATGTGAGAAATTGCCAAGAAACTGAAGATCTCGTACAATGCTGTGTACTACTCCCTTCACAGAACAGCACAAACTGGCTATAACCAAAATAGAAAGAGGAGTGGGAGGACCCGGTGCACAATTGAGCAAGAGGACGAGTATATTAGAGTGTCTAGTTTGAGAAACAGATGCCTCACAAGTCCTCAACTGGCACTTTAATTAAATAGTACCCGCAAAACACCAGTCTCAAGAGTGAAGAGGCGACTCCAGGATATATATATTTTATTTACCCCTCTTTTCTCCCCAATTTTTGATCTTGTCTCATCACTGCAACTCCCCAACGGCCTTGGAAGAGTCCAAGGTAGAGTCATGCGTCCTTCGAGACATGACCCGCCTCACCGCGCTCCTTAACACCCTCTAGCTTAACCCAAACGCCAGCCGCACCAATGTGTCAGAGGAAACGCCGTTCAACTGACGACCTGGGTTAGCCTGCAGACACCGGCATGCCACAAGGAGTTGCTAGAGCATGATGAGCCAAGTAAACCCCCCCCCGGCCAAACCCTCCCCTAATTTGGGCCAATCGTGTGCCGTCCAATGGACTCCCGTTCACGGCCGGTTGTGGCACTGCCCGGGTCTGTAGTAACACCTCTAGCATTGCGATGCTGCGCCACTTGGGAGGCCCTGAACCTCAGAATCTTTACCACTATTGGCCTGGGCCGGTCACCTGGGCCGGTGTTGGGTTTTCCAATCCTGTGGGCGTGCTCCACCTCAATCTTCCTGTGGTCCATCTTCAGTTTCTCCAAGATCATTTCCCTCACTTTGTCCTCAGAAGTCCAGGTCTCATGTGGAGATTCTGCAATTCCGTCCACAGCAATGTTTTTCCGCCTTGATCGTCCCTGTAGATAATCTGATTTATCCTTCATTGTTATCATGGATTCACATACAGAACTGATGTCCTCTCTCAATGACTTACAGATTGCTGTCATTTGCAGGTTTTCCTGTTTAAACTCATCAACTGGGAAAAATCCAAACTGTTCTTCAAGTCCTGGACCTCTCTGGTCAGGTCGTTCATTCTTTTATTAGTTAACTTCTTTGAGATAGGGGGCAGTATTTTCACGGCCGGATAAAAAACGTACCCGATTTAATCTGGTTACTACTCCTGCCCAGAAACTAGAATATGCATGGAATTAGTCGATTTGGATAGAAAACACTCTAAAGTTTCTAACACTGTTTGAATGGTGTCTGTGAGTATAACAGAACTCATATGGCAGGCCAAAACCTGAGAAGATTCCATACAGGAAGTGCCCTGTCTGACAATTTGTTGTCCTTCTGTTGCATCTCTATCGAAAGTACAGCATCTGTGCTGTAACGTGACATTTTCTAAGGCTTCCATTGGCTCTCTAAAGCCGCCAGAAAGTGGAATGGGGTGTCTGCTGTCTCTGGGCAAAGAACAGCAGCAGAATTTGTAAGTGGTCAGCCTGGGGACAGTGACACTGGAGATGCGCGGTCACGAGACTACTCCATTTTTTTCTTTGAGCCTTTGAATGAATACAACGTTGCCCGGTTGGAATATTATTGCTATTTTACGAGAAAAATAGCATAAACATTTATTTTAAACAGCGTTTGACATGCTTCTAAGTACGGTAATGGAATATTTAGATTTTTTTTGCCACGAAATGCGCTCGCGCGTCACCCTTCGGATAGTGACCTGAACGCACGAACAAAACGGAGCTATTTGAATATAACTATGGATTATTTGGAACCAAAACAACATTTGTTGTTGAAGTAGAAGTCCTGGGAGTGCATTCTGACGAAGAACAGCAAAGGTAATCCAATTTTTCTAATAGTAATTCTGAGTTTAGGTTGTCCCAAACTTGGTGGGTGTCAAAATAGCTAGCCGTGATGGCTGAGCTATGTACTCAGAATATTGCAAAATGTGCTTTCGCCGAAAAAAGCTATTTTAAAATCTGACACCGCGATTGCATAAAGGAGTTCTGTATCTATAATTCTTAAAATAATTGTTATGTATTTTGTCAACGTTTATCATGAGTAATTTAGTAAATTCACCGGAAGTTTTCGGTGGGTATGCTAGTTCTGAACATCACATGCTAATGTAAAAAGCTGGTTTTTGATATAAATATGAACTTGATTGAACAAAACATGCATGTATTGTATAACATAATGTCCTAGGAGTGTCATCTGATGAAGATCATCAAAGGTTAGTGCTGCATTTAGCTGTGGTTTGGGTTTATGTGACATATACGCTTGCTTGGAAAATGGCTGTGTGATTATTTGTGTCTATGTACTCTCCTAGCATAATCTAATGTTTTGCTTTCGCTGTAAAGCCTTCTTGAAATCAGACAATGTGGTTAGATTAACGAGAGTCTTATCTTTAAAATGGTGTAAAATAGTGATTGTTTGAGAAAATTGAATTGTAGTATTTTAGTTGGTTTTGTATTTCGCGCCGTGCGATGCCATTGGATGTTGGCTAGGGGTTCCGTAGGCGGAACGGGGTTTTTGGACACAACACTTGAAGCTATTTTCTTGTTGTTGTAACAACTGCTTGTAGAAATGTTTTTGCTCTTTTAAAAGATCCTTCACCTGTGATAGAGAGATACAATTGTCCTCATCGGTACCAACGGCTTTGGTCTTTGTCATGGTAGCAACGTAGGCTATGCTTTTACTCCTCGTAGTTCCAGACATTGCAAGTCGCAGGGAAGATGGGAACAGCAACACACAGCAGGGATCTAGACAGTCGCAAGCCTGGGACAATCCTTGGTCCCAGCCACAAGGTCTAACCGCATCACGGGCTGCATTCAAGCCCTCAAGGAAATCCCGCTAGCTTGATAGGCAGCTAACAGTGGCAGCTAGGCTTGCTGCTATGCCAGGTAGCTCATCAGACTCTTGGTCGGCAGGATCCCTGGACAGATAGCAGCTGTCCTAACAACTGATACCAACCGTGTTGTGGGATCCAAACTCAAAAAGGTAGCTAGCTAGTAACCAAACTTTTTCAATATAATTTTTTTTCTGAGATTTTCAAAACTTTCCAAAACAGCAAACTGAGCTCTCCCTCGTTCTGCGTTCAACAGGAAGTAATGAAGACGCGCATGAACTGGAATGCCTTTGAGTGTGGACTGTATTATTATGCATACTGGGTGGACTGGTTACTTTATGCTGCGCTCCAAACTTTCTATCCATGAGTCTGGGAGAGAACGTATAGGCCTAGGCGATGCTGTTGGTTCATTGATTGTGCAAGGCGGCTAAGCCTACAATTATAGTGAATAGCCTAGTAATAGGGAATTTTATATACTTTCATAATTAATAGGCTGACACATTACCTTTAACTACAGAATATCTCACCACTGTGCGTTTCTATCTTCTCCTCTCTCCTTTATTCCTTTTTCGAGTGCGCAGAGAGAGTGGTTGTCAACAGTTTAATGTGTTTCACTGTAAAAACATGTTACTATCAATGTTCCCTAACAGATTTCACTGGGTAGCTGCAGGAACAGGGTTGGAGAGCCCATGGCATACAGAGTTTCGGCGGAATATAACATGTCACACAATGAGAGGCTGCATGCTCTTCAAACAGTGGTTGATCCATGGAGTGAAATAACCAGAGTAGCCTACCTGGCATGATTGAAAAGAAAAACAGCAGGAAAGCGGCCTCCATTCACTATTGGAATGCGTATGGTTGACGTGTATTTTATCCTCTGACCATGTTCCTGCCCATTTGATAATGGGCGATTGTAAATCAAAAGACAAGATTAAATTGAGAAATAGTGAAAGTATGATCACTTGATGACAGAATAGCTGTGCAGCCTGAGGCATGGAACAGAGGGCAAGTGTTTAGTTTTTTTTACAACTTTCGCAAATAATCAATAGCCTATAGTCGCATCATGCAGCCTATGTTTGATTTCTAAAACATTCTAAGGTTTGCTTCATTCACAACTAAAGTTGCCAAATAACTCTAAATCTAGTGTATAGAACCTGTTTCAAATGATCACTTTTACACTCAACATAGCCACTTCATATGCACACTCACTCCCGAATGGGAAAAATATATATTTTTTTATTCAGTTAAATTATATTCTTATTAGCAGACTTCTTGTCTGCTAAATGAATAAGCCTACAGCCTATGACATGGTACATAGCCAAACTCATATTCGGTTCTTCTGAACTAAAAACAAATCATAGCCTAATCTTTAGACCAGCCTAATATAAATAATGGATTTATTGTGATGGTGTATATTGCATTCATTTATTAGACTTCTTAAATGTGGTGTTCCAAAGGCACGCATCAGTGGCTTGTATGCGTGGAGGCCTGGAGATGCTAAACATGTTTTTATGTTAATTAACGATCAATTACTGTGAGACAGGCAGTCTTTTGCATGACAATAACCGGCTGAAATAATTTCATGACCGCCACAGCCCTAGTAGATTCACTAAGGCAATCCCCTCCCCTGAAACTGAAACTGTCTAGGCAATCCCCTGAAACTGTCTAGGCAGCAGCCAGAGAATTAGTGAACCGATGACATCATTGTGTAGGTTAACACTAAGCAGATAGCAGATTGTTGCTATCAAGAGGATGTGAAAGTAATGGAGATTGGGATAATGAGCGAGAAACGAGCTGGATGTTTCACCAAGTCGTTTGGTGTTTTTGCCGGAGTTGGTGTTGGAGAGTTCAGTTGAAGGAAGGAAATGAGTTTGGTTGTTTTCTAAAATAGTCTTTGTTATTAGATGAGTATAACCCTTCTATTTGAAACTAGTGTGGTAAACCGTGGGGTGTTGGGTTGAGATGAACACAGAGACGGGGAGGTTTTAGTCTGCAAACACAACTTTACTAGGACATAAAATAAACATAACAAAGAAAATCACGTATGTTTGGCTCGGTCCTTCTTCTCAGCTTTTGCTCTGTGTCGGTCTTTCCCCGTCCTCCTTCACGGTGTGCCACAGTGCTCCTTTTATTTGGCCTCCACGGCTGGTTGGCACTGTCCCCTAATTACCTCCACTTGGAGCTATCCGTGTCGGGGTGCCCAGCTCATTTACTCCCAGCAGAGGGAACCAATGTCGCATCACGTACCTCCCCTCTATTACCATCCTCCGGGGTAGACCTCCTGGGATACCCCCCCCCCCCCGGCCCTGACTGGGAAGGAGGCATGCTCAGGGCTAGGTTTGCATCCCTCCTGGAGAGGGTGTCCGCATTGCCGTGTTGGGCCCCCGACCTGTGGATGACAGAGAAAGAGAATCGTTGTAAGGACAGGAACCAGGGGGTGACACGGTCATTCATGTCCTTACCTCTTGCCATCCACACAAGGGGGGCATGGTCAGTGATCAGGGATAACTTCCTCCCGAGGAGGTAATACTTGATGGTGTCCAGTGCCCACATCACGGCGAGGCACTCCTTCTCGACAATCAAGTACTTTTTCTCCCTCGGGAGGAGCTTCCTGCTGACATACATGATTTGGTGCTCCTCGCCTTCCTGCTCTTGGGAGAAAACGGCCCCTACCCCTGTGTCAGACGTGTCTGTCTGGACCAGGAGGTTTTTTGAGAAGTCCGGGGTGATGAGTACCGGGTGCGAACATAGCGCATCCTTCAGGGCCTGGAACGACGCCTCTGTGTCATCCGTCCATCGCACCGTCTGGGGTAGTCGTGCCTTCATTAAGTCTGTGAAGTGAGAAGCTATTGCGGCAAAGTTAGGTACAAATCGACAACAGCAGCCTGCTAACCCCAGGAATGACTTCACCTGCCTCTTGTTTCGGGGGACCGGCCATCCCCTAATGGCAGTGATTTTTTTTCTTGGGTCTTCACATTTCCCCTCCCGATCTGATAGCCCAGGTACTCCACCTCGGCATAGCCCAGCTTGCACTCGTGGGGGTTCGCGGTCAGACCTGCATCCCTTAGCGCATCCACCATTGCCTGGAACCTACAAAGATGTGACTCCCAAATGTCACTGTGCACAATTATGTCATCCAAATAAGCAGCCGTGTACTCACTGTGCGGCCGCAAGACGCGGTCCATGAGTAGCTGAAAGGTCGCTGGTGCCCTGTGGAGGCCGAAAGGAAGAACCCGGTAGTGGTATAGCCACCCCGCTCGGGGTGGAAAGGGCAGTCTTCTCCCGGGAGGTCGCTGCCAGCGGTACCTGCCAGTACCCCTTTGTCAGCTCCAAGGTGCTGATGTATCTCGCCATCCCCAAGCGGCCAATCAGTTCGTCCACCCTGGGCATGGGGTAGGCATCAAACTTACTGACCTCGTTCAGGCCCGGAAGTCATTGCCGAAGAGGACAGTTCCGTCAGGTTTCGGAACCAGCACTATAGGGCTAGACCACTCACTGTGGGACTCCTCCAGAACCCCCATCTCTAGCATTGTCGTCACTTCCCACTGGACCGCCACCCTCCGGGCTTCTGGTATCCGGTATGGCAGTTTACGCACTTTTTCTCCCGGACGTGTGTGGATATGATGTTCCACGAGATCCGTGCGCCCCGGCACCTCGGAGAACATGGCCGTATTCGGCTGGACCAACTCTCTGAGCTCTTGTCGTTGGGTCAGGCTGAGGTCTTCCCCCATTGCAACTTCGACAGAGGGCGGGCTCTACCCGGCTAAATAAATGGAAGAGCTCCCATGCGATACGTTTTGCTGCCGCCGTGCGTAGCGGGATTGCCTCAGGATACCAGGTGGCGTAATCCAAGATTACCAGGAGGCATTGGTGTCCCCTTGCGGTCTTCACCAATGGACCCACCAGATCCATGGCCACCCGCTCAAATGGCACTCCTATAATGGTCAAGGGAACCCAAGGGTTTCTATAATGTACCCTCGGAGCTGTGATCTGGCACTCCACGGCGTGCCAGTGGAACCAGTTCTGCACCCTGGTTTTCTCCATCCCCAGGTGTGCCCCAAGCAGGTGGGTGTGGGCAAGCTGCAACACAGTCCTAACATACTGGCTGGGTATGAGTAACAAGTCTTTTGTCTCCCCATTGTGCATTACTACCTGATACAATAAATTACAGTTGAAGTCGGAAGTTTACATAAACCGTGGCCAAATACATTTAAACTCAGTTTTTCACAATCCCTGACATTTAATCAGAGTAAAAAGTCCCTGTTTTAGGTCAGTTAGGATCACCACTTTATTTTAAGAATGTGAAATGTCAGAATAATAGTAGAGAATTATTTATTTCAGCTTTTATTTCTTTCATCACATTCCCAGTGGGGCAGAAGTTTACATACACTCAATTAGTATTTGGTAGCATTGCCTTTAAATTGTTTAACTTGGGTCAAACGTTTTGGGTAGCCTTCCACAAGCTTCCCACAATAAGTTGGGTGAATTTTGGCCCATTCCTCCTGACAGAGCTGGTGTAACTGAGTCAGGTTTGTAGGCCTCCTTGCCCGCACACGTTTTTCCGTTCTGCCCACAAATTTTCTATAGGATTGACGCCAGGGCTTTGTGATGGCCACTCCAATATCTTGACTTTGTTGTCCTTAAGCCATTTTGCCACAACTTTGGAAGTATGCTTGGGGTCATTGTCCATTTGGAAGACCCATTTGCGACCAAGCTTTAACTTCCTGACTGATGTCTTGAAATGTTGCTTCAATATATCCACATAATTTTCCCTCCTCATGAAGCCATCTATTTTGTGAAGTGCACAAGTCCCTCCTGCAGCAAAGCACCCCCACAACATGATGCTGCCACCCCCATGCATCACGGTTGGGATGGTGTTCTTCGGCTTGCAAGCATCCCTGTCACGTCCTGACCAGCAGAGGGAGTAATTGTATTAGATTTGGTCAGGACGTGGCAGAGGTTTTGTGTTATGTGTAGGTTGGGTTGCTGGACTCTCAATTGGAGGCAGGTATTTCTAGTTGCCTCTGATTGGGAGTCCTATAAACAGGTGTGTGTTTTTCTTTGGGGTTGTGGGTAGTTGTTTTTGCACTGCGTTTTGTTAGCCTGCAAAACTGTTTGTGTCGTGAGTATTGTTTATTTTCCTGTGGATGCTTTACTCCTGTTTTATTAAAAAAAGATGAGTATCCACATTCCCGCTGCGTATTGGTCTTCTCTCCACTACGACAAATGTTACACTCCCCCTTTTTCCTCCAAACATAATGATGGTCATTATGGCCAAACAGTTCTATTTTTGTTTCATCAGACCAGAGGACATTTCTCCCAAAAGTATGATCTTTCTCCCCATGTGCAGTTGCAAACTGTAGTCTGGCTTTTTTTATGGTGGTTTTGGAGCAGTGACTTCTTCCTTCCTGAGCGGCCTTTCAGGTTATGTCGATATAGGACTCGTTTTACTGTGGATATAGAAACTTTTGTACCTGTTTCCTCCAGCATCTTCACAAAGTCCTTTGCTGTTGTTCTTGGACTTTTCGCACCAAAGTACGTTAATCTCTAGGAGACAGAATGCGTCTCCTTCCTGAGCCGTATGACGTGGTCCCATGGTGTTTATACTCGCATACTCTTGTTTGTACAGATGAACGTGGTACCCTCAGTTGTTTGGAAATTGCTCCCAAGGATGAACCAGACTTGTGGAGGTCTACAGTTCTTTTTCTGCGGTCTTGGCTGATTTCTTTTGATTTTTTCCATGATGTCAAGCAAAGAGGCACTGAGTTTGAAGGTAGGCCTTGAAATACATCCACAGGTACACCTCCAATTGACTCAAATGATGTCAATTAGCCTATCAGGAGCTTCTAAAGCCATGACATCATTTTCTGAAATTTTCCAAGCTGTTTAAAGTCACAGTAAACTTAGTGATTGTAAACTTCTGACCCACTGGAATTGTGATACAGTGAATTATAAGTGAAATAATCTGTCAGTAAACAATTGTTGAAAAATTACTTGTGTCATCCACAAAGTAGATGTCCTAACCGACTTTCCAAAACTATAGTTCTTAACAAGAAATTTGTGGAGTGGTTGAAATACGAGTTTTAATGACTCCAACCTAAGTGTATGTAAACTTCCAACTTCAACAGTATATTTTCGGACTTGATATACAGCCATTGATTCTTGAATAATATAACTTTTTGGGGCCTAACTATATCTTTACAATAGCTACCATCAAACACTTCTGTTGGTGTTTTACTTCCTTTTGGCCCTGACAGTCGCTCTAAAGAGGCTCATAGAAATGCATGAGATGTCTCCGGTCTTATTTGCACTCCGTCCACATCAGCATGAAAGCCTCTTTCTGAGCGCCTACAAATGTATGACCTTCTAAATGGATTGTGTTTATTATCAGAGGGCCCACAACTCAAAAAGGAAGTTCTTTATGTATTCTTTATCCATTCCCTGAATGTTGTTTATTTTTTCTTTCTTAATACATATGGCTTTTATTTTATCCAAAATGATTTAACTGAATAAACAGCCTCACACTTTTGTTGTGGATCAGAGAGAAACTTGGCCAGGACGTGAAGGGTTTGGAACAAGATGAAAGCAAAACAAACAGCAAACAATGAAACACAAAACATAGTCCATAGGAGTGTTCTTTCTAGTAGTATTGTTTTTTTTTAATGGCACTCTCTTTGAAATTTACACATTGTCAAGAGAGTAGTGGTGCACGCTCTCGTGTCTGGGGGAGCACATGGGATTGAACAGCGAAAAATATATTTTATATGCATACATATGTATGACCCGGAGTAATTCCTGACAGCTGCCGAGTTGAATAAATGGCTCTGGGAATTGGGGAACACTCCACATAGCCATTGAAAGGGGTACAGTTAGCTGGTCGGAAAAGAGGGAGCAGCGAAGGGATGACTGAAGGGAAATAGTACTGCACAGAGAACTCTCTTTCTCTCATTCTCTTCTATAGGCTCTCTGTTCAGAGAAAAAACTCCTATGTTGAGTGCCTTGTACAGTACCAGTCAAAAGTTTGGACACACCTACTTCCAGGGCTTTTCTTTTTTACTATTTTCTACATTGTAGAATACTAGTGAAGACATCAAAACTATGAAATAACACATATGGAATTATGTAGTAACCAAAAAAGTGTTAAACAAATCAAAATATATTTTATATTTGAGATTATTTGAAAGTACAGTGGTTCCTCCTTTAAAAGTTGTGTCATACTGCGGCACATCTTGCGTGCTGCATTTTGTGGCACGTAAATTAATTGTCAGCCATTTTTCCGTTACTGCAAGTTATTGCTAGTTTGACAACCAGAGGGCATCTTTGAGAAGCATTTGATAGTATTCCGTATTGGCATTACCAGATCATTTAAAACCTTTTTTGTAATAACATAGTATATGGGATTGATTTTAAGAAATTTGGGTGAATTAATATTATGGTGTTTCTATTCAGAGAAAAACGAAACCCTCAGGGTTTCCGTTAGGATGGAATGGAAAATATGGCGATGTACAACATGACGGTTGGGACTAGGCTACAGGATTGGAGGATTCTATATTGTTTGCCTTCATTAGACAACTTTGTTCCTATATTTCTGTAAATCAGGGATATTTATTCCCATAGTAATTCGTTATGGATCATAACTAAATCAACATCTACATTTGAAAGAGTTTATTGTTATCATTATTAAATGTGTTTATTTGTTTATTAGGCTACTGTGCAGTCTACAATACATACTGTAGTAAACATAGGAGGGTGCCTAATTCCTTACATAAGAGAGAGCAGGCCATGTCTGTACTACAGAATGCGGGGCACGCGGGACACCGGTGTTATTTCATAGTTGTGATGTCTTCACTATTATTCTACAATGTAGAAACTAGTAGGTGTGTCCAAACTTTTGACTGGTACTTGCTTAATTAATCATATTAATATTCTGTTTTTTCTATTACAAGGAAATGAAAAACCCTCTGGGTTTCCATTAGGAGCTGTACAACGTGACGGTCGGCAGTACAGTACTGGGCTATATTTTTGAGATTTAGTTTTCATTTAACCTAGAGTGAGCGAGAAAAAGGCAATTCTGGAACATGGGGTGAGACATTCTCACTAATTTGTAAGTAAAGCCAGTTTGTTATTTAGAATGATTTATTTCTAGAGAAACCTAACTTGATTATTTAGCAGACACACATCTTAAGAATATCATGGAATATTTGAACATTTTCATTTCTCCATGGTTGTCTCAGAGCAGCGCGAAACGGTGCTAAAATAGACGCCCACACGTGGCATCTTGCTTCGGTTACACATCCATGGAATAGCAGAACAGCATAACGGTCCGGGCTGCCCTTGCTGTGCTTGGTGAGCAGTTGGTCAAGTTCTGTTGTCAGAAGAGGAATGGAAATGTCAGGGGGAACCAAAGACCTGATGAACCTGATGTGGAGTTCCAGAGCTCACAGGTGTGCCTGGCATGGATTGTGACTCCATCTCGTTCCTCGCCCTTTTCAACGCGTGAGTGAGTCAATGATTCCAATGATTCGTCTGACAAACAAAGAACTTTGCGTTCTGCAGGCCCAGGCATGGATCAAAGCTGGCAAAACATTCAATAATGTCATCTTCACATACGAATCAACCGTGGCCCTTGAGCAATTTGCTCAAAATTGCTACAGAAAAAAGGAAGAAGATCAAGAAGATTAACGAAAGCATAAAGATGTTGATGAAGAAATGCTGTATTGCTGTTTTGAGTCAGAAATGTAACTCTTAAGTACTTAAGCATCAAATACATTGCAAGTTGAGGGATTTTCACAACAGTAGCCAGGCTATAAAAAGTCTATTGTCCTGCTAATAGTAAACATTTGCATGATGGGCTACATCCTTTATTGTAACCAGAATGTCACACATAAATTGTATCTACCTTTCCAATTACTTTCAGAGTTTGGGATTTACAAATGTGCGCTTTTAATTATTAGTTACATTGTTTTAGTTCGAACGTGCAGACTTTTTTTTCTTTAAATTATTTAAACAATTAAGCCCTCTTGTTGTTTGTAAAGTCAAATTAAAATGAAGATTATTGTTGAAATGAATTGCTCGACTGGTGTAGGTTTTCTCCATCTGTTGGTGTGCAACACTTGCATAACAAGTTAGCTGTATTTTCAGCACCAGCCACTGTTCACCTGCTATTGATTGTGCTGCGGTTGCCGCCAGTTGTTTTTAAACTGAACCTTTATTTAACTAGGCAAGTCAGGTAAGGACAAATTCTTATTTACAATGAAGGCCTACCCCGGCCAAACCTGGATGACGCTGGGCCAATTGTGCGCCTCCCTATGGCACTCCCAATCACGGTCAGATGTGATACAGCCTGAATTCGAACCAGGGACTGTAGTAAAAGCCTCTTGCACCAAGATGCAGTGCCTTAGACCGCTGCGCCACTCGGGAACCATGACATATATATATATATATATATTTTTTTTTTTTCCCAGAACATTAACCATGTGTAGGTAGATGTGGAAAGATCGATAAAAATTATTTGTCGGGGGGGGGGTCCACACCTAGCTCGAGGGGGGAGGGTGTTACACCGAGCTCGGCTATTAGACAAGTCTTTAGTAAAGGTTAGAGGTCGACTGATTATGATTTTTCAACGCCGATACCGATACTGATTATTGGAGGACCAATAAAAGCCGATGCCGATTAATCGGACGTTTTTATTTATTTATTTATTTATTTGTAATAATGACAATTACAACAATACTGAATGAACACTTATTTTAACTTAATATAATACATCAATAACATCAATTTAGCCTCAAATAAATAATGAAACATGTTCAATTTGGTTTAAATAATGCAAAAAAAAAGTGTTGGAGAAGAAAGTAAAAGTGCAATATGTGCCATGTAAAAAAAGCTAACGTTTAAGTTCCTTGCTCAGAACATGAGAACATATGAAAGCTGGTGGTTCCTTTCAACAAGTTTTAGGTTGTAGTTATTATAGGAATTATAGGACTATTTCTCTCTATACGATTTGTATTTCATATACCTTTGACTATTGGATGTTCTTATAGGCACTTTAGTATTGCCAGTGTAACAGTATAGCTTCCGTCCCTCTCCTCGCTCCTACCTGGGCTCGAACCAGGAACACATCGACAACAGCCACCCTCGAAGCAGCGTTAGCCATGTAGAGCAAGGGGAAAAACTACTCCAAGTCTCAGAGCGAGTGACGTTTGAAACGCTATTAGCTCGCACCCGGCTAACTAGCTAGCCATTTCACATCGGTTACACCAGCCTAATCTTGGGAGTTGGCAGGCTTGAAGTCATAAACAGCGCAATGCATTGCGAAGGGCTGCTGGCAAACGCACGAAAGTGCTGTTTGAATGAATGCTTACGAGCCTGCTCTTTTGTTAAATCATCCCCCGTTTGGCAAAGTTGGCTGTCTTTGTTAGGAAGAAATAGTCTTCACAGTTCGCAACGAGCCAGGCGGCCCAAACTGCTGCATATACCCTGACTCTGTTTGCAAGAGAAGTGACACATTTTCCCTAGTTAAAAGAAATTCATCTTGGCAGGCAATATTAACTAAATATGTAGGTTTAAAAATATATACTTGTGTATTGATTTTAAGAAAGGCATTGATGTTTATGGTTGGAGCAACGTATACCTAAGCGATTATATGCAACACAGGACAGGCTAGATAAACTAGTAATATCATCAACCATGTGTAGTTAACTAGTGATTATGATTGATTGATTGTTTTTTATAAGATAAGTTTAATGCTAGCTAGCAACTTACCTTGGCTTCTTACTGCATTCGCGTAACAGGCCGGCTCCTCGTGGAGTGCAATGTAAAGCAGGTGGTTAGAGCATTGGATTAGTTAACCGTAAGGTTGCAAGATTGAATCCCCCTGAACAAGGCAGTTAACCCACCGTTCCTAGGCCGTCATTGAAAATAAGAATGTGTTCTTAACTGACTTGCCTAGTTAAATAAAGGTCTAAAAATACCGATTTACGATTGTTATGAAAACTTGAAATCGGCCCTAATTAATCGGCCATTCCGATTAATCGGTCGACCTCTAGTAAAGGTTGAATAGTCTATTGTTCAGCTAATAGCCCGTCCTGCTATGCTTGTGAGAAACGAATAATAATACTTTTCCCCCTTTCCACATGTTAAAGATTCCAATTGATAAAGTGTTTTTGCCACAATCGGCCCCAACCACAATTAATACATTTGGGCACAGTCGATAGCGTGCTGGACTTCGGGCTAGAATGTTGAGGGTTCAAAACCTGCTCCCTGCTTGTTTCATTACATTATTATGCCGGTCTCAGAGCAAATAGCCTGGATTGTTACTCCCATCTGGTTCCCCGCTCTCTTCCACTCGTCATTCAGCACGCTTCTGGGCGTGTTGGCAGGATGTACTGTTTTTTTATTCTGTATATATGAATTACAAATCAGCCTTCGATTAAATCATGTTTCTAGTCTCTTGCATAGTAACAATGTGTAATCATTGATGTCCCAGGAGCAGGAGTGGTAAACACTGTTGAAGTGTATAATTGTAATACATACACGCAGACACAGCATCATTCAAATAATGGAGTTTGATACACCTGCTAATGGATATGACGGGAAAAAAAACTTGCTAAATAGCGATTTTTGTAAATTAACTTTATGACAAAAAAATATGCACAATCGTTTGTCTCTACAACCTGTTGAGGATCTTATCCCGATCTTATCCCGGTATTGGGATTCATTGTCATGTGACCATGGCGGGGAATTCAAAACTGCAAGAGTAATCATTTCAAAAAATCAAATAATCAACTATTTTCCTCCATTTGAAAGATATATCTCCTAAATCTAACCACGCTGTCCGATTTTCAGAGGCATTACGGAGAATGCATAAAGTTAGGTTATGTGAGGAGAGTACATTGACAATAGCTGCGTGTAATGTTTAGCCAATTCAAAGAAGGGCATCAACAGACAGAAAACTAGCTAGAATTATGCACTTACCTTTGACAATCTGCATCAGATGACACTCATAGGACATTATGTTATACAATACATGCATTTTTAGTTCCATCAAGTTCATATTTATATCCAAAAACAGCATTTACAGTCGCGGTGAAATTCAGAATTTTTTTCGGCTCGAATGCACCCAGTGAATCCAGCATTACAAATCACGGAATTACTATTCGAAAACATTGGTAAATTATAATATTGTCATTCAAAGAATAATATATTATCATCTCGTAATTGCTACCGAAGGGCCAGATCTCAAAATAACTTTACTGGGAAATCACATTTTGTATAAACTGGGTACTATGCTAACAACAATAAGCTATATGCTAAGCTAAGCTAAGCTATACCGTTAGCATTAGCATCATCTAATATCGATAATAACATTCTAAATATCCCCTTACCTTTGATTATCTCCATCAGAAGGCGCTGCCAGAGATCCCAGGTCCAGAACAAATGTGGTTTCTTTTGACAAAGTTCATAATTTATGTCCAAATAGTTAGCGTTCAGTAGGCTCCCACAAAATGAGGTGGGCAGTGTAAAGTCACGTCGAAAAACTAAAGAAAACCTAGTAAATAATCTATTTACGTTTGTTTAAACATGTCAAACGTTGTTTAGCACTAATCTTTTGTTCCATTTTTAACGTGAAACATCAGTAAACATCAGTAATATTTTCACACAACCTATCAAGTGTCTAGAATAAACGATAATGACAAAGGCACTCTTCTCAGATTCATGCGCAGGCGCAAAAAATGAAGTGATGACGTGTCAACTTGTAAGCTTTCTAATTCGGTGTGTATTTATCACAGATGCTTCAAACAACTTTCTAAAGATCGTTGACATCTAGTGGAAGCAGTAGGAGTTGCGAACTGAATCCTTTCTCACTGTGGTATCTTTAAAACAATGACACTAAATAGTACAGCCACAAAATTCTCATTTTTTTTAATCTATTTTTCTCAGGTTTCTGCCTGCAATATGAGTTTTGTTATACTTACAGACACCATTCAAACTGTTTTAGAAAATTCAGAGTGTTTTCTATCCGAATGTGTTAATAATATGCATATCCTAGCTTCTGAGTTGGTGTAGGAGGCAGTTAAAAATGGGCACATATTTTTTTCAAAATTCTCAATACTGCCCCCGTGGCCCGTAGAGGTTAACTAACATATTCCTGTCAATTGTACATTTTTTGCTTGACTCGTTATGACGTTATAACTACTTATATTTGCTTCCCCCATAATGTTTTGTCAGCCATCTTTGCTGAAGAAAGTCACCAGGGATAGGTGGCTCGCGTCAAATTCGTCATTGGAACCACTCGATATGATTGGTCATATAAAAACCTTGGGACCCAAATGCATAATGAGTGCTCTAACTCCCCCCTTGTGGTGGTCTGGAGCAATGAAGCCGTGATGCTGGGTATCTCTAAGTCCTGCGATGTAAGCTCGCAACTTTTAACGGAGGAACCACTGTAGCCACCCTTTGCCTTGATGACAGCTTTGCACACTCTTGGCATTCTCTCAACCAGCTTCATGAAGTAGTCACATGGAATGCATTTCCATTAACAGGTATGCCTTGTTAAAAGTTCATTTGTGGAATGTCTTTCCTTCTTAATGCGTTTGAGCCAATCAGTTGTGTTGCGACAAGGTAGGGGTGGTATACAAAAGATGGCCCTGTTTGGTAAAAGATCAAGTCCATGTTATGGCAAGAACAGCTCAAATAAGCAAAGAGAAATGACAGTCCATCATTACTTTAAAACATGAAGGTCAGTCAATGCGTAAAATTTCAAGAACTTTGAAAGTTTCTTCAAGTGCAGTTGCAAAAACCATCAAGCGCTAGGATGAAATTGGCTCTCATGAGGACAACCACAGGAAGGAAGACCCAGAGTTACCTCTGCTGCAGAGGATAGGTTCATTAGAGTTACCAGCCTCAGAAATAGCAGCCCAAATAAATGCTTCACAGAACTCAAGTAACAGACACATCTCAACATCAACTGTTCAGAGGAGACTGCGTGAATCAGGCCTTCATGGTCGAATTGCTGCAAAGAAACCACTACTAAAGGACACATGATTCCGTATGTGTTATTTCATAGTTTTGATGTCTTCACTATTATTCTAAAATGTAGAAAATAGTAAAAATAAAGAAAAACCCTAGAGGGCAAAGCAGAGATGAGGGCAAGACATTCTCCATGAAAAATGACCTCTCTCACACGCAGCCACTCCACTCTTCCATGTGCTATATGCTTGTTATCGCTGAACATAGCAGGTAAAAAAAACAAACAGAGGCCGGAAAATTGTTTGTAGTGCTTGGGCATAAATGGCCCTCCAACTAGGCAGTCACACACACACACACACACACACACACAGTGTGGTTGTTGGTGTTTTTGTAAGCTATTGTCCAAGCGTAATTTAAGTTTACCAGATCAGTAGTGGTTTATCTACTTGTTGCCTTTTTCACCCGAGGTTGATTTCACCACAACCATATGGTGCAATACATTCACAGATTGAAAGACCTGCATTATCCTCAATAGTAGCTACTGGATGCCACTCTTTGTTGATAGATTTCAGATAAGGAGAGCGTCTCCTGCCCATAGCGTTGCTGCTGTCATCAGAATTCTAAATGAGAAACATGGTCAGAGTTTCCAGCTGTCGTATAGGGAAGCAGTGGGATGTTTTTGATCTAGCTATATCTGGTTACCTACCCCCTCAGAGGGAGGGAAAACGGCCAGGGGTCGGGAGTGTGTGTATGTGTAGGGGGTGTTACTTGACAGACAAGCAGCATTTGATTACATGTTCTCCTTGCTAAATGGGACTTCAGGTCTGTTTTTATAGTCCTGTGCCTTTCGTATGTACATCTGGACTGCCCAGTCCCCTTTGTCTCAGCCCATTGGAAGACAATGGCCACAGGATAGAGGCTGCATCACAGGTCTCCATTTACCATGGTAAAGCTGGGGGCAGCAGAGGGTCACGGCCAAGGCCACCACTTCATCCTGCCAGCGAGTTTAAACCTCTCCACACACAATACTCCAAAGCAACACATTCAGCAAACCACAGATATGTTGTTGCGCACACACACACACACACACAGAGAGAGAGCTCCAAAATTTGAAGTACTCGAAGCCAAAAGCTTTTTTCCCTCAGACTTTGTAGATTAGCAACAGAGGTCTGAGAAGCAATTTAGCATGACATTCGTAAACATTTTAAAAAGGTAAAGTTATTGCGCTAACGTTCGCACAACTCTCGCTGATGGAGGTCTTCCAACCCAGAAGTGCTGTTTTCCCCTTAGTCAGACATATTGCTACTATCTATCACCCTCCTCTCTCTGATTCACAGTTTCCCATCGTTCCACCGACATGCCTCGTTTGATAAGGGCGGCATCGTATTGGTGATCTTCGCCGCCTCATGCATTCAGTTAGGAAAATAAATGGCAAAAATGTATTTATGCCACTGGGTGAACCGGGGCTGCCATTTTTTCTCTTTTTCTCTGTTTTATCATACGCTCTGTGAATGTTAAATCCTCCACGACTGTGTGAAGACTAACTGGCCTCATTTTTCTCCCTCAGCCGGGCTTTCTCTCCTCAAAAAGCAGCCATTGTACACACTTTTCAAAGCCCCAAAGTCTGAGGCGCAATGAGAGAAGAAACCACAATCTCCTCCTCCCAGCAACCCCACAGTAAAGATTCACCTTGAAAGGAGATGGAAATGAAGGGGGAGAGAGGCGCCAGATAGAGATTGGAGAGAGAGAGAGAGAGGGGGCGGGGATAGGGGAAGAAGAGGGGGAAAACACTAACACAGATATCAGAACCTTTACTTTTAAATGGTTTACCGAATCTGGAGGCAATTATAGGTGGCGGGCCTCCTAATCTGGAGCTGTCTCTCTCTAAGTGTCAGCAACTTGACAGACAGGGTTAATCTGGACCAGGGCTATAGTTCACCTCTGCTCTCCAGTAGCACAGCACAGCATGGTAAACAGTCCAACCGTTTCCACTCCCACTCTATACAAATCAAATCAAATGTTATTGGACACATACACATGGTTAGCAGATGTTAATGCGAGTGTAGCGATATGCTTGTGCTTCTAGTTCCGACCATGCAGTAATATCTAACAAGTAATCTAACAATTCCCAACAACTAGCTTATACACACAAATCTAAAGGGGTGAATGAGAATATGTACATATAAATATATGGATGAGCGATGGCCGAGCGGCATAGGCAAGGTGCAATGGCATATACATATGATATGAGTAATGCAAGATATGTAAACATTATTAAAGTGGCATTATTTAAAGTGGCATTGTTTAAATTGACTAGTGATCCATTTATTAGTGTTCAGTGATTGGGTCTCAATGTTGGCAGCAGCCTCTCTGAGTTAGTGATTGTTGTTTAGCAGTCTGATGGCCTTGAGATAGAAGCTGTTTTTCAGTCTCTCGATCCCAGCTTTGATGCACCTGTACTGACCTCACCTTCTGGATGATAGTGATGTGAACAGGCAGTGGCTTGGGTGGTTTTTGGCCTTCCTGTCACATTGGGTGCTGTAGGTGTCATGGAGGGCAGGTAGTTTTCCCCCGGTGATGCGTTGTGCAGACCACACCACCCTCTGGAGAGCCTTGCGGTTGAGGGTGGTCCAGTTGCCATACCAGGCGGTGATACAGCCCGAGAGGATGCTCTCGATTGTGCATCTGTAAAAGTTTGTCAGAGTTTTGGGTGACAAGACCAATTTCCTCAGCCTTCTGAGGTTGAAGAAGCACTGTTGCGCCGCCTTCACCACACTGTCTGTGTGGGTGGACCATTTCAATTTATCTGTGATGTGTACGCCCAGGAACTTAAAACTTTCCACCTTCTCCACTGCTGTCCCTTCGATGTGGATAGGGGAGTGCTCCCTCTACTGTTTTCTGAAGTCCACGATCATCTCCTTTGTTTTGTTGACGTTGAGTGAGAGGTAGTTTTCCTGACACCACACGCCGAGTGCCCTCACCTCCTCCCTGTAGGCTGTCTCGTTGTTGTTGGTAATCAAGCCTACCACTGTTGTGTCGTCTGCAAACTTGATGATTGAGTTGGAGGCGTACATGGCCACGCAGTCGTGGGTGAACAGCGAGTACAGGAGGGGGCTGAGAACTCACCCTTGTGGGGCCCCAGTGTTGAGGGTCAGCGAAGTGGAGATGTTGTTTCCTACCTTCACCACCTAGGCGTGGCCTGTCAGAAAGCCCAGGACCCAATTGCACAGGGCAGGATTGAGACCCAGGGCCTCCAGCGTGATCAAATCAAAATAAATAAAAGTTTATTTGTCACGTGCGCCGAATACAACCAGTGAAATGCTTACTTACAGGCGCTGACCAATAGTGCAAAAAAGGTATTAGGTGAACAATAGGTAAGTAAAGAAATAAAAACAACAGTAAAAAGACAGTGAAAAATAACAGTAGCGAGGCTATATACATACAGAAGCGAGGCTATAAAAGTAGCGAGGCTACATACAGACACCGGTTAATCGGGCTGATTGAGGTAGTATGTACATGTAGATATGATTAAAGTGACTATGCATATATGATGAACAGAGAGTAGCAGTAGCGTAAAAGAGGGGTGATGAGCTTGGTGGGTACTATGGTGTTGAATGCTGAGCTGTAGTCAATGAACAGCATTCTTACATAGGTATTGTCCAAATGGGATAGGGCAGTGTGCAGTGTTATGGCGATTGCATCGTCTGTGTACCTGTTGGGGCGGTATTCAAACTGAAGTGGGACTAGGGTGGCCGGTAAGGTGGAGGTGAAATGATCCTTCAATCGTCTCTCAAAGCACTTCATGATGACAGAAGGGAGTCCTACGGGGCGGTAGTCATTTAGTTCAGTTATCTTTGCCTTCTTGGGTACAGGAACAATGGTTCCCATCTTGAAGCATGTGGGGACAGCAGACTGGGATAGGGAGCAATTTAATATTTCCGTAACCACACCAGCCAGCTGGTCTGCGCATGCTCTGAGGATGCGGCTAGGGATGCCGTCTGGGCCAGCAGCCTTGCGAGGGTTAACACGTTTAAATGTTTTACTCACATCGGCCACAGAGGAGAGGGGGAAGCGCAGTCCTTGTTAGCGGGCCGCGATGGTGGCACTGTATTATCCTCAAAGCGAGCAAAGAAGGTGTTTAGTTTGTCTGGAAGTGTGACGTCGGTGTCCGTGACGTCGCTGGTTTTCTTTTTGTAGTCCGTGATTTCCTGTAGACTAGGCAACAGGATATAAGATAAACAGAGTATTAGCAGCTTGTATGTGAGTGGGTGTCTTGGTGTGTAGAGTCAGTATAAATGTATGTGCATATTATGTGTGAGTGAGCAAATGATGGAGTGAGTGTTTGTGTGTGTTGGAGTGACTGTGTGTGAGTGTGTAGGACCCTGTGAGTGTGCATAGAGACAGTGCAAAGATTGAAATAAGAGGTTAATAAAGAGACAAGGTAAACTCATATAGTCCGTATAGCTATTTTGTTAGCTATTATCAGTTGAATTGCTTGAGGATAGAAGCTGTTCAAGAGCCTGTTGGTGTCAGACTTGATGCACCGGTACCTCTTGCCGTGCGGAGGCAGAGAAAAATTGTCTATGGCTTTGATGGTTTGAGTCTTTGACGATTTTCCTGGTCTTCTTTTCACACCGCCTGATATAGATGCCCTGGATGGCAGGGAGTTCAGCCCATCCCTCTGTATTGGTTATTGGTTTTCAGGCATCACCCCTGGAAGCATCTCGCGTGCATTTCCAACTACTCTGTTTTGAGAAATGGAGGGGTTGAAAGTCCTTCAGAAATAAAAAATGGATTAGCTCATTTTAGCTGTTCTCCTGCCTTCATTCCCTGGTTACACTGAGCCATCTGTTCGCTTATCTTTTGATGTAGCATTGTGTGATTAATAGTTCTTCCCTTTGGGCCTTTTTCCCTCGTAATGAAGCACTCACGCTTCTGTTGCTGCCAGCCAAGGCACGCTGCATGCTAACTGGTTAATTTATCCCCACAACCCATTGGGGATGAGGCAATGAGCAATAGATAGCTTTGTACTTCGATAGCTTGGCGGCTTTGCTGATAACACTTGCTGAGAGGGTTAGTGTTAGGGGCTAGTTGTGTATTAACGCACTAGGTCACAACATCAGATTGAGGAGATGCAGGGGAGCCAATCCTGGGTCATCCTGTTGTGAGGTCACAGGGGGGCCCTTTTTTCTGACAGAATTCTAGGATTGGACAAATGAAATGCCTTTTCAGGTTCTCACATACAGTACATGCTTGTTTCTTCAGGGTCAATCGTAGAGCCTCCGATTTAAAGCTATTTTATGTGGTTAAATCCGGCATAAAAAGTTAAATTACAGCCATATCAAATTTTTTGGTACTTTTTACCCTTTTTTCTCCCCAATTTCGTGATATCCAATTGGTAGTTACAGTCTTGTCCCATCGCTGCAACTCCCCTACAAACTCTGGAGAGGCGAAAGTCAAGAGCCATGCGTCCTCTGAAACACAGCCCTGTCAAGTCGCACTGCTTCTTGACACACTGCTTGCTTAACCCAGAAGCCAGCCGCACCAATGTGTCAGAGGAAACACTGTCCAACTGGCAACCGTGTCAGTGTGCATGCCCCTGGCCCGCCACAGGAGTCACTAGTGGGCGGTGGGACAAGGACGCCCAGGCCGGCCAAACCCTCCCCTAACCCGGATGACGCTGGGCCAATTGGGTCTCCCGGTCGCCGCCAGCTGCGACACAGCCCAGCTGCGACACAGCCCAGCTGCGACACAGCCCAGCTGCGACACAGCCCAGCTGCGACACAGCCCAGCTGCGACACAGCCCAGCTGCGACACAGCCCAGCTGCGACACAGCCCAGGATCAAATCTGGATCTGTAGTGACGGCTCTAGCACTACGATGCAGTTCCTTAGACCGCTGCGCCACTCGGGAGGCGCAGTAACTTTTTATTTAACTTTTATTTAACCCAGAAATGTCATTGAGGTCAGAATACCTCTTTCTCAAGGGTGACCTGGTGCTCAACTGAAGATGGTCTAATTGAGTCATGTGTAGAACATTGAGTGGCAGCAAGCAGCTTTGTGTGCAAGTGCGTCCCCTGCAGAGGTCAACAGTCCATGACAGGTGTCCTTACCACTAAAGCCATGTATTGTCAATGGGTTGTGAAAAAAGGCCCAACTTCCTTTTGCAGCCAAACATTCTAAACCCTAATCACTTTTCCATTTCCAAACCGAGTACACAGACCGCTGTCTCCACATTTGAGAGAAAAACTACTTGTCATTACAGGAGACAATGGTGTAATGAATGATAGTCATTCTCCTCCAAAAACACAGCCCCTAATAAAACTCTCCACACAGTCTCTGCAGCACAGGCTCTCTGAAATCAATGTGACATACTAGCCTCCTAGTCATTGCTATATATACTGTATCTGGATGGGGAGTGAGTGAGCGAGCCAGCAAGGCGATGATTGGGCGAGCAGACACGCTGCACTCGTTCACATCGCCGACCAGAGCCGTCAGCCTAGTTCTGGGCTCCCGTCCTCCTTTTTCAAAGGCAAAGCGCCCGGTAAACAGCTTGTTACACCGCTGCCAGTGGAGCCGACAGGAGTGGCTGCCGCTGCCCTCCTCACTTCCTCCCTCCCTCTCTCCTCTGATGTGGTCTGTTGTCTGCCCTCCTCACTTCCTCCCTCCCTCTCTCCTCTGACGTGGTGTGTTGTCTGCCCTCCTCACTTCCTCCCTCCCTCCCTCTCTCCTCTGACGTGGTGTGTTGTCTTCCCTCCTCACTTCCTCCCTCCCTCCCTCCCTCCCTCCCTCTCTCCTCTGACGTGGTGTGTTGTCTGCCCTCCTCACTTCCTCCCTCCCTCTCTCCTCTGACGTGGTGTGTTGTCTGCCCTCCTCACTTCCTCCCTCCCTCTCTCCTCTGACGTGGTGTGTTGTCTGCCCTCCTCACTTCCTCCCTCCCTCCCTCTCTCCTCTGACGTGGTGTGTTGTCTGCCCTCCTCACTTCCTCCCTCCCTCCCTCTCTCCTCTGACGTGGTGTGTTGTCTGCCCTCCTCACTTCCTCCCTCCCTCTCTCCTCTGACGTAGTGTGTTGTCTGCCCTCCTCACTCCCTCCCTCCCTCCCTCTCTCCTCTGACGTGGTGTGTTGTCTGCCCTCCTCACTTCCTCCCTCCCTCTCTCCTCTGACGTGGTGTGTTGTCTGCCCTCCTCACTTCCTCCCTCCCTCTCTCCTCTGACGTGGTGTGTTGTCTGCCCTCCTCACTTCCTCCCCCCTCTCTCCTCTGACGTGGTGTGTTGTCTGCCCTCCTCACTTCCTCCCTCCCTCCCTCCCTCCCTCTCTCCTCTGACGTGGTGTGTTGTCTGCCCTCCTCACTTCCTCCCTCCCTCTCTCCTCTGACGTGGTGTGTTGTCTGCCCTCCTCACTTCCTCCCTCCCTCTCTCCTCTGACGTGGTGTGTTGTCTGCCCTCCTCACTTCCTCCCTCCCTCCCTCTCTCCTCTGACGTGGTGTGTTGTCTGCCCTCCTCACTTCCTCCCTCCCTCCCTCTCTCCTCTGACGTGGTGTGTTGTCTGCCCTCCTCACTTCCTCCCTCCCTCCCTCTCTCCTCTGACGTGGTGTGTTGTCTGCCCTCCTCACTTCCTCCCTCCCTCTCTCCTCTGACGTAGTGTGTTGTCTGCCCTCCTCACTCCCTCCCTCCCTCCCTCTCTCCTCTGACGTGGTGTGTTGTCTGCCCTCCTCACTTCCTCCCTCCCTCTCTCCTCTGACGTGGTGTGTTGTCTGCCCTCCTCACTTCCTCCCTCCCTCTCTCCTCTGACGTGGTGTGTTGTCTGCCCTCCTCACTTCCTCCCTCCCTCTCTCCTCTGACGTGGTGTGTTGTCTGCCCTCCTCACTTCCTCCCTCCCTCCCTCCCTCTGTCCTCTGACGTGGTGTGTTGTCTGCCCTCCTCACTTCCTCCCTCCCTCCCTCCCTCCCTCCCTCCCTCCCTCCCTCCCTCCCTCCCTCCCTCCCTCCCTCCCTCCCTCCCTCCCTCCCTCCCTCCTCTGACGTAGTGTGTTGTCTGCCCTCCTCACTTCCTCCCTCCCTCCCTCCCTCCCTCCCTCCCTCCCTCCCTCTCTCCTCTGACGTGGTGTGTTGTCTGCCCTCCTCACTTCCTCCCTCCCTCTCTCCTCTGACGTGGTGTGTTGTCTGCCCTCCTCACTTCCTCCCTCCCTCCCTCTCTCCTCTGACGTGGTGTGTTGTCTTCCCTCCTCACTTCCTCCCTCCCTCCCTCCCTCCCTCCCTCTCTCCTCTGATGTGGTGTGTTGTCTGCCCTCCTCACTTCCTCCCTCCCTCCCTCTCTCCTCTGACGTGGTGTGTTGTCTGCCCTCCTCACTTCCTCCCTCCCTCTCTCCTCTGACGTGGTGTGTTGTCTGCCCTCCTCACTTCCTCCCTCCCTCTCTCCTCTGACGTGGTGTGTTGTCTGCCCTCCTCACTTCCTCCCTCCCTCTCTCCTCTGACGTGGTGTGTTGTCTGCCCTCCTCACTTCCTCCCTCCCTCCCTCTCTCCTCTGACGTGGTGTGTTGTCTGCCCTCCTCACTTCCTCCCTCCCTCTCTCCTCTGACATGGTGTGTTGTCTGCCCTCCTCACTTCCTCCCTCCCTCCCTCTCTCCTCTGACGTGGTGTGTTGTCTTCCCTCCTCACTTCCTCCCTCCCTCCCTCCCTCTCTCCTCTGACGTGGTGTGTTGTCTGCCCTCCTCACTCCCTCCCTCCCTCCCTCCCTCCCTCCCTCCCTCCCTCCCTCCCTCCCTCTCTCCTCTGACGTGGTGTGTTGTCTGCCCTCCTCACTTCCTCCCTCCCTCTCTCCTCTGACGTGGTGTGTTGTCTGCCCTCCTCACTTCCTCCCTCCCTCTCTCCTCTGACGTGGTGTGTTGTCTGCCCTCCTCACTTCCTCCCTCCCTCCCTCTCTCCTCTGACGTGGTGTGTTGTCTTCCCTCCTCACTTCCTCCCTCCCTCCCTCCCTCTCTCCTCTGACGTGGTGTGTTGTCTGCCCTCCTCCCTCCCTCCCTCCCTCCCTCCCTCCCTCCCTCCCTCTCTCCTCTGACGTGGTGTGTTGTCTGCCCTCCTCACTTCCTCCCTCCCTCTCTCCTCTGACGTGGTGTGTTGTCTGCCCTCCTCACTTCCCCCCTCCCTCTCTCCTCTGACGTAGTGTGTTGTCTGCCCTCCTCACTCCCTCCCTCCCTCCCTCCCTCTCTCCTCTGACGTGGTGTGTTGTCTGCCCTCCTCACTTCCTCCCTCCCTCTCTCCTCTGACGTGGTGTGTTGTCTGCCCTCCTCACTTCCTCCCTCCCTCTCTCCTCTGACGTGGTGTGTTGTCTGCCCTCCTCACTTCCTCCCTCCCTCTCTCCTCTGACGTGGTGTGTTGTCGGCCCTCCTCACTTCCTCCCTCCCTCCCTCTCTCCTCTGACGTGGTGTGTTGTCTGCCCTCCTCACTTCCTCCCTCCCTCCCTCTCTCCTCTGACGTGGTGTGTTGTCTGCCCTCCTCGCTTCCTCCCTCCCTCCCTCTCTCCTCTGACGTGGTGTGTTGTCTGCCCTCCTCACTTCCTCCCTCCCTCCCTCCCTCCCTCCCTCCCTCCCTCCCTCCCTCCCTCCCTCCCTCCCTCCCTCTCTCCTCTGACGTAGTGTGTTGTCTGCCCTCCTCACTTCCTCCCTCCCTCCCTCTCTCCTCTGACGTGGTGTGTTGTCTGCCCTCCTCACTTCCTCCCTCCCTCTCTCCTCTGACGTGGTGTGTTGTCTGCCCTCCTCACTTCCTCCCTCCCTCCCTCTCTCCTCTGACGTGGTGTGTTGTCTTCCCTCCTCACTTCCTCCCTCCCTCCCTCCCTCCCTCCCTCCCTCCCTCTCTCCTCTGATGTGGTGTGTTGTCTGCCCTCCTCACTTCCTCCCTCCCTCCCTCTCCTCTGACGTGGTGTGTTGTCTGCCCTCCTCACTTCCTCCCTCCCTCTCTCCTCTGACGTGGTGTGTTGTCTGCCCTCCTCACTTCCTCCCTCCCTCTCTCCTCTGACGTGGTGTGTTGTCTGCCCTCCTCACTTCCACCCTCCCTCTCTCCTCTGACGTGGTGTGTTGTCTGCCCTCCTCACTTCCTCCCTCTCTCCTCTGACGTGGTGTGTTGTCTGCCCTCCTCACTTCCTCCCTCCCTCTCTCCTCTGACGTGGTGTGTTGTCTGCCCTCCTCACTTCCTCCCTCCCTCTCTCCTCTGACATGGTGTGTTGTCTGCCCTCCTCACTTCCTCCCTCCCTCCCTCTCTCCTCTGACGTGGTGTGTTGTCTTCCCTCCTCACTTCCTCCCTCCCTCCCTCCCTCTCTCCTCTGACGTGGTGTGTTGTCTGCCCTCCTCACTCCCTCCCTCCCTCCCTCGCTCCCTCCCTCCCTCCTTCTCTCCTCTGACGTGGTGTGTTGTCTGCCCTCCTCACTTCCTCCCTCCCTCTCTCCTCTGACGTGGTGTGTTGTCTGCCCTCCTCACTTCCTCCCTCCCTCTCTCCTCTGACGTGGTGTGTTGTCTGCCCTCCTCACTTCCTCCCTCCCTCCCTCTCTTCTCTGACGTGGTGTGTTGTCTGCCCTCCTCACTTCCTCCCTCCCTCTCTCCTCTGACGTGGTGTGTTGTCTGCCCTCCTCACTTCCTCCCTCCCTCCCTCTCTCCTCTGACGTGGTGTGTTGTCTGCCCTCCTCACTTCCTCCCTCCCTCCGTCCCTCCCTCCCTCCCTCCCTCCCTCTCTCCCTCTCTCCTCTGACGTAGTGTGTTGTCTGCCCTCCTCACTTCCTCCCTCCCTCTCCTCTGACGTGGTGTGTTGTCTGCCCTCCTCACTTCCTCCCTCCCTCTCTCCTCTGACGTGGTGTGTTGTCTGCCCTCATCACTTCCTCCCTCCCTCCCTCCCTCCCTCTCTCCTCTGAAGTGGTGTGTTGTCTGCCCTCCTCACTTCCTCCCTCCCTCTCTCCTCTGACGTGGTGTGTTGTCTGCCCTCCTCACTTCCTCCCTCCCTCTCTCCTCTGACGTGGTGTGTTGTCTGCCCTCCTCACTTCCTCCCTCCCTCCCTCTCTCCTCTGACGTGGTGTGTTGTCTGCCCTCCTCACTTCCTCCCTCCCTCCCTCTCTCCTCTGACGTGGTGTGTTGTCTGCCCTCCTCACTTCCTCCCTCCCTCCCTCTCTCCTCTGACGTGGTGTGTTGTCTGCCCTCCTCACTTCCTCTCTCCTCTGACGTGGTGTGTTGTCTGCCCTCCTCACTTCCTCCCTCCCTCTCTCCTCTGACGTGATGTGTTGTCTGCCCTCCTCACTTCCTCCCTCCCTCTCTCCTCTGACATGGTGTGTTGTCTGCCCTCCTCACTTCCTCCCTCCCTCCCTCTCTCCTCTGACGTGGTGTGTTGTCTGCCCTCCTCACTTCCTCCCTCCCTCCCTCTCTCCTCTGACGTGGTGTGTTGTCTGCCCTCCTCACTTCCTCCCTCCCTCTCTCCTCTGACGTGGTGTGTTGTCTGCCCTCCTCACTTCCTCCCTCCCTCCCTCTCTCCTCTGACGTGGTGTGTTGTCTGCCCTCCTCACTTCCTCCCTCCCTCTCCTCTGACGTGGTGTGTTGTCTGCCCTCCTCACTTCCTCCCTCCCTCCCTCTCTCCTCTGACGTGGTGTGTTGTCTGCCCTCCTCACTTCCTCCCTCCCTCTCTCTCTCCTCTGACGTGGTGTGTTGTCTGCCCTCCTCACTTCCTCTCTCCCTCTCTCCTCTGACGTGGTGTGTTGTTTTGCCCTCCTCACTTCCTCCCTCCCTCTCTCCTCTGACGTGGTGTGTTGTCTTCCCTCCTCACTTCCTCCCTCCCTCTCTCCTCTGACATGGTGTGTTGTTTTGCCCTCCTCACTTCCTCCCTCCCTCTCTCCTCTGACGTGGTGTGTTGTCTGCCCTCCTCACTTCCTCCCTCTCCTCTGACGTGGTGTGTTGTCTGCCCTCCTCACTTCCTCCCTCTCCTCTGACGTAGTGTGTTGTCTTCCCTCCTCACTTCCTCCCTCCCTCTCTCCTCTGACATGGTGTGTTGTTTTGCCCTCCTCACTTCCTCCCTCCCTCTCTCCTCTGACGTGGTGTGTTGTCTGCCCTCCTCACTTCCTCCCTCCCTCTCTCCTCTGACGTGGTGTGTTGTCTGCCCTCCTCACTTCCTCCCTCCCTCCCTCTCTCCTCTGACGTGGTGTGTTGTCTGCCCTCCTCACTTCCACCCTCCCTCTCCTCTGACGTAGTGTGTTGTCTTCCCTCCTCACTTCCTCCCTCCCTCTCTCCTCTGACATGGTGTGTTGTTTTGCCCTCCTCACTTCCTCCCTCCCTCTCTCCTCTGACGTGGTGTGTTGTCTGCCCTCCTCACTTCCTCCCTCTCCTCTGACGTGGTGTGTTGTCTGCCCTCCTCACTTCCTCCCTCTCCTCTGACGTAGTGTGTTGTCTTCCCTCCTCACTTCCTCCCTCCCTCTCTCCTCTGACATGGTGTGTTGTTTTGCCCTCCTCACTTCCTCCCTCCCTCTCTCCTCTGACGTGGTGTGTTGTCTTCCCTACCCACTGCCAGGAGGCTGTCTTATGTCATACATTATTTAACAAGAAAAGGAAAGGAAAAATAACTGAGGCCGTCAGTCTACAGCTCAGCCAGCAAGCACATCTCCTCCTACAGTACACAGAGAATATGGATGTTAATGATGATGGTGGGATCTGTGTTCAGTGGTTGAGTGTCAGTACGTGGTCATAAGGACAGATACTAATGGCATCCACGCGTCACCTCAGTTGTGGATGCAGCACAGTGGGAAAATGAGAGGTGTCCTTTTTGTTTGTTTACTGACACTGCTACATTATTCAAGTGGGAGGGGCTAGCTAGAATGATATTGCGTTTTTAGTCCATATACAGTAGCTACCGCTCTCAAGTTTGTTTTCATTCAAAGCGTATTGACTGGCACTTTCTAGATGTTACTACTCTGTCTCCCTTTAGTTTGACACAGGAAATATGGTAGAGTGGACATCACAGTCATAACTTTGCACTGTGTCCCCAAAAGTATGTCACTTTGAAACAATCCTACTTTCATTTGAACATGCAGTCGGAACACTAAAGAAAGTGAGTGTTAGAATGTGCCTCACGCTTGTTACACTTATCTTTGATATTCATATCACCCACCTGCCGTAGCTCTACCAGAATGATACATTTGTTTCTCTCTTCTACCGACGGCAACCATGCGTCTCTTGTTCCTTGCCTATTGTACGCTTAAAATAAAAGTTATCCTAGTGTAGTAGCCATAAAGGCCACTAAATCATGACATCTCACATGACATTGTGTCCTGGAAGCCTGCTCGGCAGTGAGTTAATACATGCACACAGATGAATCAGCACAAATGCCCCATGATCCTCGGCAACAGAACAGGTACCGTGCGCTGCGTTCATATGGAGATGACGCTCACAAACATGTGAACAAAATAGAACCTCTCACAGGTTTTAAATGAGCCCAGAGCAGAGACTCAAAATAATAAGGCTCTCCTATCGTTCTTAATGTTTCCATGCATTGCCTCCTACTGGCTTTTGTGATGCACGTTAACAAGCAGAATAAAGAAGTTGGTGTAGTTGCCTGTTGTTATTCATGAACATAAGTGGTATTCACAATGCGCTCAGTTTAAAGAGCTTTCAGATGCTGTTGTAGCCCTCCTGTAATGACAACGGAGCGTGTCAAAGTACGGAGCTATGTGAGGTACTCTGCCGACTCGGGTGATGACACACCATTGACTCCTAGGTGAACAGGTCATGATAAGTGACAGGGAGCCTTTGTCAATATATTCCCAGTGACAAGGACACCATTTTCCCCTTCCAAGAGTTACTGTCATCTGTCATGATGCTGTCTATGGGGGCATTCAATGGCACACAGTGGTGCTATCAAAATACTGAAGATCCTTCCATTTTTAACACATATTGGGAGAATATACATTTGTGTTTGTAGCATGATGTAGAATATGCTATCAGCGATATGCTAATAGAATACTGTATGTTTCTAAAGAAAATATAATGCTAGCAACCACAATTCCATTGTTTCAAACTGAAATGAACTCTATCAGGAAGTGCAACGTCTGTGCGTATTGCACTTTTGACATCCTCCATCTGTAATAGACTGAAACATTAAGTTGATGATGTTGTACATTATGCCTCTCAGGATATGAAACATGAATGTTTTCTGAATTACTGTTATTACTTTTCCATTAGCCGCAATTAGTTACTGACGGCCCAACTAGTAATGTATTCGCTTCGTTGTTTTTATGCCTTTTGATATCTGTATTTGAACTTGGGGAATGAAGCTAGATTAGAGTAATTGCCCCAGGTGAGAGGTGATTATTATATTCTATCAATGTCATCAGACTCTGGCCAAAGTATTGAACAGGCAGATTTTACTACTATCAGGACTACGTTCCGCAGTGATCTCTTTGCATTGAGTAATTTGGGCTTCTCATGTTCTATAGAGGGTGTGTTAGATCTTGTGGAGTAGAAAATTGTTGTCAGTCACGGCACATTAAAATCCCCTTGCACATGGTGGAAATCAGATTGAACATGAAAATAAACAAGCTTGTGTCATGAAAAATTCATTCAAATGAGTTTCATAGCTTTACAATTTATAGAACGTATCAGCATTTCTCTCTGATAGCAAGAATATTTGTCGAGTTGGAGATAATGAAAAAATTCTCCAATCACAAAAAGCAATCAAAATGCTGCTATGTTGGCTTGATATATATATATTCATATTCAGTGATTATTCTTGAAATAGCATTCATGCAGGACACAGCCAGTGCCATCAGCTTATTATTGGTCTTAACAGGTCCCCCAAACAGTCTTGAGTCTGATCCAGCGATGGATGCTGTCACACAGTGTGAATAGCAAAGAGAAATCCAATTGGAATCAAATGTCTCTCAGTGACAAAAGCCTGTTGATTTGAATACAGCGGGGCAGACAGGCTCTCTCCAAATCACCAGGTGACTTGCAGATGGGCGTGTGCCACCATTTTAATGCATGACCAGACAAACCTATCTGTTCCCTGTCTGTCCTCACTTTTACCCGCCGTGTCATCGAGCTGCACATCCTGTCCCCAAGCTCAGGAGGGCGCCCTGCCGTCTCAGACAAAGATGGATGACTCAGTGAGGAGGATAATGTTATCCTGTATGTTTCATCTGGACTTCCAATCTCACCTTTGTTTTTAGATTACCGTACCCCAAATATTAAGGAAAGATTATAACTGGGGATGATATATAAAAAGAGTTTGACGATGAGCAATCTTTTTGTTACTTTTATCAAATACTGAAATAACTTTATAGTTGAAAATACGCTGTTTTAGCCATCCAATGTTTCCTCTGAAATGTTTTACACACCCTAAGAATATCTATAGTACAGTATACTCATCATAGCCTCAAGGTCGGAAGTACTGGTGTGTTCTTTTCTAAATGGTAGTTATTTAATGGATTCATGCGATTAGCCAGAGGTTCCACTCACCTGGTGTTCCAGGTCTGAATCAGTCCCTGATTAGAGGAAAGACTGCAAACCAGCAGTGCTGTAGACCTCGAGGCCCAGATTTGAGAGGGGATCTATACATGATACAAGAAACTTGGCAGCCCACAACTGACCTCATTAAATCCGAAAGTTGTTGCGTGGCTGTCACACAAATCTAGTAAGACTTTTTTTACTCCCACTCCAGTCCCAATGTACAATGTAGATTATATCTGCAAAAGAGGATTGTACAGGTGGGGAGTTAGCCTATTCAATATCTGTGCACTTTCTTATTTAGATGTATTCATTTTAAGAAATAGGGGGGGGGAGCCCAAGCACTTTGATAAATCTAGGAATTATGTGCATAATGTGATTTTAGCATAGCAATGAATTACTGATAAATCCATAGAGAGAGCTTACTCATCTCTCTAGACTAGTGTGTTAGCAAGTTCACTTAAAGACAGGGGGTAAGGGAGGAAGCATTTATAGCAATATAAATGCCAGTAAAACTAAAAATGCAAAAGATTCCTTCTATATGGATGGTCTTACAAAGAATTTTAAAACTCCACAGCCGTTCTGAAATACGCAAATTACCATTTAGATTGGTCAAATAATCAACCTATTCAGCAAATAATCCTAAGTGACCATGTCATTCAAGAGCCAGCAGATATAGCTGATGTTTTTAATCAGCATTTCTCATCTGTTACCTCAAATAATAATTTCATCCACAATTCTATCAATGCTAGGTATACATGGAACCAGGAGATCAACACCCCAAATCAGACAATTAACTTCAGAAGGATCAAACCAACTGATATACAGTCTGTCCTCAATGAAATAAATATCAGCAAAGAAGCTGGCCTAGATGGACTGGAACCCAAATGTATAAGGTGGTCCGCTAATGTTATGTATCCTCTAGCAGATCTATTCAACAACCTTTTGTATGGAAATGTACCCGAGTGACCCCTCTTCATGAAGGTGGAAACTCCTTAGACCTAAATAACTATAGACCTATATCTATAATCTGTTCAATAGCAAAAATCCTTGAGAATTTTATATATTCACAAATGTATCAGTACCTAGATTAATTTAATTTCATCCTTTCAATCTGGTTTTAGACCCAACCATTCTACCACTATAGCATTAGTGAAACTTAACAAGGATATAAATTGTTCATCTGACCAAGGAAAACTAACTGGTGCCAGCTACATTTGACGATCAGCTACATTTGATGTAGTTGATCATTCTATCTTACTAGGAAAACTTCACTAACGGATCACTAAAATGGTTCCATGCATATCTTAGCAATAGAAAACAATGTGTTTTCATAGAAGGACACAAATCACAACTTCTTGGACTCAGTAGAGGAGAACCTCAAGGCTCGGCATTGGATCCCTTCTTTTCTGTATATTCATAAATGAATTGCCTATAATTTATCATAATACTTATGTTTACTTATACGTTGATGATACAGCGCTCTATACATCAGGTTTTGCACAAACAAGCAACTCTCCAAGATGATTTTAACACTTTAAAAAAAATGGTTTTATAGCAAAAAAAGTGTGGTTTTAAGGAAAACAAAGTTCTATATCATTACTATTTTGTAAACGGCAAAGAATAAGCTCCACAGCTGACAAATTCCAAATTCATGCAAGTGATGGGACAAAGCTTGAAAGTGTTAATTGTTTGAAATATCTGAGTTTGAGGATGGATGTTGAATGATCTTTTGGAAAGCATATTGATTATATTAGAAAAACAATTAAGTATACAACTTGGATACTATACAGATCTAATATTTTTTTTAACTTTATCCATTAAAAAGACCTTAGTAACTCAACTGCAGCTTCCTAGACTATGGCGACATAATTTATCAAAACACAACCAAGACCTTACTTTGCGAATTAGATATTTATAACTATCTTTGCATATTCATTATTAAATGCCATTATAAGACACATCATTGCACAATGTATGAATCACTAAATTGGCTTTCACTTTCAAACAGATGTCAACTGCATTGGTACCTATTGATTTTTAAATGTATCAACTTAAATGTCCCTGTATATATTAAGGATCACCTAACTTTACAATACTCACACTACTCCTTTCAACAACAGCAGCAATTACAAACTCCAAGGGTACGTCATGTACCCTTGTTCGAGTAAGATCTTTCAGATACAAAGGCCCAACTGACTGGAATCATTTACCTATAGAAATCAGGGCAATGAAATCACACAGTGAATTTAAGAAAGCACTTTTTCAAATGTTAAGATCAAACTGTTTGTCTTTTTAACTAATATAAATATCACCATGTGAAGATCTTTGGAAATATATATGTATACATTGTTGGAGCCAAAGCACAGAGAGAGAATCTGGCCACACATTTTAATTCACAGGCAATAAAGATAAAACAACAGGTAAAAAACCGAGGTGTTATTTTAGATTCTGAACAAAATTTGAATCACACATTAGGAATGTGACCAAAACAGATTTTTACCACCTGAGGAACATTGCCAAACTGTGGCCATTTCTCTCTGAGGCTGATACAGAGAGGCTCATCCATGCTTTTATTACAAGCAGGCTTGACTACTGTAATGCTCTCCTGTCTGGTCTACCCAAGAAAGCCATTGGTCAACTGCAAAACATACAGAATGCTGCAGCACGGGTGCTGACCAAGACCAGACAGAGAGAACACATTAATTACACCGGTTTTAAGGTATCTGCACTGGCTGCCTGTGAGTTTTAGAATTCATTTTAAGATTATGCTATTGGTTTTTAAATCACACGATTGTGCTCCCTAAAACATGTCAGACATGCTTTTAAGTTATGTACCCAGTAGGTTCCTCAGGTCCTCTGGCACTGGCCTTTTAACTATCCCAAAGCCTAGGACTAAGAGGCATGGAGATGCAGCCTTTAGTTTTTATGCCCCCAGCCTCTGGAATAGCCTGCCAGAGAACCTGAAGGGCCGAAACTTTGGACATATTTAAAAGAGATCTTAAAACGCATCTTTTTAGCTTTGCTTTTCCTTAGGATGCTATTTAGTTGTTCAGTTTTTGTCATTCTTTTTTGTTTTTAGTAGTTGGAGCAGTAGTTTTTATTAGTTGTAGGATTATTAGTTGTTGCTCATTAAAAAACTTTAATGAGCAAGCCTTCCTTCATGAACTGGCCTCTGTTAAATGGTATAGAATCAGCTTGAGCCCCTCTGTCGAAGACGCTTGGACCTTCTTGTTTATATTTTCAGTGGTATTGTTAACAAACACGCCCCCATAAAGAAAATGAGAATTAGAAACAGGTTCAGCCCCTGGTTCGACTGTGATCTTGCAGAGTTACTCCACCTCAAGAATTGCATTTGTCGAAAGGCTCGTCACGCATACTCAGGCTGACTGGCTCTCGTTCAGGCAAATGAGAAATAAGTGCACTCAGGCTATCCAGAAGGTCAAAGTTAGTTACTTTAAGGCGCAGTTCTCGCTCTGTGGGTCTAACCCCAAGAAGTTCTGGAAAATGGTTAAAGACCTGGAGAATAAACCCTCCTCCTCACAGCTGCCCATGTCACTTAATGTTGATGATGTGGTTGTTACTGACAAGAAGCATATGGCTGAGCTCTTTAATCACCACTTCATTAAGTCAGGATTCCTATTTGACTCAGCCATGCCTCCTTGCCCGTCCAACATTTCCTTATCTCCCACCCCTTCTAACGCAACTATCTCCCCCTTTATCACCTGCCCCGCAACAAAATTTCTCCCTGCAGCCAGTCACTGAGTCTGAGGTGCTAAAGGAGCTCCTGAAACTTGACCCCAAAAAAACAATCTGGGTCAGATGGTTTAGACCCTTTCTTCTTTAAGGTTGCTGCCCCTATCATCGCCAAGCCTCTCTCCGACCTTTTTAACCCGTCTCTCCTTTCTGGGGAGGTTCCCCATTGCTTGGAAGGCAGCCACGGTTCGTCCTTTATTTAAAGAGGGAGATCAAGCTGATCCTAACTGTTAAAGGCCTATTTCTATTTTGCCCTGTTTATCAAAAGTGTTTGAAAAACTTGTCAATAATCAACTGACTGGCTTTCTTGATGTCTATAGTATTCTCTCTCTGGTATGCAATTTGGTTTTTGCTCAGGCTATGGATGTGTCAACCTTAAAGGTCCTCAATGATGTCACCATTGCCCTTGATTCTAAGCAATGTTGTGCTGCTATTTTTATCGACTTGGCCAAAGCTTTTGATACGGTAGACCATTCCATTCTTGTGGGCTGGCTAAGGAGTATTGGTGTCTCTGAGGGGTCTTTGGCATGGTTTACTAACTACCTCTATCAAAGAGTGAAGTGTATAAAGTCAGAAACTCTGCTGTCTCAGCCACTGCCTGTCACCAAGGGAGTACCCCAAGGCTCAATCCTAGGCCCCACACTCTTTTCAATTTACATCAGCAACATAGCTCAGGCAGTAGGAAGCTCTCTCATCCATTTATACGCAGATGATACAGTCTTATACTCAGCTGGCCCCTCCCCGGATTTTGTGTCAAATTCTCTACAACAAAGCTTTCTTAGTGTCCAACAAACTTTCTCTAACCCTTAACCTTGTTCTGAACACCTCCAAAGCAAAGGTCATGGGGTTTGGAAAGAAGAATGCCCCTCTCCCCACAGGTGTGATTACTAGCTCTGAGGGTTTAGAGTTTGAGGTAGTCACCTCATACAAGTACTTGGGAGTATGGCTAGACGGTTCACTGTCCTTCTCTCAGCACATATCAAAGCTGCAGGCTAAAGTTAAATCTAGACTTGGTTTCCTCAATCGCCATCGCTCCTCTTTCACCCCAGCTGCCAAACTAACCCTGATTCAGATGACCATCCTACCCATGCTAGATTACGGAGACATAATTTATAGATCAGCAGGTAAGGGTGCTCTCGAGCGTCTCTAGATGTTCTTTACCATTCAGCCATCAGATTTGCCACCAATGCTCCTTATAGGACACATCACTGCACTCTATACTCCTCTGTAAACTGGTCATCTATGTATACCCGTCGCAAGACACACTGGTTGATGCTTATTTATAAAACCCTCTTAGGCCTCATTCCCCCCTATCTGAGATATCTACTGCAGCCCTCATCCTCCACATACAACACCCGTTCTGCCAGTCACATTCTGTTAAAGGTCGCCAAAGCACACACATCCCTGGGTCGCTCCTCTTTTCAGTTTGCTGCAGCTAGCGACTGGAACGAGCTGCAACAAACACTCAAACTGGACAGTTTTATGTCAATCTCTTCATTCAAAATCATGGACACTCTTACTGACAGTTGTGGCTGCTTTGAATGATGTATTGTTGTCTCTACCTTCTTGCCCTTTGTGCTGTTGTCTGTGCCCAATAATGTTTGTACCATGTTTTGTCTGCTACCACGTTTTTTCTACCATGTCATTGTCATCATGTTGTGTTCCTACCATGCTGTGTAGTCATGTGTTGCTGCCTTGCTATGTTGTTGTCTTAGGTCTCTCTTTATGTAGTGTTGTGTTGTGTCTCTTGTCGTGATGTGTGTTTTGTCCTATATTTATCTGTTTTATATATATATATATATATATATACATACACATACATACACACACTACCGGTTATTCAACGGTTTTTCTTTATTTTTCTTTATTTGTACTATTTCTACATTGTAGAATAATAGAGAAGACATCAAAACTATGAAATAACACATATGGAATCATGTAGTAACCAAAAAAGTGTTAAACAAATGAAAATATATCTTATATTTCAGATTCTTCAAATTGCCACCCTTTGCCTGATGACAGTTTTGCACACTCTTGGCATTCTCTCAACCAGCTTCATGAAGTAGTCACCTGGAATGCATTTCAATTAACAGGTGTGCCTTCTTAAAAGTTAATTTATGGAATTTCTTTCCTTCTTAATGAATTTGAGCCAATCAGTTGTGTTGTGACAAGGTGAGGGGGGGGGGTATACAGAAGATAGCCCTATTTGGTAAAAGACCAAATAGACCAAGAACAGCTCAAATATCAAAGAGAAACGACATTCCATCATTACTTTAAGACATGAAGGTCAGTCAATACGGAACATTTCAAGAACTTTGAAAGTTTCTTCAACTGCAGTCGCATAAACCATCAAGCGCTATGATGAAACTGTCTCTCATGAGGACCGCCACTGGAAAGGAAGACCCAGAGTTACCTCTGCTGTAGAGGATACGTTCATTAGAGTTACCAGCCTCAGAAATTGCAGCCCAAATAAATTCTTCACAGAGTTCAAGTAACAGACACATCTCAACATCAACTGTTCAGAGGAGACTGTGTGAATCAGGCCTTCATGATTGAATTCCTGCAAGGAAACCACTACTAAAGGACACCAATAATAAGAGACTTGCTTGGGCCAAGAAACACGAGAAATGGACATTAGACCGATTAGAAATTTGTCCTTTGGTCTGGAGTCCAAATTGGAGATTTTTGGTTCTAACTGCCATGTCTTTGTGAGACGCTGTGTGGGTGAACGGGTGATCTCCGCATGTGTATTCCCCGACGTAAAGCATGGAGGAGGTGGTGTGGGGGTGCTTTGCTAGTGACACTGTCAGTGATTTATTTCGAATTCAAGGCACACTTAACCAGCATGTCTACCACAGCATTCTGCAGTGATACGTCATCCCATCTGGTTTGCGTTTAGTGGGACTTTCATTTGTTTTTCAACAGGACAATGACCCAACACACCTCCAGGCTGTGTAAGGGCTATTTTACCAAGAAGGAGAGTGATGGAGTGCTGCATCAGATGACCTGGCCTCCACATCACCCAACCTCAACCAAATTGAGATGGTTTGGGATGAGACGGACTGCAGAGTGAAGGAAAAGCAGCCAACAAGTGCTCAGCATGTGTTGGAACTCCTTTAAGACTGTTGGAAAAGCATTCCAGGTGAAGCTGGTTGAGAGAATGCCAAAACTGTGCAAAGCTGTCATCAAGGCCAAGGGTGGCTACTTTGAAGAATCGCAAATATAAAATATATTTTGATTTGTTTAACACTTTTTTTGGTTACTACATGATTCCATATGTGCTATTTCATAGTTTTGATGTCTAGAAAATAGTCAAAATAAATAGAAACCCTTGAATGAGTAGGTGTTCTAAAACTTTTGACCGGTAGTGTGTATTGTTTAATTGTTATCATTATTGGACAGTAGTTGCCATATTATTGTTCATAAGTATTGTTTGTTTTAGTTTTTTTCATTTGGACAAGTGTATGTTTATCCTCATTGGGAAAGCAAAATAAGCTTGGAAGGTCTCATTCATAAATCAGTTTGAGGAGGTGTAACACAAATCGCTGTTCATAATGTTATTTGTATTGGGCCTCCTAAATGCTAAGCTGGCACAATCTGCCTCAGGACCCCCCTTGATGAAAGTCATGCATTCAACTGTTGAAGCCTGTGGTTTTTCAACTTCTCAAAATAGCTACCATTGGCAACTTGTCATTTGGTTCAAGTGTAACCAGAAACAATGTGGTTATTCCCAAACACTTTAATGTTAATGTATTTTTTTCAAATTTGCCATTCCTTCTCAGGGATCATAGTCTGGACAAAGCCCCCTTTCTCCTCTTGATTTTTTTTCTTCTTAACCAGTTCCTGGACGTCTGCGGGGGGGTACTTCAGTTCCGAATAGCTGGAATGTGCTTCTCTGGACAGCAGTAGTGGTTTTTTTGTCAGCCTTAGTGGGCCCCTTCAGAAAACATGGCACACTCCTAGCACCGTCTCTCTCAGCGCACCATTACGCCATTACACCATCACACCGGGCTCTGGGTCGATTTAATGACATGGACAGCTGCCAAAAACACCGGCTCCACACATCCACGGGCGCTGATTGATGACATGGGGGCCTGGCCGGCGGAAGCAATAATTTTTAGGAACGCTCCTACAAATCACAGTGGGGAGAATAGTGGAGGAGGTGCGATTCACTAGGAGACTGGCCAATCGAGAAGCACAGCCACAAATCTTTCACCAAAAAGAAAATAATAAGTCTAGATAGTCATTTTTTTGGCATCTCTTAATTTATCCTTGCCCTTCCCCTCAGAATACCGCAGAGCTCCCTAGGTACTGAAAGTCTAGGAAACCCCATGAATTACCCTGGCATGAATTCATTTGGGTTGTAAATGTGACTCTTTAAGACTGGGTTGTCTTGATTTTTGTTGTATTTGTGTTCCAGATTTCTTTATTTCCAGCTTGTTACTGACTGAATGCATATCAAAGCATTGGCATTTGTACAGCTGCTGTCTTATAGTAGTTAGCTTAATTTTACTGCCTTTTCTATGGGTATTCAAAGTTTATTTTTGCATCTAGGCACGACGGAGAGGGACATAGATGTAAGGATTAAGATGGTCTCTCACAGCTGAGGGATAACCAAGTTGCTGCAGTTTGTGAGTGATATCAACAGTGTCTCTGCAGCTGAAGAACATCTCTTCTCTAAGGGGATTGGTATCATAGACCAGCATAGCAATAGGCCTCCAGTATGACTCAATAAGTTCCTATTTTCACACACTTCTTGACCAGCCCTCTGAAAGTTACATTGGCTGTGTAAGAAATGCTAACTCATCAACAGCCAAGTGTTCCTTGGGACTATAGCATCTCTGTTTGGTACTAACATACAGAGACCTCATGCTTTAAATTCATGGTCAGAGTGTGAGGATTGAGATTGGGGAATTTGTATCCCATTCTTGATGAGCCAAAAAGTTTTCTGCCATTTCAATCAACCAGGATGGATTCCCATCAGTTTTGCTATGGGCCATTCCACACACGGTGGTTATGGTGTCTCCATAACATTCTTCACCTTCATTATTCTCCCAGTGCTATGTCCATGGAGAGATTCATAGGAACAGTGGTGATGCATCATTCAGGGCAGGTGGGGCAGAGCCGGTTTTGAGCCCTGCCTGTTGCCGGTTTTGTATGTTATTTTGGCATTAATACATGTCACGTATCAGTTTGCAAACAATGTAAAAAAAGATTTAATTGAGTTAATAAAGCCACATACAAACATGGTCTCTTTTTTTGCTTTCTTGAGGAAGGTAGCTCCAAAATGCAGGTGTTGCAGGTGCTTTCTTTGGTGGTGGGGCAGCCAGTGGAAATTACGGAGCGTTGGGGTTGGTAATGTTCTCTAGTTGCGCCATGATTTGCTGTGTTCTCTCACTCATGTGGACACTACGTCACCTCAAAATCTACAGGCAGAGCTCGAAAAGTCAAGCCCCTTGGGTGCTGCCATAGACTAACATTACAAGTGCCCATCCAAGAAGCTCAAGGTCATTGGCCACAAATAAAATTAAGTCAAATCACGTTATATCTACCGTAGCTTTGATTGGACCGATCATGTCAACATCATACTTTCAAAATCTTAGCTAGCAAGCTAGACAAGCAGTCATCATCATGCATCAAGTTGGCAATCTACTGGCAAATCCTTTTCAATACTTGTCATATGAAGAGAAATTATAAATGAAACGTATCGGTGCTCATCAGCCATTGGACATAAACATTACACAACAAGTTGGAACTCGCGAATTCAACAATGAGTGCTAAGACACCACTGCAGCCCCGGATTTGATCCCAGGCTGTATCACAGCTGGCTGTGACCGGGAGACCCATGAGACGGCGCGCAATTGGCCCATCATCGTCCAGTTGAGGGGAGAGTTTTGCCAGCCGGGATGTCCTTGTCTCATCGTGCTCTCGCCACCTTCCTGTTCAAGTGAGCACAGCATAACACCATGATTCCAAAAATGTCTTGTATGCTGCTGCATAAATGATGTAATATGCCAGGGAGATATATATACTGTAGCCAAGAAAGTAATACCAAGTGTATGTTGTTTAGTAAGCTGTTAGTAGCCCATGTGCCTCATCCTAATAATTTGGTATATTTACCCCTACTGTTCTGACTAGATGGTGCACATGTAGCCTAAAGCCTGTTTTAGAGAAATGTAATCATTGAATATTGTAAGAGCTTTCATTAGAGGTCGACCGATTATGCTTTTTCAACGCCGATATCGATTATTGGAGGACCCAAAAAAATCGGTACCGATTAATCAGCCGTTTTTTTCTCCATTATTATTATTATTAATTTTTTAATGTCATTTTTTTGGTAATAATGACAATTACAACAATACTGAATGAACACTTATTTTAACTTAATATAATACATCAATGAAATCAATTTTGCCTTAAATAAATAATGAAATATGTTCAATTTGGTTTAAATAATGCAAAAACAAAGTGTTGGAGAAGAAAGTAAAAGTGCAATATGTGCCATGTAAGAAAGCTAACGTTTAAGTTCCTTGCTCAGAACATGAGAACATATGAAAGCTGGTGGTTCCTTTTAACATGAGTCTTCAATATTCCCAGGGAAGAAGTTTTAGGTTGTAGTTATTATAGTTATTATAGGACTATTTCTCTCTATACGATTTGTATTTCATATACCTTTGACTATTGAATGTTCTTATAGGCACTTTAGTATTGCCAGTGTAACAGTATAGCTTCCGTCCCTCTCCTCGCTCCTACCTGGGCTCGAACAAGGAACACATCGACAACAGCCACCCTCGAAGCAGCGTTACCCATGCAGAGCAAGGGGAACAACTACTCCAAGTTTCAGAGCGAGTGACGATTGAAACGCTATTAGCGCGCACCCCGCTAACTAGCTAGCCATTTCACATTGGTTACACCAGCCTAATCTCGGGAGTTGATAGGCTTGAAGTCATAAACAGCGCAATGCTTGAAGCATTGCGAGGAGCTGCTGGCAAACGCACGAAAGTGCTGTTTGAATGAATGCTTATGAGCCTGCTGGTGCTTACCATCGCTCAGTCAGACTGCTCTATCAAATCATAGACTTAATTATAACATAATAACACACAGAAATACGAGCCTTAGGTCATTAATACGGTCGAATCCGGAAACTATCATCTCGAAACAAAACCTTTATTCTGTCAGTGAAATATGGAACCGTTCCGTATTTTATCTAACAGGTGGCATTCATAAGTCTAAATATTCCTGTTACATTGCACAACCTTCAATGTTATGTCATAATTATGTAAAATTCTGGCAAATTAGTTTGCAACGAGCCAGGCGGCCCAAACTGTTGCATATACCCTGACTCTGCGTGCATTGAACGCAAGAGAAGTGACACAATTTCACCTGGTTAATATTGCCTGTTAACCTGGATTTCTTTTAGCTAAATATGCAGGTTTAAAAATATATACTTCTGTGTGTTGATTTTAAGAAAGGCATTGATGTTTATGGTTAGGTGCAGTCGTGCAACGATTGTGCTTTTTTCGCAGATGCGCTTTTGTTAAATCATCCCCCGTTTGGCGAAGTTGGCTGTCTTTGTTAGGAAGAAATAGTCTTCACACAGGTTCGCAACGAGCCAGGCGGCCCAAACTGCTGCATATACCCTGACTCTGTTGCAAGAGAAGTGACACAATTTTCCTAGTTAAAAGAAATTCATGTTAGCAGGCAATATTAACAAAATTTGCAGGTTTAAAAATATATACTTGTGTATTGATTTTAAGAAAGGCATTGATGTTTATGGTTAGGTACACGTTGGAGCAATGACAGTCCTTTTTTGCCAATGCGCACCGCATCGATTATATGCAACGCAGGACACGCTAGATAAACTAGTAATATCATCAACCATGTGTAGTTAACTAGTGATTATGATTGATTGATTGATTGTTTTTTATAAGATAAGTTTAATGCTAGCTAGCAACTTACCTTGGATTCTTACTGCATTCGCGTAACAGGCAGGCTCCTCGTGGAGTGCAATGTAAAGCAGGTGGTTGGAGTGTTGGACTAGTTAACCGTAAGGTTGCAAGATTGAATCCCCGAGCTGACAAGGTAAAAATCTGTTGTTCTGCCCCGAACAAGGCAGTTAACACACCGTTCCTAGGCCATCATTGAAAATAAGAATGTGTTCTCAAGACTACAAGCACCAGACTTCCCACTTCCTGCTTGACTTTTTCTCAGGTTTTTGCCTGCCATATGAGTTCTGTTATACTCACAGACACCATTCAAACAGTTTTAGAAACTTCAGAGTGTTTTCTATCCAAATCTACTAATAATATGCATATTCTAGTTTCTGGGACAGAATAGTAACCTGTTTAAATTGGGTACGTTTTTCATCCGGCCGTGAAAATACTGCCCCCTAGCCCTAAGAGGTTTTTAAGCAAGTCAGCCATATCAGCTATGTTTTTTTTAATACAGTAAATGAGGCCGAATTAACTGTTTCGCTGCCTTACAAGGCCCCGCTGATAGCCAGGTGTAGTGGGATAAGGATTCACTCCATGGTGCTGAAAGTAAAGCGCTGCTGTTGGGACAGCTTTATGTAGGCCCAAACCGTTTGTGGGCACCATTTGTCACCGTTATAGTGCAATTAATGTATTTTTTTGTGTTGTGTTGTGTAGTGGTTTTGCTGCCATGCATTAAAAAATTTGAATAATTGTTTACCCCACCAAGATTTACATGCTAAAATCGCCACTGCATAGGAATTCACTCAAACTCTTAACTCAAATCTTTGTGTAAGTGACATTTTTTGAGGAATGAAGTACGGAATAGCTTCAATAGTGCCCGCAGGATGAAGACAGTGTTGAAGAGATTTAGTTAGATTTAGAGTTACCTCAGACAGTGTATGCTACATATCCTCACTGAAGGATCTGTTTGATTCTGTGCAGTGAGCATAGATATTATTGCAGACCTGCATACTATTGCAGACCCGTATCCTGGACATTCCTCTGCCGAGCAGAACAGGTAGCTAGTGCTAATAGGGAATCAAAGTGTGGGTATCCTCCAGGGATAGCAGTACACATTTGGCACCATCTACAGTATAAGAGCTCGCCAGAGCAGCTCCTCCCATTTTTCAAATGTCAAACATGCAAAACCAAAGCTGTTTTCTCTGGCTAATTAACACATTAGAGACTTGAGGAGATGAGGCCTGGAACTGGTTTCATACTTCTCGTTGGAGAGTATATAGGCGCTATACTCTATCTTTGAGAGACCTCCATCAATACTCACTTTGACATACCCCTCAAGCACAGTGCCTGCTGCACTGTATGGCCCGTTGCTAGGTAACAAAGAAAAGATAAAGCGCTCCTCGACCTTACATTTCAACCTTAAAGAGGAGGCCATCCGGCACATGGATCTATCGGGCTGATAATGGAGAGATATTCTCCTGAGGAGGGCTTTTCTGCCTGGGAGAGAGAAGATGGATAGATATAGACACTTCTTAAGGTTTTTCCCCCCCTCCCCTTCATGAACTGTGTGATTATGCCCCCATTGATAGAATGCTCAGACGGAAGAGTCAATTCACTGCACCGCCCAGGTTTTGTATTGGAATTACAGGCTACCACATCGGTATTAATGGTTTGGATAGAATCGACTTTCCCTTTGGACTTTACAGAAAGACATTATCCCTTGGCACCCAGAGTGTCAGCAGAACTGTGCACAAGGTTGCCTGCAGACCTCCTCCAGATCGATCACGTACTGTTGTCACGCACGATGATTATATGTGGTCGCTACTTTTGCCCTGACCTTTCAAAAGCCTCCACTTGAAAACAAGTGTTCGAAAAAAAGTATTTGTGTTTTCGAAGTTTCTAACAGAAGAGTTGCCCCTGTATCTAGGAATGCTTTGGTTCATTTGTGAAGGTAAGAGATTTTCTTCAAAGAACTAGCCGTGCTTTGGTGCTACTTCCAGGTTCAAGCTGTGCTGGGCTGCAATAGATACCCTCTTGAATGGCTTGTGATGACAAATTGTCAAATGGGCTTCTTTAATACAGGCCCTGGGCTCGCAGCATAACTTCCTCAATTGCAGCGAGTTTACCTAAGCTACTCGCTGCCTAGACAGCCGCTCAGGTCATTTAGCCACTGTCAACATTCGGATGAGATTGCTGGCCCATGAAGGATAACACAACCACGTCTCCCCCAGCCTCGTATCATGCTTGGAAACATTTTAACCGAGAGGTACAGTACCCTTGCATACGAATCGGTAAACATACAGGTCAAAGTGGTGCTACCGGATCACACTTTTGTATTAGCTTAATTTGTCTCACTCATGTTCTATTCCCACGGGAACACAAAGGTTACGGCACAAAGGTTTGGAGGATACTTAATGGGTTATCACTGCTCCCCTGAAACACACAGAGAGCCAACTCAAGTTAGCTAGATGCACTTAGATTCAGTTGATTCTCATAGCATACCTTTTGTATCAAATCAAATCAGATTGTATTTGTCACATGCTTACTTACAAGCCCTTAACCAACAATGCAGTTTTAAGAAAAATACTTTAAAAAATAAGAAATAAAAGTAACAAATAATTAAAGAGCAGCAATAAAATAACAATAACGAGGCTATATACAGGGGGTACCAGTACAGAGTCAATTTGCGGGGGCACCGGTTAATTGAGGTAATATGTACATGTAGGTGGAGTTATTAAAGTGACTATGCATAGATAATAAAGGAAGTAGCAGCAGCGTAAAAGGGGGGGGCAATGCAAATAGTCTGAGTAGCCATTTGATTAGATGTTTAGGAGTATTATGGCTAGGAGGTAGAAGCTGTTTAGAAGCCTCTTGGACCTAGACTTGTTGCTCCGGTACGGCTTGCCGTGCGGTAGCAGAGAGAACAGTCTATGACTAGGGTGGCTGGAGTTGTTGACAATTTTTAGGGCCTTCCACTGACACTGCCTGGTATAGAGGTCCTGGATGGCGGGAAGCTTGGCCCCAGTGATGTACTGGGCCGTACGCACTACCCTCTGTTTCCTGTAGTCCACAAGCATCTCCTTCCTGTAGTGCACTTTCAAGCATTTGAAGTGGCTGCAAACGGGAGAAATTAAAGTTTCTTCTTGGTCAAATAGAGAAATGGAGGGTTTAACTACAAACGGGATTAGGGGACTATTCTTGGTCCTTAGTGATATTTGCATAACATCTCAACAACATATTAAATTATGCATATATAATGTGCTCTCTTGGAGGAAAATACATCTCTGCAGAACAGTTACAGAGATGAAAGGCTGTGGCTGAGGAAACTCTGTGTCCCTGGTTTGAACATGACATTCTAATAAGGGCACAGGGCATGTCCAGCCAACCGGGGAGGGGGGTTGGGAGTCCATTTCTTCATTACTTAATTAGAGTACAGGCCTGAGACTTCGCTCACTCACACAGACACTTCTGTACCAGCATACCCCGTTCCAGAAATAGAATGAGAATTATTGAGAGAGAAAAAGTGAAAAAGAGAGTGAAGGGAAAAAGGCAGAGGGGACATTCACACACTGGTCAGTATCACTGATTAGTTGACATTCTGAATGCTGACACCATTGAACTCCAGGACCCCAGAACCTCAGTTAGGGTCATACGGATGGCCTGTAGATGTTACATTAGCAATTCAATGTACCATCTCTAGTTAACTATGTAGACTATTTCTAGTTGTCTCTCCGGAAATGTTTGGTAAGGCAAGTTGGGGCACGTAGTGAGCCACAGTGGCATCGGAAGTCATACAACAAAAGAGGTCACTGAAAAACAAGTTTCAACAAGAGGCATAATTTACTTTCACATGCCAGGTTTCTTGTTGACTTTACCCTGGCAGCATATTCAGAGAATCTTTTTAAAGTTAACAGTCACTTTGTAGTTTCTGGCATCAGCAGACTCCCCCCTCCACTGTTCCTCAGCATGTCCGTGTCCTCAAGAGCCTCAGACTGTCAGATCGCCTTTTGTCCTGCAGTTTGTTCCACCGAGGCCATTGTTAAAATGCTTAGACCCCACAGCCTGTTCTAGTGCACAGTGCCTCTGTTAAGTGTCCCCTTGAATGAGGCTTTGACATGAGTCTCAGTTTAAAGTCACGGTGCCTTCAAGTCAAACCAGATGAGTGCCAGATTTTCCCTTCAGGCAACTCTTAATGCAGAAACAGTTGAAGAATGGAAGCTTCACTACTTGCAATGAATGTTTCAAGAATCACTGGAAGAGTTAGCTGATGCTTTTCCTTTACATTTCATTAACTGTCTTGAATACATTAAAATACAGTTCCAGGTCTGGTTAAGTGGCAGATACTGTACCTACAGTCCATTTCATGTCTTCAGACCTAGGCAAAAAGCAGGTGAAATGGAGATTGATAAGGCTATATCAGACTTTGGGTCGAAGTTCCATTGGGCTCTATGAGTTCGACCTGCAAAGCCCAACGGAGTAGAGAAGCATCAGTATTCAATGAGCTGGTCCACATAAAAAAAGAGTGCACTGGTGCAGGAGTCTTTGATTAGTTGGGCATCGATAAGGCAATGGATTCTGTGCAGCTTAAGGAGACTGTCTCTGGAGGACAGTTTTTGTTTTTAGAGGGGATTAGAAATTATAATTTTTAAAGGTGGGTCTTTTACTTTTTTCCAGTAGATTTTGGAATAGATTTGTATTTTGTGGTCCTAAAACTTCTAGAATACAAGTAATTCAACATGATACAAAGGAAGAAGCCTAATTGCCAAGTTAACAGCCTTCCTGGCTTACATTAATTTTTGACATTCATGATATTACTTTTAATGTCAGACAAAACAAATTAAGCTCATTTCAGTCGTTGGTATTCCGTTAGAAAGGCTGTAAAGAGGAAACTTGCACAGTACGTCTACCATGTGCGTACATTTATTTAGAAAGACACACAAAATTGCTTTACAGTAAAAAAAAGAAATGTCAAAACAAAACATCAGATTAAACAAAAACATTAACAAAGAGAGGGGTGGCTCAAGGAAGGCTGTATAATCTATAGTCTGTTGGTCCCTCGAGTATACAGCATATTTCACTTTCACTTTAAATGTGTAGCTATAGAACTTTGAATGAATTCTATTGTGTAGTTTCTGTGTTTTCATGTTTTATGTACCGTCTTTTTAAGCACATGACCAAATGAAATTCCCCCTGGTGGGATAATAAAGTTGATCTAAGTCTCTCTGGAAGGGAAAGAGTGTGATGTATCAGTGTACGGGGAGGGTAGAGTTGGGGTTTGGATACAAACCCCGGTTTAGGGTTGGGGTTATGATACGAACCTGGCAAGATACGAACCCGGCAAGAGCTTTGTAATGTTGGTCAGAAGGAAGTAATGAATGCGTTGGGAGACGGGGAGCCAGTGGTGTTCACAGAGGACAGGGGTGATGTGCTGCCAGGACTTAGTCTGGGTGAGGATTTGAGTTTTGAACCATTTGGAGCTTATGGAGGGAGTTTGAGTTGATGCCGGAGAGTGGTGAGTTGCAGTATTCAAGACGGGAGAAGATGAATGCATGTATGAGGGTTTCAGCGGCAGGATTGGAGAGGGAGGACCTGACATTGGCAATGTTGTGGAAGAATGAGGATTTGCCAGTCTGTCTTATGTGATGGTCAAAGGAGAGGGTGGAGTCCAGGATGATGCCAAGGTTATGTGTGTGGTGGGAGGGAGGGACAGTGGTGTCGTCAGTGGTGAGGGTGAGGTTGCCAGCTTTGGTGAGGGCGGATTTGGTGCCTATGAGGAGGAGTTTAGTTTTACCACTGTTGAGGTTGAGGAAGTTATGTTGCATCCATGTTTTTATTGCAGAGAGCCAGGATTCAGTGTGGGTTGAGGAGGGATTTGGTGCTGAGGTTGATCTGGGTGTCATCGGCATAGCAGTGGAAGTCAAGGTTGAAGTGACAGAGGATCTGACCAAGGGGGAGGATATAGATGATGAGGGCAAGGGACCCAACACAGAGCCCTGGGGGACACCATGCGTAACTGCAACTGAGTCTGAGGTGTGGCTGTTAAGGGAAATCGGAATGTTGAGGGCTCCAGCATCAGCAGAGGTGAGGAGGTAATTGACAACTTTGAGGAGTGCAGTTTCACTACTGTGGAGGGGGTGGAAATCAGACTTTAGGGCTCGAATAGGTTGTCCATTAGCGGGTGGGTTTGTAATTGGGAGGCAACAGTCTGTTCCAGAGTCTTGGCAAGGAAGGAGAGGTTGGAAATGGGGTGGAAGTTATTGAGGATGGTGGTGTCCAATCCTGGATTTTTTAAAGATGGGGGTGACTGCAGCTGTTTTGTAGTTGAAGGGGACAGTTCCGTGGGCGAGGGAGAGGTTGAAGATGGACAGAGATCAGGCTTGCAGGCTTTGATGAGAACAGTGGGGAGAAGATCCAGGGAGCAAGTTGTAGTCTTGGATGACATGATGAGTTTTGAGATATAGGGAGAGTCAATTGGGGGCGAATTCGGAGAGCCGGGTTACAGGGGTGACGGTTTGGAGGTTGACAGGGGGAGGGGCGGCTGAGGGAGGTTGATCAGTCAGTGATGAATTTATTTTGGTGATCTTTTCCTTGAAAAACTGAAGGAAGTTGTTGCAGAGATCAGTGGAGGGAGTAGAGAAGGTGTCTTCACGGGGCCTTCAAGTAGTTTGCTGCCAGTGGAGAACAGTCTGGGAGTACTACTTGGAGCTGTGGATGATGTTGGAGAAGTAGGCCAACCTGGCACCACTGAAGGCATCTCTGTAGGTGGAGAGGTAGAGTTTGTAGGCCTAAGTGTGGAAAGTTAGCCCAGACTTCCTGCTCAGGCTCTCCAGGCAGCTACAAGCTTGCTTGTACGGAGCTCAGGGGTAAACAAGGAGGAGAAGGAGACCAGCTTTAGTTTGGAGGGGTCCAGAGAGTTGAGGGAGACAGATAGAGCGGTGTTAATTGGGCAGCTAATTCATCAGGCGAGTTGGGGGCGTGGTCAAGGAGCAGGGCAGAGCAGATGGCATCAGAGACATGGAGGGGGTCGACAGCTTTGATGTTGCGGAAGGAGAGTGTGGAGTGAGTATGAGGGAAGAGAGAAGCTAAGGATCTTGTGGTCAGACAGACGGAACAGGGAGGGGGAAATGTGAGTTAAGTTTAAGCCAACCGAGAAGACATGATCAACTATGCGTCCCTTACAGAGAGTGGGAAAATGTACATGTTGGGTAATATTGAAACAGTCCAGAATAGCAATAGAATTAGAGGCAAGTTGGCCTCCCGAGTGCCGCAGCGGTCTAAGGCACTGCATCACAGAGTTGCGGCGTAACTACAGCTTGGAGTTCAATCCCGGGAGTCCCATAGGGTGGCTCACAATTGGCCCAGTGTCGACCGGGTTAGCGGAGGGTTTGGCCAGGGGGGCTTTACTTGGCTCATCGTGCTCTAGCGACTCCTTGTGGTGGGCCGGGCGGGCCGGGAGTCAGTTGAACGGTGTTTCCTCTGACACATTGGTGCGTCTGGCTTCCAGGTTAAGCGAGCGGGTGTTAAGAAGCGCGGTGGGCGGGTCATGTTTCAGAGGATGCATGACTCAACCTTTGCCTCTCCTGAGCCCATTGGGGAGTTGCAGCGACGAGACAAAATCGTAATATCATGACATTTCGGAGAAAAAGGGGATAATTTTTGTAATAAATCATTGTAGATATTCATATTGCCAAGCAACTGTAAGCAGGGCGAGAGTGGGACAGCAATGTTGAGTAGTTCAGACAGGAATTATTAATTTCCTTTTGGAGGACGGTACACAAGCAATGTATTAAATGAGACAGTAGGGAGAGAGTTCAGTTATTTTGATTTTGAAGTTGACATGCCAACTCTCCCCTGTGAGGATTGTAGAGTCGAGGCTACTTCAGGAGTCTCACGCCTCATCACACGAGGAGAAAGGATAAACTGATGGCTTTGCCAGTTGCCTCGGCCTCAGCCAACCCCCAGAGTCCCACAGCGCTTATGATCCAGGCTCCTTCGCCATTTTCCCCTGTTCTTACCACCCATCATAATTAATGTCCCCAAATGTGATTTTCCTTGTCTCCTTGGAAGTTTCCTCCAAGGATATGGGCACTTGACAAACACGTACCAGCTCCTCATGGCTTTTTCCTGAGTGCAGTTTTATTTTTTCTCTCAGCTGACCAGACACATGGTATTCCCCTCATATGCTTTCCACACACTGCAAGGTCAGAGACCCCTGACCAGAGGCCCACGGGTCAAGGATTTTTGTTTCAGGTAGAGATATTTCCATGGCATCCTTGAGCTGGCTTCCTAGCTTGCACCGTTGCACAGCGAATGAAATCGAAATCCTCCACGGCCATGAAATTGGATCCAGTCTGTGTTGACTCTGTAATATATAACTTTTCCATTGGTTTTTATATATTGTTATGGAACGTACAGACAATGTTTGTTTGTGTGAGAGACAAAGACAGAGTATATATATGACCTTCTCAAATACTTGTCTTGTATAGACAATTCCCCTAACCCGGCATACTTATAGTTTGATTGATTATTATATATCTCATAAGGAAAATGCATACTGTGTATTGTGTAATACAAGTATGCAATTAAAGGTTTCAAACAACTCAAAGTAGGCCTCCAACTTGTCAGAGGGGTTGAGCTAGCAACATACTGCAGATAATGCTTAGCATACTTCCTGTGTAACAGTGTTGCTTCTGTCCCTTTTCTTGCCCCAACCTGGGCTTGAACCAGGGATCCTCTGACCACATCAACAACTGCCTCCCACAAGCATCTATCTATCGCTCCACAAAAGCCACTGCCCTTGCAGACCAAGGGAAACAACTACTTCAAGGTCTCTGAGTGAGTGATGTCACCGATTGAGACAGCACTAGCATGCACTGCTAGCTAGCTAGCCATTTCACAGAAGTTACACCTGCAGACATCCGGACGGTCCCTGGGTGTCAGGTCTTAATCAAGCTGAAGGCCGTGTCAGCCCTAAGCCAATGTAACACCAGCGTCCTTCATTTGTTCACTGCCAGGCTTTGCCTGGATTACGTCCTGTACCATCACTCCCCCCGGCACCTCTCTAACTTGTCATCTGAGCCCAGTGCTGAGGGACACCGAAGGGGGTTGGGGGTCGACTAGGCTGTAGCAATTACAAATTTGAGCCTTCCTGAACTTAAATGCTGATTTATAGTCCTCTCAACAAAAGGATAAATCAGCTTTAGTCCAAGGGCTTCTAGGAAGTCAAATGTACCTCTGTCGATTGAGCCAATTGCAATAATATTTTTTTAGGGGGTAGATCAGCTTTAATATTGCAGATAGATTGTGGCTTCTATCAATGTAATTATCTGCATCATTTCCAATCCCCTATATATTTTTGGGGTAATATGTATATTTTATTATAGATTTTCCTTTATTATTTTCCCCTAGCCCTACCATCTCTTCCCTAATTGGAGTAAACTAATGGACAACAATACTTACACTTTTACTTCCAGTTTATACATACTATATACATTTTATGGACACAGTATATTTTATATTAGTTATCTTGTTTTTTGTTACTTTTAGTCCCACCCTTCAGCTCCCCTCAACCCCTCTTAACAGCGTCCAGATTTGATTTCTATTTGCCATATATTTTTCAACTGTGCTGTGATGTTTTACAAAAGTTCTGAACATTTCTATTCTCATAGTTTCTACAGATTGTAAATATTTATTTTTGTGGGCCTAAAAGTATTATTATATTTTTTATCGATTGACTATGACTTTTCAAATCACCCAGGAGTGCTATTTGGAGAGTTAGCTCCAGGTAAATGTTGCAATTCTTCACTAGGCTACCTGGGGCTTCAGGTATCCTGGTGGTTAGAGTGTTCGACTAATAACCGGAAGGTTGCAAGATTGAATCCCCAAGGTACAAATCTGTCGTTCTGCCCCTGAACAAGGCAGTTAACCCACTGTTCCTAGGCCGTCATTGAAAATAAGAATTTGTTCTTAACTGACTTGCCTAGTTAAGTAAAGGTAAAATACATTAAAAAAAATCCTGAACCTGTGACCAAAAACTGTGACCAAAACAAGCTACATATGATTGTGTGACAAAACTGCATATTTTAGAGGCTTTTTATTGTTCCCAGCACAAGTTGCACCTTTGTAATGATCATGCTGTATAATCAACTTAATGATATGCCACACCTGTTAGGTCGATGGATTATTTTGGCAAACCAGAAATGCTCACTAACAGGGATGTAAACCATTTTTTAGCTTTTTGTGCGTATGAAACATTTCTGGGATATTTTAGCTCATGAAACATGGGACCATCACTTTACATGTTGCATTTATATTTTTGTTCAGTGTAATACACTTATCATAATTCGGTTATAATCCAGAGGTTAGAAAAATTATCTAGATCCTCTATGAGGCTGAATGTAGGGATCCAAATTGTGGATTTAAAAGAATATGAATCATCAGCGTACAATGACACCTTTGTTTTTAAGCCCTGGATTTCTAGCCCCTTGATATTATTGTTGGATCTGATTTTAATAGCAAAAATGTTGATGGCCATAATACATAGAATTGCAGATAGTGGACAACCTTGTTTTACAGTTCTATTGTTTCCAGGACTTGTCTTATAATTATTGTCTCCAATGTATCGTCCATGTAAAAAACTTTTCTGATTAGGATGAATAACATCCGACAATACCTTTTTTAAATTCTATGCACTATGCATTCACAACACTGAAGTGTAAGGGGCCTCCAATTTTTTAAATGGACTGGATCTTTAATATTTACCACCTGGGTCCTGTTTCAGTAATAGTGAAATCAGACGTTGTTGACTATCGGATAGTCTACCATTTTTATAGGAGTGGTTAAAACATGCTAATAACGGTCCTCTGAGTACATAAAAAAACATTTGATATACCTCAACTGGTATGCCATCAAGCCCTGGAGTTTTCCCAGACTTAACCCTCGTGTGGTGTTTGTTATTCACCCAATGTTCGTGGGTCTGATGGACCCACAATGTTATTTGGTTTTTAAAACAATACAGCCATAACAATTTACGTAAAAACATTTAGTACTTAGATGCTGACTTATATCAATTAGAAGCAATATAGACAGCATACATAGTTAATATTTGCCATTTACCTCTGCTAGATCACATTTATCAATAAAAGCACAATTTTTGGGGGGGTGAAATGTGATTTTTGTAAACAAAAAAAATCTATTATAATCAAGACATGGGTAGAATAAATCATGTTTATCTTGAGCAAATATAAATGAAACAATGTTTTCATCACTATTGATGTTTAACTGAACAAATTTGGAAGGACACATTTTACATACAGTATTTTATGGAAATGATAAATGAGCCCCATTGAACACAAATTAAGGTCGGTCTACACACAACGTGAGGGACAGAGTTTTACTGTGTGTGTGTTGCAAATGTATTTATTGCACTTGATGCATGTGTACTGTGTCTTCCTGTCCTTCTTGGTTCCACACTCATTGCAGCGCTTCTTCTGATTGCTACCGGCTGCAATCTAGAATGATGAAAACACTTAACCTCTTAGAGACCCCTTCACGCTCTAATCCCGTTAACGGGATTGATTTTGACAACAGCCAGTGGAAAATCAGAGCGCCAAATTCAAAACCGCTAAAATCTTATAATTCCATTTTCTCAAACAATCAACTATTTTACACCATTTTAAAGATAAGACTCTCATTAATCCAACCACATTGTCCGATTTCAAAAAGGCTTTACGGTGAAAGCATAAAATTAGATTATGTTAGGACATAAACTTCACAAGAAACACCACACAGCCATTTTCCAAGCAACTAGATGCATCACAAAAACCAAAAGTACAGCTAAAATATTCACTAACCTTTGATGATCTTCATCAGATGGCACTCATAGGACTTCATGTTACACAATACATGCCTGTTTTGCTCAATAAAGTTCATATTTATATCCAAAAACCACATTTTACATTGGCGCGTAATGTTCAGAACTGTTTGGCTCCAAACCATCCAGTGAATGAGCACAATGAGCACACATATTACAGAAATACTCATCATAAACTTTGTGTTATACACTTCTCCTAAATGTAACCCTTTGTCAGATTTCAAAAAAGGTTCACGGCGAAAGCACAATTTGCAATAATCTGAGTACAGCCCAGAAGACACCAACAACTAGCAAACAGAAATCTGCCATCTTGGAGTCAATAACAAATTACATTATAAATATTCACTTACCTTTGATTATCTTCATCAGAAGGCACTCCCAGGAACCCCAGCTCCACAATAAATGTTCGATAAAGTTCATATTTATGCGCAAATACATCCAGTGTGTTTGCGCGTTAGGTTCACTATCCAAATCCACAACGCACATGCTTACTTAGTCCAGACAAAAAGTCAAAAAAGTTATACTACAGTTTGTAGAAACATGTCAAACGATGTATAGAATCAATCTTTAGGTTGTTTTTAACATATATCTTCAAGAAAATTCCAACCGGACCTATCCGTTCTCTTTAGGAGTGAATATGAACTCGGCTCGCTTCCAAGTCCTTGCGCGTGACTGAGCCCATGCCTTATAATGGGACACCTACTTCCTTGGGCTGTTATTCCCTTCAAATTCACCATAGAATCTTCAAACACCGTTCTAAAGACTGTTGACATCTAGTGGAAGCTTTAGGAAGTGCAAAATTAACCCATAGTCACTGTATACTGGAAAGGCAATCACTTGAAAAAGACTACAACCTCAGATTTTCCACTCCCTGGTTGGATTTTTCTCAGGTTTTTGCCTGCCATATGAGTTCTGTTATACTCACAGACATCGTTCAAAGAGTTTTAGAAACTTCAGAGTGTTTTCTATCCAAATCTACTAATAATATGCATATCCTACCTCTGGCCGTGAAAATACTGCCCCCTATCATCTCACTCACTCACATATATAGTTACAGCAGACCAAGGTAGGAGAGTCAGACGCACACACATGCAACAACATCACTCACACTTACTTCTGATATTGGAGTTGTTGGTTCTGTGGTTCGGGCAGATGGGGCACCAGCATCCTCCTTCTGAATCCTCCTCACGGTGGCTGCAGAAGCTGGGGTCTTTGGGACATGTTACGTCCTCTGGATTTTTGGTCTTACCAATGTCTTGCCCAGCTCCTTGAGAAAGAGCTGTCTCCTCTGGAGCTTCCCAGCCAGCCACCATGATGATGATTTCTGGTTTTTGATGTTCCTGGCCACAGATTCTCCCATCCCTATGCAGCATACACGTTTTTGATTTTCTTTCGCACGTAGGACACTAGGGACGTGTTTGGCCGTGAACACATGCTTAGAGGAATCGATAGGCCTGTTCCGTGTATTCAACAGCTGAGTTAGGAGCACTAGTGTGTTTTTTACATTTACGCCATTTAGCAGACGCTCTTATCCAGAGCGACTTACAGTAGTGAATGCATAGTGTGAATGCATAGAGAATGCATACATTTCATACATTTTTTCTCCGTACTGGTCCCCGTGGGAATCGAACCCACAACCCTGGCGTTGCAAACACCATGCTCTACCAACTGAGCCATACTGTTCTTACTATCGTCAGCTTCCTCTTGAGGTGCTCCTGTCCCAGCTTGTGTGAAGTAAAAAAGTTATTGCATGTGATGTTGTGTCACGTCCAGGACAACCCGCGTCCCTTGGTTCTTCTTAGGGGCTCCTCCATCTGGTTTCCCTGTATACACTTGCAAGTTCCACGCATATGTGACTCACCACCTGGATTCGGTCTTAAGTAGCAACATTTGAAATTGTGTTTTTTTGCATCATATAAAAGTAGAGACTCAGAGCTACAAAATGGTATATCATTTGAGGAACAATGGGAAAGTAATTCTGCTTTGAAAGTTGATCAACTTTTAAAATCACTTTTGAGAAAATCGCCATTGAATGTTTTGCTGTCTAGTGAAGGGCTCTTCTTTGTCTACACCCATTCACCATCGTTCACACCCTCACCCTAAGCTTTAGGCCCACCCATCTCCTTTCGCTCTCGAAGCGCACACTTGACGCTCTGGACGATGATTTGTTTACCTCTGGATAACATGTAAACAGCCTAACCAGCCCTGCTGGCAACAATTTCATTACCCTTTTTTGGGTTTACTGACACCGGCAACATTCAATGGGTGTTGTACACACATCACATAACGTTAGCTACCGAGCCAGCCAGCCAACATTCTCTTGTACAGCCACTATTGAAGGCTATCAAATGTTTCTCTAAGATGCCCTCTGGTGGTCAAACTAGCACTATCAAGCATTAATGAATGGTACCAGTGGTTCACACTTAAATAACGTGCCATAGAATTCTGCGGTACCATGCAAGCTGTGCCGCAGTACGCTGCAACTTTTAAAGTAGGAACCACTGTAGGTAAACAAAGTAAGTTCACACACATCACATAATGTTAGCTAACGAGCCAGCCAGCTAATGTTAGCTAGTTAAACAACAATGAACAGTGCCAACAATGCCATAGTTCTAGGAGCTAACCAACCATGTTCAATATTAGCTAGCTAACATGAGGCTCTAACTAGAACAGCAAACGGCTCTGGGAAACAAATAATAACATCAGCTAGGGAGCCAGCCAGCTAACATTAGATAGCTAGCTAACAGTACACTTTAGCTTGAAATGAAACCACTTTCTGTCAAAATTAGAAAATGTGTATTATCTGAAAATGTAACGCTAGCTAGCTAACGGTAGACTATCTTACCTGTATACATCCTCGTGCACGGATGTGTCTCCCTGTTAGGAATGCCATGCCACGGTTGCCCTTAGTTTGAAGATGTAATTCCACTGATTTCAAAACTTGATCCTCCAGAAAGAGGAGAGTCACAATGCAACTCCACTACACAATACATTTTTTTAAAAAGCAGCGTTCGACAGGATTACCTACACAGTCTGACGAGATTCTATGGCAAACCAATCCGAACTCCTCTCTCTGCATGTCCAGCCCACTCATTATCTCAGCCAATCATGGCTTGTGGGAAGGTTGCTATGGCTTAACCAACAAGGCTCATAATTTAACAATTTTATTTATATTTACAGATGGCATACGGGTTTGTTATTAAGGCACATGAAAGTTCACATTTTCTAGAAGGCATTTCTGCCCAAAAATGCATTTTGAGAAGAAAAACAGTTTTACGTTCAAATGGTTCTCCTGTGAAGTCGTGACTTGCGACATACGCCTAGTTTCCTGAATCAGGTCACATATGATGAAGCAGCATCACAGGCAGCCCAGATCTTGATTCCGTATTTGCGGGTTTAGACGGTATGTACTGCTTGAAGTGGCAGCGGCCCCTAAATGGCATAAGCTGCTCATCAACAGTAACATTGGGCACAGCGTTGTAAAACAGGGGAAGGTGCTCCACCCACTTGTCCCACACTGACCTGATTGCAGCTACCTTGTCTCTCTGCCGCCTTGCTGGTCTGGTGTCTCGGTTATCAAAGCAGATAATCCTGGAAATAATGTGGAAGTTTTCCAGAGTGATTGGAAAAGTTCTGCCAGTTTCTGCATACCACAGGGATTCTGTGGATTCCCCATTGGATCTAAAAACACCAGCAAGGATAAGAAACCCAAAATATGCATGCAAATGAGTTTGGTCCATCTCCTTCCATCTCTCTCCAAAAACATGCCTTCCCTCCCAAATTAGTGCAGTCCAGAATTACTTTCTGGATGGTGTCTGGAATGAACAGTTCAAAAGAAGACTTTATGTCCTGCACATAAGTAACCGCCATCTGTGTCGGCCCTGGTTGCATCCTTATCCTCATTGGCAGCCATGTGGGATGGCTCATTCCTTGGGCAAGAAGAACATTCAATTATTTCTCCTCCTGCAGGCTGCTGATGAGCTGGTTGCTGATGGGCCGGTTGCGGATGGGCTGGTCCTGGGGCTGGCTGCTGACGGGCTGGTCCTGGGGCTGGCTGAGGGTCAATCTCATCCTATTCTTCCAACCTCATATTCTGAAAACTTTTCATCTTCTTTAGTGGAAGACGCTCCTTCCACACTAGCTTCTCACTCTGCAAAATGTTTTCTAAAGCCCTCTGAACAGAGATTATTTTTGCCATACTGATTGATTGAGGTAAGGAGCCTCACATGCAAAGCTATTTATTTATTGTGCCCCTCCCCCAATTTGCCCCTGGCTGGGGTAGGGTGTGGGGAAATGCTGCATTTTTTCAATGTATCGAAATAATCTATTGTAATAACATTGTGCAGGTTCCTGCAAGACATTGTGTAGTTTCACACACTACAAAGGGTAAAGAGTGCGAGAAAAGCGGGAGACTGGCAGACAGGCAGGGAGATAGACAGGTTCTTGGTGTTATGTTGAAACCGCAGGCCCAGGGAGGAGGAAGACAGAGTGAAGTCACACAGCAAACCTTTTTGTTTCATTTTTACTTGTTTTCACCTACACCCTTTCCCACACTTTTATCCAGTGGACCCGAACACCACATAATATAAATGTGTAGGGGGTTGCAGTGGACCCGAACACCACATAATATAAATGTGTAGGGGGTTGCAGTGGACCCGAACACCACATAATATAAATGTGTAGGGGGTTGCAGTGGACCCGAACACCACATAATATAAATGTGTAGGGGGGTTGCAGTGGACCCGAACACCACCTAATATAAATGTGTAGGGGGGTGCAGTGGACCCGAACACCACATAATATAAATGTGTAGGGGGGTTGCAGTGGACCCGAACACCACATAATATAAATGTGTAGGGGGTTGCAGTGGACCCGAACACCACATAATATAAATGTGTAGGGGGGTGCAGTGGACCCGAACACCACATAATATAAATGTGTAGGGGGGTGCAGTGGACCCGAACACCACATAATATAAATGTGTAGGGGGGTTGCAGTGGACCCGAACACCACATAATATAAATGTGTAGGGGGGTGCAGTGGACCCGAACACCACATAATATAAATGTGTAGAGGGGTGCAGTGGACCCGAACACCACATAATATATATATGTAGAGGGGTGCAGTGGACCCGAACACCACATAATATAAATGTGTAGGGGGGTGCAGTGGACCCGAACACCACATAATATAAATGTGTAGGGGGTTGCAGTGGACCCGAACACCACATAATATAAATGTGTAGTGGGTTGCAGTGGACCCGAACACCACATAATATAAATGTGTAGGGGGGTGCAGTGGACCCGAACACCACATAATATAAATGTGTAGGGGGGTGCAGTGGACCCGAACACCACATAATATAAATGTGTAGGGGGGGTGCAGTGGACCCGAACACCACATAATATGAATGTGTAGGGGGTTGCAGTGGACCCGAACACCACATAATATAAATGTGTAGGGGGGTGCAGTGGACCCGAACACCACATAATATAAATGTGTAGAGGGGTGCAGTGGACCCGAACACCACATAATATATATATGTAGGGGGGGTGCAGTGGACCCGAACACCACATAATATAAATGTGTAGGGGGTTGCAGTGGACCCGAACACCACATAATATAAATGTGTAGTGGGTTGCAGTGCACCCGAACACCACATAATATAAATGTGTAGGGGGGTGCAGTGGACCCGAACACCACATAATATAAATGTGTAGGGGGGTTGCAGTGGACCCGAACACCACATAATATAAATGTGTAGGGGGGGTGCAGTGGACCCGAACACCACATAATATGAATGTGTAGGGGGTTGCAGTGGACCCGAACACTACATAATATAAATGTGTAGGGGGTTGCAGTGGACCCGAACACCACATAATATAAATGTGTAGGGGGGTTGCAGTGGACCCGAACACCACATAATATAAATGTGTAGGGGGGTTGCAGTGGACCCGAACACCACATAATATAAATGTGTAGGGGGTTGCAGTGGACCCGAACACCACATAATATAAATGTGTAGGGGGGTGCAGTGGACCCGAACACCACATAATATAAATGTGTAGGGGGGGTGCAGTGGACCCGAACACCACATAATATAAATGTGTAGGGGGGGTGCAGTGGACCCGAACACCACATAATATAAATGTGTAGGGGGGTGCAGTGGACCCGAACACCACATAATATAAATATGTAGAGGGCTGCAGTGGACCCGAACACCACATAATATAAATGTGTAGGGGGGTGCAGTGGACCCGAACACCACATAATATAAATATGTAGAGGGCTGCAGTGGACCCGAACACCACATAATATAAATGTGTAGGGGGGTGCAGTGGACCCGAACACCACATAATATAAATGTGTAGGGGGGTGCAGTGGACCCGAACACCACATAATATAAATGTGTAGGGGGGTTGCAGTGGACCCGAACACCACATAATATAAATGTGTAGGGGGTTGCAGTGGACCCGAACACCACATAATATAAATGTGTAGGGGGGTGCAGTGGACCCGAACACCACATAATATAAATATGTAGAGGGCTGCAGTGGACCCGAACACCACATAATATAAATGTGTAGGGGGGTGCACAGTGTGCACTCAATGAAAATGTGTTATTTTCCATGTTCTTCACAGAAAATGAGCCAAGGCCAATGAGTCTCCGGTTAAAGGCTTTAATTGCATCAAGAAGTTCCTCTGTAATTTCACCTTCACATTAGTTTTTCTGTACAGCTGTTAATTTTACATTATTAATAGAAAAAAAATCCTTACAATTAACTTTGTTTAGTGGAGATGGAGGAGACTGAAACGAAAAGCTTCAGATCTTTAGTTGATACCTCTAGGCCTTTCGCAGCTCTCTAACCCAAGTCGTTCTGCCCCATGTTGTTTTATTGAATGACGCAGAGAAGAAAAGACCGTCCCACGGGGGGCCAGTACAAAAAAAAATGCATGAAATGAATGAAATGTATGCATTCACTACTGTAAGTCGCTCTGGATAAGAGCGTCTGCTAAATGACTAAAATGTAAATGTCTCTATCTTCTATTTATTGTTTACCGATTTGGGATTAACACTTCAATGAGCAAATGTATGATTTTGAAGAGGGGGAGGAGGAGAGCCGTCTGTGTGCGGCAGAAAAACAATAAACAAATTTGTTTCCAATCCGGTGCTACTCCGTTGTCTTGTGAAGATTTCCCTCTCTGCCCTTCAAATAAAATGTCAGACTAATTATCAAATCGCTTCATATGGAGAACGCCAAGTATAGCACAGGTTTCAAAATGGCTGAGGGGGCCCGAGTAGAAGAAAGGGAAAAGCATGTTATTTTAAGCCACCCCCAAGGGAAACCTGCATTGGTTTAACCTTTTTCTGCTCTTTCGCTGACACCGCACTCAAGCCACCAGTCTCGATGACTTTCAATAGTGAGTCAATTAAGCCTAATTATGGCTCAGTGGAGGCCCCCGCTGTGGGAAACCTGACTTCAGGGCCCGTTCCTGGGGGCCCCATACCAAGACCTATTAATCTGCTTCCACAGCTACTCCCCCTTTTCATCGTTATCCACACAAACAAGCTCCCTGCTACTGTTTAATAAGCTATTCTCACACTGTCATGATCTATACCTCCAGTTATCAGGAAGGAGGAAAAGCTCCCCTTGCCTCGGCTACATTACACTAGCAGGCTAGCAGGAACTTCTAAGAGCTAGCCTGAACCCTGGGTTTGTAGCCATGGCTGTTGTGCTATTAGAAAAGAAAACAGTTCATTTGTTTAGGTTGTTAATTATTTAAACTGCTGTTGGAAAAAAATGGCGGTGCTGTGTTATTGACAGAACTATTACTCACAGAGACAGAGCTTGACATTGCTAAGTAGCGGCAGTGTCAGAGTTCTGTCACCTAAATCTCCCCAACTCTGTGCAATTAGAGTCCTGCAGGATCCCTAGCCTTGTGTCAGTGAAAGGAAGCCATGGTTCTTCCATTGAACTGAGAGGGCAAACTGCAGACATCGTTATCATTAATGCCAGGATTACTGAGCCGAGCAGTAATTTGGGAAGAGAGGACTTATTTAAAAAAAAAAATGTGTGTGAGAGAGAAAATAACAGAGCCTTAAAAGAGCCAATGGTGTGTCTCAATTAGGACGAGAGGAAGCATATGTTTGGGATCCCTGTAGCTTTGATCACCTAGAATGTTTTCTGATGCTTTGAAGGACAATATTGCCATCACACGAGTGGTAATGATGCATGACAATGCTGTGCACTAGAAAGAAGGGGAGAGGGGGGAAGAACAATTGCAGTTTAAAATTGCTGTTTCCCAAATCCGGCGTAATGACTATTACGGATGTTAATGAAACAAGGACATTGACCCTGGACATGGCGTGCTGCGTGGTTCAATGACTGGAGTGGACGCAATTGTTGGCTCCAATAGCTTTTGCAATATTCATTTGCAAACCATTTTATTGTTGTTGTGCCACCCAAGAGCTTTAAGTGCATTCACTATAGATTAGTAATTTGAGTGCTGCACAATTTTAGCTCTCCTTTCCTTTCTCCTGTAGACTTGGATTCCCTTTTTACCTATGATTGTTTGTTTTTTGGTCAACGCTGGGCCCCTCAACTCATCCGAAATGGCGTTAAAGCCTGATGTTGAGTCAAATTGACTGAAATGTCACCATGAATCAGTCTCCTGTCTCTTTCTTTCTCTCTCTCACTTTCTCTTTTTCTCTCTCGCTTTTTCTCTCTCTCTCTCTCTCTCTCTCTCTCTCTCTCACGCTCTCTTCCCGTGGCCCCCCCATCTCTCTCTTAACAGCCCAGATCAGAATGCGGTGCCTCTGGCCACTCCCACCACACCCCGTTGCCATCCCCTTTATCTCCGTGCTCCTCCAATGTGGGGGAAAGCCTAGCTCCATGGAATGAGAGCTTTTGGCTCTCTGGGGTGCTGATGTGTCCACAGTGACTTGTCAGTGTTGGGGAACCCCATGGGTCCCTGGCTCTCTGCTCCATCTCCATTAGCTCTCCTCTCCTCTCTGCCCCAGTGGCTGGCTGACACATGTATGACATCCACACATAGAGCACTAATGCTGGGATTAGGTCAGAAACAATCCCTCGGATCAGTCTCTGATTTATGCTCCACTTGGGTGTATCTGGCCTCTGATCACGTAGATATATAAGCCCTCAAAGGCATTGGTGGGAATGTTAAGGAGGCTCTATATTCAAGCATTGTTGTTTTTAGGAAATTATGTTCCAGTGACATTGATTATATTGTATTCTACAGTAAAGTGTTATCTATTTAGACTCGTTACAGATTCATTAAATCATCTCCTCAATTTATTCATGGCCGTTGTTTACGTGTGCGGGTTTCGTGCAACGCAAAGTTTTGATATTACCTTTTGAAAATATGATTTTCATTGATCTTTCATTTGAAAAACATTGCAGAGAAAACCAACTAACATCCATAACAATTAGTTTAGTTTGAAAAGGCAAATTTTTCCACTTTTCTTTATTGGCATATTCATTAAGGTGCATTAATGCGTGATGGCCATCGCTCCACCTCGTCTGCATTGATCCCCCTCCATTTCTTACGCTGTAATTGTGCAAACCTCGTTGACAGGGGAAAACGATTGCCATTGGTGCGCTTTCTCCCTCCACCAGCTCTTGCCCTTGATGCAATTAGTCAGGCCTGACGGGGGCTGAAAGAAGTCTGGCTGGGCCGTGTATAACACTCACAAAGTTATGAGCGCACTAATAATTGCACTGAAGACAGAGCATTGTGGCAGTCCCTCCATTGTGACGACTTCTTCCTGTAAAATAGAAAGAGGGAAACCCTAAAATGCCAGACAGTAGTGCATTGTGGGAGCTCGCAGGATGATAATAGGAGGGCCCTAGAATGTAATTGTCATCAAGAGAGGTGTAAGTGCAGGGTTGGTTAGGTTACGTTCTTAGTGCAGTCCGTTACAGTTACTAGTTACCTGTGCAAAGTTTTAATCGGTAACATACCTTTTGGATTACCCAAACTCAGTAACGTAATTTGATTACTTTCAGTTACTTTTGGATGACTTTCCCCTTAAGAGGCATATTAGAAGAAGACAAAAAAGGATCCATCAAACGCATTTGGTGTGTCATCATAGTGGTCTCAAACTTAAACTTGCGCCTTTTTTCTATGCTGAATTGAATGTCATTGAGAAAACATAAAGGTGTCATAATGTTTTTTCTAAATTCAACTGTAATCAAACGTAATTTCTAAATTCAACTGTAATCAAATGTAATTTCTAAATTCAACTGTAATCAAACGTCATTTCTAAATTCAACAGTAATCAAATGTAATTTCTAAATTCAACAGTAATCAAACGTCATTTCTAAATTCAACAGTAATCAAACGTCATTGAGAAAACAGAAAGGTGTTATAATGTATTTTTTTTGCAAACATCATTTCTAAATTCAACAATAATCAAATGTCATTTCTAAATTCAACAGTAATCAAACGTAATTTCTAAATTCAACAGTAATCAAATGTAATTTCTAAATTCAACTGTAATCAAACGTCATTTCTAAATTCAACAGTAATCAAATGTAATTTCTAAATTCAACAGTAATCAAACGTCATTTCTAAATTCAACAGTAATCAAACGTCATTTCTAAATTCAACAGTAATCAAACGTCATTTCTAAATTCAACAGTAATCAAACGTCATTTCTAAATTCAACAGTAATCAAACGTGATTTCTAAATTCAACAGTAATCAAACGTCATTTCTAAATTCAACAGTAATCAAATGTCATTTCTAAATTCAACAGTAATCAAATGTCATTTCTAAATTCAACAGTAATCAAACGTCATTTCTAAATTCAACAGTAATCAAATGTCATTTCTAAATTCAACAGTAATCAAATGTCATTTCTAAATTCAACAGTAATCAAATGTCATTTCTAAATTCAACAGTAATCAAACGTCATTTCTAAATTCAACAGTAATCAAATGTCATTTCTAAATTCAACAGTAATCAAATGTCATTTCTAAATTCAACAGTAATCAAACGTCATTTCTAAATTCAACAGTAATCAAATGTCATTTCTAAATTCAACAGTAATCAAATGTCATTTCTAAATTCAACAGTAATCAAACGTCATTTCTAAATTCAACAGTAATCAAATGTCATTTCTAAATTCAACTGTAATCAAACGTCATTTCTAAATTTAACAGTAATCCAAAAAGTAATAATCTTGTTTTTCAACAGTATCTATAATCTGATTACAATATTTTTGCTGGCAACGTAACTGATTACAGAGTGGATGGATGGAAGGGGAATCGCTAGCTGTATCTGTGGCTATAGTGCCTCTCCTCATCATTGTCATGTTTATAATGGAATAGTGCAGCTATAGTGCCAGCAGCACTGACACAGTGTACAAGTGGAGAAATGTATTGCTGCCTTATGAGCGTGACAGTTTATATCGTGGTAGACTATTGATCGGTCAGCATTCTTTCCAATGCTCTAGTCTACCGTTATTACTTTTTACAGCCTGTTCTTTTGTGGGGTGCCCAGTTGGACCCGGTAATAGAGAAGCATGACTAGGCAAGCGAACAAAAATAAACTGGAGGGAAAGGAATTTCCAATGATGCGGCATCGTTTTATGCCAGTTTGAAGCTGTGTGAGACAATGTCAACGGGGTAAGACCATTACCAGCCCCATTATCAATGCTGGCTCTTTTTTCTCCCTTCCATGTCTTGCCCAAGGACACTGCATGTTGCTGCTGCATGGTTGGTGCATCCCACACACCTGGTTGGAGAGGAACAGTGGAAGTGGAACAGTCGGACAATTATGTGATTGGGTTGAGCCCTGCCAGGGAGGCCCCTTAATGAGGGCCACTCTTTCCCCCCTTCACCCCACGCGGCCCTCACCCCTGGCACTTGACACCCATTTTTTATGTTCTCTCCCCCACCACTTTGTTTCTTCTAAGCAAATAGGATTATAAGTAATTGAAAACATGTATCACTAATATCACTTAAGAACATGCTTTTTTAATGAGTTGAATTTGAAGGGGGAGTGCTATTCTCTGCTGAAGGTCTTTTTCATTACTTCCAGACAAATAAATTACTGAGGAAAATGTGTGCGTTAATGAAATGTTGCAAGGCAGGGGCACTTGAACAAGAAGAAATATTGTGTACAAAGTAGACAAACTTGGCAGTGGTCGCTTGGCAGCAGGTGTTGGATCTGCTATTTGCTGTATAAAGGCATACTGAGGAACTAATATGGACAGTGAGTAGAGTTTACCTATAATTAATGGAGATTACCAATTCAGATAAGCAGAGATGCTGTCAATTTAGCAGTTTATTTAGCATCCAGGTGGAGAACCTAAATGTACAATTTGGAAGTGCATGAGGTTTAGCATACATTAGAATCTCTCATTGAGCACCTGAAAACCGAGGGAGTGACATAAAGAGGCATGCTCCCAGGCTTAGAGCCTATCCTCTGCCTCTCCTTAGTTTGTCTAGGAGTGTGCGGGTGTGCATGCGTATGTGCGGCAGTGTGTGTTTGTCTGTGGGGCCTTAATCTTGTGATTGGAAATGACTGCGTCTTCGTAGGATCTTGCCCATGCTCTTTGATAAGTGCATCGTGGCCTGATTGGCATGGCATTCTAAAGCACCACGTTCCCGCCTGAAAGCAGTGCAAAAGTACATTCTCTGTCAGAAAAGTTTGTTTCTGGTGGAATATTTTTTATCTTGGGCCTTCAAAGTTCTTACGCCTTTCTGTGAGCAGACATCCCAATGACAAGAACTTACCTGTCACGGGGCGGCTTAAATCACATAGAATCCTAAATAAGAGCATAGATATTGAAGTAATAAGGGTAGATTTGCAGTCTCTGGTTTGTACATTTCTGGCTTACACACCAGTGCCACCTGTCTTGCAGAGGTTAATAGGTCATATATGTATATATTTATTTAACTAGGCAAGACAGTTTAGAACAAATTCTTATTTTCAATGACAGCCTAGGAACGGTGGGTTAACTGCCTTGTTCAGGAGCAGAATTCTTACATTGTCAGCTCAGAGATTCAATCTGGCAACCTTTCAGTTACAAGGCCAACGCTCTAACCACTAGGCTACCTGCCGCCCCAGGAAGATTTGAAACCTTGAGGCCAAATTGCATCATACATCATGAACCAAATCCACCCCTCCCCCATTCATTAACAGTAATTCAATGTCAGTTTCAACCATGTGTTCCAACCGTGAGGATTGTTGTTAATCTCTTGCTCTCATGCTCATTTTCTGTGCTGACTTGATTATTTTGGCTTGCATCAAATGTTCCATAAGTGAATGACAGGTAGAAACAATGGTGAAGTTCAATTGAATAGTGATGTGTGAAAATATTGAGTTTGTTTTACGTCAGAGTTGATTCACATGAAAACCTTGATGATCTTTTATTTTCATGATGAATCGATATGGCTGTCTCCAGTGAAAATATACTAAGTGATTTATGAGCAAAAGCACACTTGGGCTCATGTGAATTTACAGGTTCAATGTATGGCCTGTGTTCATTTGCTACCCAAGATTAATGTTCTCATTCAGCTAGGTAGAAAGGTTGTTATCCAATGTATATGGAATGAAAAAATGTAATATATCTCTCCAGGAATGGCTAGTGTGCAAATGCTTTCTGCTTGTAACATTCTCTAGTGTAACATGCGGAGCGCCATAGAGAAGTTGCATCTTTATACCGAGTAGCGCAGCAGTCTAAGGCACTGCATCGCAATGCTAGAGGCATCACTACAGACCCGGGTACAATCCCAGGCTGTATCACAACCGGCCATGATCGGGAGTCCCATAGGGCGGCACACAATTGGCCCAGCGTCGTCTGGGTTAGGGGAGGGTTTGGCCAGGGTAGGCCGTCATTGTAAATAAGAATTTGTTCTTAACTGACTTGCTTAGTTAAAAAAAGGTTAAATTAAATAAATAAATTAGACTTTAAATGGAACATAGCCTATGGCCTAGTTTCTATACTGACTACATTTCTAACAATGGAGACACAGCCCTGTTTGATTATAAGCTATTAGCAGTTGAACATTTCTCTGATTGAAGTTGAATCATTTCAAATTGACATTTGAGTTATCCACTCTTGTTTAATGTGTGACATGAAAATGTGGAGGGCAGATATAGATTTGTGTGTATTGTTGTGAATTGTTAGATATCACTGTTGGAGCTAGGAACATAAGCATTTCGCTACACCCACGATAACGTCTGCTAAAAATGTGTATGCAACCAATAAAATGTGATTTGATTTGATGTTATGTTTGTTCTATTAGGTTATGGCTTTTACATAAATTGGTCAGGAAAACTTTTATGGGCAGTCTCAGGTCTGCTCTTTGCCCCAATAGAGATACACTATATATACAAAGGTATGTGGACAGCCCTTCAAATTAGGGATTCAGCTATTTCAGCCACACCCGTTGCTGACAAGTGTATAAAATCGAGCACACCGCCATGCAATCTCCACAGACAAACATTGGCAATAGAATGGCTTTACTGAAGAGCTCAGTGACTGTCAACGTGGCACCGTCATAGGATGCCACCTTTCGAACAATTCAGGTCAACTGTAAGGGCTGTTATTGTGAAGTGGAAATATCCAGGAGCAACAACGGCTCGGCCTCAAAGTGGTAGGCCACACAAGCTCACAGAACTGGGCCGCCGAGTGCTGAAGCGCATAGAAATTGTCTGTCCTCGGTTGCAACACTCACTACCGAGTTCCAAACTGCCTCTGGAAGAAAAATAAGCACAAGAACTGTTCGTCAGGAGCTTCATGAAATGGGTTTCCATGGCCCGAGCAGCCACAGACAAGCCTAAGATCACCATGCGCAATGCCAAGCGTCGGCTGGAGTGGTGTAAAGCTCGCCGCCATTGGACTGTGGAGCAGTGGAAACACGTTCCCTGTAGTGATGAATCACACTTCACCATTTGGCAGTCTGATGGCGAATATTTATTTGGCGGATGCCAGTAGAATGCTACCTGCTCCAATGTGTAATGCCAACTGTAAAGTTTGGTGGAGGAGGAATAATGGTCTGGGGCTGTTTTTCATGGTTCGGGCTAGGCCTGTTAGTTCCAGTGAAGGGGTATCTTAACAGTACAGCATACAATGACATTCTAGACGATTCTGTGCTTTCAACTTTGTGGCAACAGTTTGGGGAAGGCCCTTTCTTGTTTCAGGATGACAGTGCCTCCATGCACTAAGCAAGGTCCATACAGAAATGGTTCATTGAGATCAGTATGGAAGAAATTGACTGGCCTGCACAGAGCCCTGACCTCAACCTCATAGAACACCTTTGGGATGAATTGGAACGCCGACTGCGAGCAAGGCCTAGTCTCCCAACATCAGTGCCCGACCTCACTTATGCTCTTGTGGCTCATTGGAAGCAAGTCCACGCAGCAATGTTCCAACATATAGTGGAAAGCCTTCCCAGAAGAGGGGAGGCTTTTATAGCAGCAAAGGTGGGATTGACTCCATATTAATGCCCATGATTTTGGAATGAGATACTCGACGAGCAGGTGTCCACATACCTTTGGTACATGTAGTGTATGTTCAGTTGGCTTCCTCGACATTTAAAACTGTCCAATAAACTACCTTATCATATCTGCTCGCTGCTCCAAACAATGAGCTGTTTCCAACTTGCACAGCACATGCCTGTGTGCATGTTCTATTAGGAGTTTTTTCCTAGGCCGTCATCGTTCAGAAATGCATACCCAGATTAAAGCGCTAGAGTTATCTCTCCATTAAATTACGGGCAGAATTGCTTGGTGTGCAGGGACTTTGCTCTGGGCCCTATGTGCTGGAACATTCGAGCAGGAGCAGAAGCAGGCAGCAGCAGTAAGGGCTGAAGTGTTTGGGATTTGTGTTGTAATTAAGGTTATCGATCTCCTGCCCCAGTATGTTTCGTGTGCTTATTTGTTTCCTATATGCTCTCAGCAAAGGACACATCATCTCACTTTTTGCTGTGTCGACAGTTGGAAGTGTACGAGGTTAAAACACTCTACCGTGTTGCTGTATTCACTCTGCTGTATTCACTCTGGAGTTTCAGCCTCCTTTTAAACAGTTTGGAACACCGAAAAAATATCATTTTTACCCTATTAGCCTGAAATACATTTGGTTTGTTTTTCACCGGTTGTCTTTGTCCTCAGAGTTCGTGTTTGTGGTGAGGTTTTGCCAATGCCCTACTTGGTGAGAGCCGGAATAAGAGCTGTTATTGTTGTCCGTGTACGATACCTCATAGAAAGCAGTGCGAACATGCTTTAGACAGCTCTGTTTTCACTGCCTCTGAGGATGTGTTTCCATCTAACAAAGCACAGATAATGTTTATGGAAAATATCGATTTTATGACTTCTGCAGGGGGATATAGTTTGGATTTCAGTAAGTCTTTCGAAGCAATATTCTTTTCTTTTTGTCAGCATCATCGTCTAGATGTCTGGAACTGAAATCGAAGCCAAAAACCGTATGAAACCTATGAATGCTTATATAAATATCTGAGAGGGTTGTTCCACCCCAAAAACACAAGAAAGAGGATTTTGACATCCACCATCTCAGATTGTTCTGAAATCGTTTCTGTTGTTAGAAACAGATAAGATTAGCATTCCTGCAACATTATATCTCCCTCACTAACATTAAGCATCAGCTGTCAGAGCAGCTTACAGATCATTGCACCTGTACATAGCCCACCTGTAAATAGCCCATCCAACTACCTCATCCCCGTATTGTTATTTTTCTTTTTTTGCTCCTTTGCACCCCAGTATCTCTACTTGCACAATCATCTTCTGCACATCTATCACTCCAGTGTTTAATTGCTAAATTGTAATTACTTCGCCACTACGGCCTATTTATTGCCTTACCTCCCTAATCTTACCTCATTTGCACACACTGTATATAGACTTTTCTATTGTGTTATTGACTGTACGTTTGTTTATTCCATGTGTAACTCTGTGTTGTTGTTTCTCACTGCTTTGCTTTATCTTGGTCAGGTCGCAGTTGTAAATGAGAACTTATTTTGTTGAAATATAATTTGATCTCTTGAGAAATTATTACATTTATAAGATTCATATAATTGTCAATAAATATAGTACCAAACATTCAATTTGGACCAAACTTTTTTCTAACAATAAATTAGACATGAGGGATCGAAAGAAATTGTAAAAAGCCACCCACGTATCCCCCAACACCAACCCCACCCCAACAACGAGTATATAGTATCAGTTCTCTGTTTGACGACTAGTATGGAGCTGCGGCTATGAGTATTTTTTCTTCATCCTATGTAATGTATTCTCATTGAATTTGGTGATGTTTTTTCCCTCTTTTTAGAGAAATTTGCTATTGACGTTGTTGGGTTTATGTCCCATCCTACATCCTGATATTACCAGGTTCTGACCACTAGATGGCGCTGTTCCTGCTATTATGTGATACTTTTTTAAAGACCCCCCCATTGTTAAAGGTATAGTTCACCCAAATTACATAATTGTATTGGAAAGAAGGTATACCCAATCGGGCTTTAGCACAGCTTGAACAAAAAAGGGGAAATCGGCTGCTCGACTGAGGGACTTGAAAATCCCCCCAAAAACAGGTTACTTAAAGAAAAAGTAGAATGGATCGTTTCGGCTCTGATGAAGGTGATTCATGCTGAAATGTGAGCCTATTGTTTACTTGTCCCGTCAATAATTCTATCAGATTCATGCAGCGACAGTGTGCTCCTTTTTCTTTGTTCACCCAGATAGTCACCAGTTAAAGTATCCTGCGGTAAGGAATGTTTTTACATAATTGCCTGCATCCAGCAACGTCACAAGTCATGTCATCTGTTTTTGCAGCTGTTTCAGTACACCACTCCAGAGAGAGAAAGGGGGAGAGGGCCAACGCAACTGAACTAGTTTCAATGTATGGAATCACTTGAAAGTTTCTGGATTTTGGATCTCTGGATCTCCTTTAATGTATGTTCTCCCCTGATATTTTAGCTGAAGTTTAACAGTGCTGTGAAAGTCTGCCACACTGTGAGGGAGTGTTTAAAAAGCACAGCACTGACGACCACCAGTGTGTGGTCCCTACCAGTCGACTTTTGTTGTTAGCTTTAGCATTAGCTTGTACGTGTTGCCAGTTGGTATAACCTGTTAAACTCTGAGTGATTGTTTTGGACCCTGTCCAGGCTAATTTCTGGGGGTCAGAAAATAGAAAGTGACTTATGATTTGAAAGCTACAGCCATTGTCGTTTTGGAAATCAAACTCAAATCTTACTACTGGCAATGTCATATGAACCCCCCCACCACCACCATAAAGGCCATAAATCATGCGCTATGGTCATATTTAGTATGCATGGAATGAGTACATCCTGATGGTCATTGTAAAGCAATGCATTTCCTTCTCCCTCCACATGCGCCGTTGATCTAGCTCGTCGTTTACAATAGGAAAAGTGAATGGGAAAATAAGTTTAGTTTCCTCACCTACTTATTTCGAAACAACAAATTCCATAACTTGAAAGCCCTGATTGCTAAGGTCATTTTTAGATATCAGTCTTGAAAATACGCTTTGTCATGTTGACACTCACTATCCAAACCAGGCGCAACTGGTTTCAAGCGGCCAAGAGACGTCATGTGATCTCCTGCTGCTATCTAGTGGACAAACTGGGAATCAGACGGGATATATTTACAATATCTCCCTATCCATTGATACACTATATACAAAATAATATGTTACCCAAAAAAATCGGAACTTTTACCTAATGGTGGTGCTCTAAACATTGGCAAATTCCCATATATAGCCATTTTAAAAATGCAGGGCTTGTGCAACGTGCCATGCCTAATTCTTTAATCTTACAGGACTGATATACTTACACTATATACACAAAAGTTTGTGGACACCCCTTCAAATTAGTGGATTCAACTATTTCAGCCACACCCGTTGCTGACTGGTGTATAAAATCGAGCATACAGCAATGCAATCTCCATAAACAAATATTGGCAGTAGAATGGCCTTACTGAAGAGCTCAGTGACTCAACGTGGCAACGTCACAGAATGCCACCTTTCCAACGAGTCATTTCGTCAAATTTTATGCCCTGCTAGAGCTGCCTTGGTCAAATGTAAGTGCTGTTATTGTGAAGTGGAAACATTGAGGAGCAACAAAGGTTAGGCCACAGAAGCTCACAGAACGGGACTGCCAAGTGCTGAAGCGGGCAGTGCGTAAAAATGGTCTGTCTCCGGTTGCAACACTCACTACCAAATTCCAAATTGCACAAGAACTGTTCGTCGGGAGCTTCATGAATGGGTTTCCATGGCCGAGCAGCCGCACACAAGCCTAAGATCACCATGCGCAATGCCAAGCATCAGCTGGAGTGGTGTGAAGCTCACCGCCATTTGGATTCTGGAGCAGTGGAAACGCGTTCTCTGGAGTGATGAATCACGCTTCACAATCTGGCAGTCCGACGGACAAATCTGGGTTTGGCGGTTGCCAGTAGAACGCTACCTGAATGCTACATAATATACAAGAAATAAATGATCTTACTACAATACATTTTTATAGAAAGTTAGCAAAAATATGTAATATTTTACGACCATGGAAAGGAAAGTACCTTTCTATTTGTGGAAAAATCACACTGATTAACTTTAGTTATGCCCAGATTATTTTCAATTTTGGTAATTCTCTTATAAAATGGGTAAAAATAATGTATAGCAACCCCAGGTATAAAATAGTAAATAACGGCTACTTCTCAGAGAGTTTTGAATTGTCAAGAGGAGTTAACAAGGGTGTCCGCTGTCACCACATCTATTCGTTATGGCCATCAAAATGCTAGCTATTAAAATCAGATCCAATAACAACAGAGGATTAGAAATCCAAGGCTTAAAAACAAAGGTGTCCATGTATGCCGATGACTCAAGTTTTATATTAAGTCCACAAGCTAGATCCCTGCAATGTGTCATTGAAGATCTAGATAACTTTTCTGTACTCTCTGGACTAAAACCAAATTATGTACAATATTGTACAATGTTACGTATTGGATCTTTAAAAAATACAACTTTTACATTACCCTGCAGTTTACCTATAAAATGGGCTGATGGTGAAGTAGACATATTTGGTATTCATATCACAAAATATATAAGTAAGCGTTCCACAATGAATTTCAATAGAAAACTTAAAACAGACAAGACCCTGCGACCATGGAGAGGTAAATACCTGTCTATTTATGGACAAATTGCCCTGATTAACTCCTTAGTCATATCTGTTTACTCACTTACTTATGGTGCTGCCTACTCCTGATGATTCGTTTTTGAAATCATATGAGCAAAAAATATTTAACTTTATCTGGGAAGCTAAACCAGACAAAATTAAACGTGCATATCTATGTAATGAATATGAATTGGGTGGGTTGAGATTATTAAATATAAAAGCACTAAACCTCTCTCTAAAAGCTTCACTCATTCAAAAGTTTTACTTGAACCCTAAATGGTTCTCAAGTAGATTACATTGTTTAAAAATTGCCTTTTTGCCTTTGTGCAGATTGCCATGTCTCATTTTCGGTTAATTGAAAATTATAATTTCAAAAAGGACTTTTTTCAAAGTATCTCTCTTTTTCAAACAAGCATTGCAGAGCTGGCTACAATTTCATCCCCCTGAAAAGATAGAACAAATATTACAACAAATAATATGGCTGAACTCAAATGTGCTGGTTGATAAAATACCTGTATTTATGGGAAAGATGTTTGAAAAGGGTATTTTGTTTTTAAATGATGTTGGAAATTGGAATGGTAGAGTTATGTCCTTTATGGAGTTATCACAATTGTACGGGAAGGTCTGCTCAATCCAAGAGTACAACCAATTGATTACAGCAATACCCCAAAAATGGAGGAGGCAGGTGGCAGCGGGATGAGGTAGGGAACTGGTCTGTCTGCCCAATATAAAGGATCAAAACTGGCGGGGGAATAAAAGTAGAATAAATAGGAAAGTATACCAGTTTCATTTGAGGACCAGTATGTTGATAACTGTGCCATACGTATTGCAAAATACTTGGGAAGAGATTTTTGATGCACCGATTCCATGATACAGGGTGTATGAGTTGATATATAAAGCAATGCAAGATTCAAGACTTCATGCTTTTCAGCTAAAATTATTATATAGAATTCTTGCCACCAACAAAATGTTGAATATTTGGCGGCATAAAATCATCGAAGCTCTGCAGATTTTGTTGTGAGGATACAGAATCAATAGACCATTTATTTTGGTATTGCCCTCAGGTAGCCTGTTTCTGGTCTCAGGTTCAGGAATGGCTGAAAATGCAAAGCATTGATCTAAAATGGACCCTAGAAATAGTACTGTTAGGAGATCTGGAGAGACCGGGTCAGTCAATTACTAATACTCTTAGTAAAAGTATTTATCTTCAACTCGCTTTCTGTGGATTCTATTCGATTAGATAGATTGAAATTGTACGTTAAACATCACAGCATAGTTGAAAGATATGTGTTGCGTAGAAACCTGAAGTGAGTGGCCAGCAGAGATAGATGGGATGGGCTGAGGGAAGCTGAGGGTTGCGATGTGGAATTGGAGACAAGTGGGAGTGGAGTTGCTGTGCGGGAGATAGAATGATGGTCAAAGATAAAAGTAAAAAAATTAAAGTAAAAATAAAACATAATAAAAAGTAGGTTTGAATGACACTGAGGGGCAGTGTTTTTACAACCAATGCCGGTTTGCCTAAGGCTGATGCCGTGCAGGTGTTTGTACACATGCATATACACACACACTCTCATTCAAATAAACACATACAATAACACACACATACATGTAATAGTGGCAGACATGCACCCAAACATATACAGTTGGCATTGCTGTTATGATTTTAGTTGTCCTTGATGTCCTTTGTTTTAAATGTATTATTATTTGTAATTTTTTTTGCATTCTTTGCTGTTTTCTGTCTTTCTCTTTTTTCTCTTTAGTTAATTCTCTTGTTTGTTGGTGCATTGGGGGGTTCTTGGGGGTGGGGAATGGAATTAATTGTAATTTTTCTTCTTGGGGGGGGGGACTGTGGTAGGGGTCTCAAATGGTTGAGGGACAGCTATTGGGGGGATCTTGGAGGTTTCGGGTTCACGTTTTTTGGCCTGGTGGGAGATCTGTCAACGTGCCCTTGAGCAGGACATTGACCCTGGATGTTTCTGTGTGTCGCTCTGAATGGGAGTCTGTTGGGTGACTGGTATGATGTAATTGTTGAGCGGCTTCACTGCAAGTATATTGTATGTTTCGGATATTCAATCAAATAAAAAAAAATTAAAACTCTTTAGTCATATCCCAGTTTACCTATATGCTAATGGTCTTGCCTACACCTAGCAACCAGTTTCTTTAATTATATGAGCAAAAAATATTCAATTTTATTTGGAACGGCAAGAAAGACAAAATTAAACGGGCCTATTTATATAATGAATGTGAATTCAGAGGGCAGAAATTATTAAATATTAAAGCATTAAACCGCTATCTAAAGGCATCAGTTATACAAAAGTTATATTTAAATCCGAACTGGTTCTCTAACAGATTAAGAAAGGTTTTAAATGGAAAAAGGCCACTAACTTTTGGTTATTTGAAAATTAAATAATCTCCAATATATCGCTAATTTTAAAACAAGCCATAGAAAGTTGGTTGCAATTTCAGTTTAATCCACCAGAAAAGACAGAACAAATAATACAAACAATATTGTGGTTAAACTCAAATATACTAATTGATACTAAAAAATATACAAAAAATATATGGAAATGTCAGCTCTACCCAAAATTACAACCAACTAATTGAAGCATTAGCACAAAAGTGGAAGAGGCAAGTGGAAGGGAGGAAAAGTAAGGAACTTGTCTGTTGACCCTGCATTAAAGACCAAAATGTATTAAATAATATTGTGATTAATAAAAAGTATATGGGAGGGGTTGAGTGGAGCTGAAGGGTGGGATTAAAAACAACAAGATAACTGATGTAAAATATACTGTGTCCGTAAAATGTATGTAGATTCAGAACTTTTGTGAAACAGCACAGTTATTAAAAATATATAACAAAATAGAAATCAAACTGGATGGGCTTCAGAGAGATAGGAGGCGTTGACGGTAGCTGAAGGATTCAATTATAAACAAACAAAAGATACCTATTGTAAAATACATTGTGTCCATAAAATTGATATAGTATGTATGAGCTGGAAGTAGAAGCCTAAGTGTTGTTGTCTATTAATTTACTCCAATTAGGGGAGGGGTGGTATGGTTAGGGGAAAATAATAAAGGGAAATATATTTAAAAGAGACGTGTATGTATACATACAGTACCAGTCAAAAGTTTGAACACACCTACTCATTCAAAGGTTTTTCTTTGTTTTACTATTTTCTACATTATAGAATAATAGTGAAGACATCAAAACTATATAAAAACACATATGGAATCATGTAGTAAACAAAAAAAGTGTTAAACATATCAAAATATATTATATATTTTAGGTTCTTCAAATTAGCCACCCTTTGCCTTGATGACAGCTTTGCACACTCTTGGCATTCTCTCAACCAGCTTCCCCTGGAATGTTTTTCCAACAGTCTTGAAGGAGTTCCCACATATGCTGAGCACTTGCTGGCTGCTTTTCCTTCACTCTGCGGTCCAACTCATCCCAAACCATCTCATTTGGGTTGAGGTTGGGTGATGAGGAGGCCAGGTCATCTGATGCAGCGCTCCATCATTCTCCTTCTTGGTCAAATAGCCCGTACACAGCCTGGAGGTGTGTTGTGTCATGGTCCTGTTGAGAAACAAATGATAGTCCCACTAATGGTGGGTATGGTGTGTCCACGGTATGGTGTGCTCCCACTATTTATTTTGCCAGGATGCTGTACCGGACCAGACATGCCTACTTTCACCCCTGCTCTTGAGGCACAGATCATGGCAGAGAGAGTACCAGACCTGATTTGGTAAGAGAAACGTTTTAAAATAGGCCATATCGGAGAATTTTTAAGAAAGATTCTTCTGCCGTTGTCCAGGCACACCTTGGGTTAAGAAGATGTACATCTTTAAGGTATGCTGTCCTGAACTTTGGAGTATGTCTCTCCTGTCTCTCACCAAGTTGGAAGTTGATTCCTCTTTAATTTATCCAGCAGAGCTGAAGAGAACAAACACCAGCTGCTTCTCTCCGGTACATTCTAAATCTCATCTCTGTCACCCGCTTTAGTTGATGCAGAAATATTAAATGTATTCGGCAGCATCTTAGGAAGCTAATATGCTTTGATTTATGGCATTACACTTCCTGAGCGGACACTGTGTCAGACTAAAAAATTGTGAGAACACAGGGATAGCTCGGTCAGGTGCCATTATAAAATCTTATCGACTCGCCGGACGCCTGGGTAATTTCAAAACTAAAATAAGTTTGAGAGGCATATAATTAATGGTCCTTTAAGATAGTGCCAGGGCCTAATTGTCATATTTTGTCAGAGGATCTGCCTATCCAACACAGAGGTTTTTCAATAAGTGGATTTGACAGGACTTGTGGTTGCCATGGCTACGTATTGTTCCACCACATTTCATTATGTTACCCGCACACCCCTACCATCATCCCAACCTCACTAACAATCCCACTAAAGCCGATGGGAGCTGCCTACTGCATTAGCAATGCTGGGACCTTGCCAGAGCGCCAACAATTAACACATTGTTATCTAAATACATGCTACTGTTGCCTATACGGCTACGACGTGGGAATGTTGGGTGAGAAGTGTTTTCATTTGTTGACTTAGCATACCAACTCTACGACTATGTCTGCCCCGGGGTTTTTTGTGTGACTGCTTTTACTAAAATGAGGCTGCAAATAATAAAATACTTCTTTGTTAACTGAATCCAATTAACGGCATAGATGCAGCATCATATTGAAAAGTGAAGGGTGGGAAACGGCTCATCTTAGGTTGATCAGCAGCAGATGTTCAGTCAAGCTGTTGATGCATTAAAGTGTGCCATGTTTTGTCTCACTGTGCTTTGCCGCTTTGTCATCCTGTCCCTCTCCCCTTGGTCACGCCTGTTATAGGACCTGCTGTGTGTAAAGTGTATTGGGACGATGTAAAAATGCAGTTTGACTTGAACTGTTCTGAGACCTGCTCTGTCTGTGTTTTTCTCTTCTAGCCTCCCTGCAGGTGGAGATCACACCGATGCAAGGAGAGATCAGCGTGGGGGAGTCCAAATTCTTCCTCTGCGAAGGTAGGTGTGGTAGAGATACCATCCCCTCCATAACTGCAAACTCCCAAATAGCCACAGTATTTTGACAGCTTGATATAGAAAATAACTCTAAAGAAAGTGAAGGTGCTACAGCGGTTCTCATGGCTGCAATAGCATGGGTTTCCCGGGATGCTGACCTGCAACTGTGGTCAGTTACCCCCCACTACTGACAGACTCCTGCAGGCCAGCATCATGTTGTTGAATAGCAAAGAGAAAATAAAGGCTCAATATGTCATGGAACAAAGATGAGAACATTTCACTTTAACAATGTTTCCTTTTGATGAAAAGAACTGTAGATAGCTGTGTACTTTTTTTGCAGTAAGATGTCAGCAAAATACTGTTTGCTTCAACACTTCTTTATTCCATTATGAATGAGGGAGTGAAAGATTTCTGAAAATGTGACTTTGCTTTGCCCTTCTTTCAAAATATCAATGGCAGAGTTTTCATTTCAGTCTTTTTTCAGGTAGTACATCATCTGAGCAAATATGTAAAATAGTTATCCTTTTGTGCATATTGGTATGAAGATGGACTTCATACAGCAGAGAAACCCGTTAACCTAGGCCAAAAAAGCTATAATGCATACCTCAGATGCAGCATCACCTCGCAAGGCAGCACATATTTATCTATTTGGTTATCATTCATACTAACTGCTGAAGACACATAAACAGTGCATTCGCACTCTGCTCACACATCCACCCTGCCTCCTCAGTTGTTGGAGACGCAAAGGACATTGATTGGTTTGCCCCGAACGGCGAGAAGCTCTTACCGAACAGACAGGACATCATCGTGAACCGCAACGACGAGTCCTCGTCCACCCTCACTATCTACAATGCTGATGTGGACAATGCCGGTGTCTACAAGTGTGTGGCCAAAAATGCAGACAAGGAGTCTGAGGGCACTGTCAACGTGAAAATCTTCCGTAAGTTCCCTCTCAAACTCAGTCCTTGAAAAGTGTTGATATTATTCATTGTAATTTAGTGGATTACCACCAAATGAAATCCGCTTACTGTATTATCTGTACATATGTGGCGTGCACAATGTAATTTTGAAGAATGTAATTTAAGTGTCTGTGCATATTTTATGCATATTTGGTTTCTTCAATTGTCCTCCTTCATACAGTATTGTTGATTGTATCTTCGCCCTAGTATCATTGTAATGGTATCCAACTATTTCTCTCTATTTAGAGAACCTGCGTATACAGAATATACAACTATACTAACTGTATAGTATGTTCCATCATGGACAGGTGGAATGCCATGACAAATGCATAGACTGGGTAACAAAGGGAGCACTCACCATAGAACATGTTGATCTATTAAGTTTGTTGACTGGTTCGGGAAATGCAGTTGACAGTGGACTTCTATTCTTCTCCCCTACAGAAAAGATAACTTTCAAGAACGCCCCTTCCCCACAGGAGTTTAATGAAGGGGATGACGCTGACATCATCTGTGACGTCGTCAGCTCGCCTCCCGCCAGCATCATCTGGAAGCACAAAGGCTCAAAGATCCAGGTTACAAAAGACGGTAAGGCTTGTACACAATCGATGTGCCAATGTGTGGGTTGCCTACTATCTAGAGTCGTGGAGACCCCCCCTTCCCCTGTTTTTTTGTTTGCTTTCATTATATCTGCCAGCTCTTTTTTTATTCACCCCCCATTCATTCACTCTCTCCTTAAGAGCACAGCCCTCCCTGCCTTTTGGTAATTTGAGTGTTTCGACATAATAGATGAAGTGAGGACAGGAAACAGGATATTTCTAGATCAAGAGAAATGGTGGTAGTCAGTTGTGAAAGGATATTTGAAGGCTTCATATTTAGATGATTTAGTCAAGTCGAGTGGGATGCTGTCAGAGAGGCATTCTGAAGGATTTCGTTTTTCTCCAGACTGCACTATTCTAACCTTAGAGGACCCCTCCCTCTGGCAACCACTGGGAGGCTCAGGGTGACCACAGCGCTCTGGTGTGTGGCGTTTTCTTGGACCCTGGACAGGGATGTGTTTTTCACTAGAAAACCACTAATTGTAGCCCAGACTGAAACACATACTGCTTATGTAAATACAATTTTCCACATTGCTCCAGTTAACTTTTTCCATATCAAAGCTGCATGTGCTTATAGCTCAAACTACATGTCTTTTTCATGGTAATATGTGTTTCACAGCTCAGAGAGAGCTATTTAAAAAGTCTGGTTAATGAATTCAAAGCTTTTGCCCAAATACAGATTCACTAAACCAGATCTACATCTGGCACCACTTCAGAAGAGGGTTGACTTAACACAGTTGCTATACAATATTTCTACTCTGGCTGCCAGATGTTTGAACTTACAGAGTAAAGAGAATTCATAGAATATTTACATAGTAGAGCTTTGACAACGCAATTCAAGAAGTAGTAGTAGTTGCTTTCAGCATCTGTATGTTTACATGGTCCATGTTTCACCACATTTACTGCAGTATGGATATAAAGGATATAGAATAAGAGGCACAATGCCATGGCAATGCTCTGTTGAGCAATGTAACGAAATCTCACGGTGAATAGTACAGCACTTAATTATCTAAATAAACATTGAAACAATGAACATACTGTATGTAAATTAACATTTTTCCAGTGGAGGGATGGTAAAGCTTTCTTTTGATGAGTCTATATGTCACTAGCTTTTCTGGTGGCGAGTTATTGACTGTATCATGTGGTTCTAAAGATCATCTTCCCTCCACACCTATGTATAACTCATGACTATTTTTACATTGTAATATTGCTGCTGGGAGGGGGCAAATGCAGCATTCCTCTGTAACTCAGACCACGCCTCCTGAAGTCTCATTGTATGTGTGTCTTCCCATGTTGCCCAGTGTTAAACCTGCAGCACCCATTATTAATGATGATTGAGCCTTCTCTCTTTCCTTTTCTTGCGATTGTTCACAGTTCGATTTAAGATCATGGGCAACAACCACCTCCAGATCCGAGGCATCAAGAAAACGGATGAAGGGGCGTACACCTGTGAGGCTCGTGTTATGGCCAGGGGAGAGATTGACCTGAAGATCATCAAGGTCATCGTCAACGGTGAGTACCACATCCTCCCTCTCACCCTACCCCCTCTTTCTCCGCCTATGCTCTCACCCTGGGATTTGGATCTGAGCACACTTAGAATATAGTGTACTTATAGATCCAATACTGTGCTATTATGAACACCATTACAGAATCAAAAAAAATAACAATCCTGTAACAAGCTTACAGTAACATTTATTTTCTCCTATCATACTTAAAGCCAACCAGTATAGGGCATCATGATCTGATTATAAACCATTTTAAGACTTGTTTGAAGCATTTAACACCCTTACAATGTCTTATCTTAGTATCATATTAGTATAATTAATTTCCTACGCACGTATGACCTCTGTATCTTTGAATAATGCTTATATCTACTGTATGTCTGTGTTTCAGTGCTCCCTAGCATCCGCACCAGGCAGTCGGAGGTGAATGCCACGGCGGACATCAACCAGTCTGCGATGCTGGCCTGTGACGCTGACGGCTTCCCTGAACCCACAGTCACCTGGGCCCGGTAAGTCACACCGACTCTCTTGTCTTTCAAATCAAATGTTATCTGTCACATGCGCCGAATACAACAGGTGTAGTAAACCTTACAGTGCAATGCTTTCTTACAAGCCCTTAACCAACAGTGCGGTTTCAAGAAAAATAAGTGTTAAGTGAAAAATAGATAAGTAACAAATAATTAAAGAGCAGCAGTAAAATAACAGTAGTGAGTCTATATCAAATCAAATACATTTTTATTGGTCACACACACATGGTTAGCAAATGTTATTGCGATTGTAGAGAAATGCTTATGCTTCTAGTTCCGACAGTGCAGCAAAATATAACATGTAATCTAACAATTCCACAAGAACTACCTAATACACACAAATCTAAGTAAAGGAATGGAATAAGAATATATGCATATAAATATATGGATGGGCAATGACAGAGTGGCATAGGCAAGATGCAATAGATGGTATAAAGTAGAGGTCGACCGATTATGATTTTTCAACATCGATACCGAGGACCAAAAGCTTCCGTCCCTCTCCTCGCTCCTACCTGGGCTCGAACCAGGAACACATTGACAACAGCCACCCTCGAAGCAGCGTTACCCATGTAGAGCAAGGGGAACAACCACTCCCAAGTCTCAGAGCGAGTGACGTTTGAAAAGCTATTAGCGCACACCCGGCCAACTAGCTAGCCATTTCACATCGGTTACACCAGCCTAATCTCTGGGGTTGATAGGCTTGAAGTCATAAACAGCGCAATGCCTGAAGAATTGCTAAGAGCTGCTGGCAAACGCACGAAGGTGCTGTTTGAATGAATGCTTACGAGTCTGCTGCTGCCTACCATCGCTCAGTCAGACTGCTCTATCAAATCATAGACTTAATTATAACATAATAACACACAGAAATACGAGCCTTTGGTCATTAACATGGTCGAATCCGGAAACTATCATTTTGAAAACGAAACGTTTATTATTTCAGTGAAATACGGAACCGTTCCGTATTTTATCTAACGGGTGGCATCCCTAAGTCTAAATATTCCTGTTACATTGCACAACCTTCAATGTTATGTCATAATTATGTACAATTCTGGCAAATTAATTACGGCCTTTGTTAGGAATAAATGGACTTCACAGTTCGCAATGAGCCAGGTGGCCCAAACTGCTGTATATACCCTGACTGCTTGCACGGAACGCAAGGGAAGTGACACAACTCCCCGAGTTATAAGAAATTAATGTTAGTAGGCAATATTAACTAAATATGCAGGTTTAAAAATATATACTTGTGTATTGATTTTAAAGAAAGGCATTGATGTTTATGGTTAGGTACATTGGTGCAACGACAGTGCTTTTTTCGCAAATGCGCTTGTTAAATCATCACCCGTTTGTCGAAGTAGGCTGTGATTCGATGAGAAATGAACAGGCACTGCATCGATTATATGCAATGCAGGACACGTTAGATAAACTAGTAATATCATCAACCATGTGTAGTTAACTAGTGATTATGTTAAGATTGATAGCTTTTTATAAGATAAGTTTAATGCTAGCTAGCAACTTAGCTTGGCTTCTTGCTGCCCTCGCGTAACAGGTAGTCAGCCTGCCACGCAGGCTCCTCGTGGAGTGCAATGTAAGGCAGGTGGTTAGAGCGTTGGCGGAAGGTTGCAAAAACGAATCTCCGAGGTGACAAGGTAAAAATCTGTTGTTCTGCCCCTGAACAAGGCAGTTAACCCCCGTTCCTAGGCCGTCATTGATTAATCGGTCGACCTCTAGTATAAAATACAGTATGTACATATGCGATGAGTAATGCAAGATAGCTAAACATTATTAAAGTGGCATTATTAAAGTGACTAGTGATCCATGTATTAAAGTGACAAATGATTTCAAGTCTGTATGTAGGCAGTAGCCTCTCTGTGTTAGTGATAGCTGTTTAACAGTCTGATGGCCTTGGGATATAAGCTGTTTTTCAGTCTCTCGGTCCCAGCTTTGATGCACCTGTACTGACCTCGCCTTCTGGATGGTAACGGGGTGAACAGGCAGTGGCTCGGGTGGTTGTTATCCTTGATGATCTTTTTAGCCTTCATGTGACATCAGGTGCTGTAGGTGTCCTGGAGGGCAGGTAGTTTGCCCCCGGTGATGCGTGGGCGGTGCAGTTGCCGTACCAAGCAGTGATACAGCCCGACAGGATGCTCTCAATTGTACATCTGTAAAAGTTTGTGAGGGTTTTAGGTGACAAGCCAAATGTCTCCAGCCTCCTGAGGTTGAAGAGGCGCTGTTCTGCCTTCTTCACCACACTGTCTGTGTGGGTGGACCATTTCAGTTTGTCCACTGCTGTTCCATCGATGTGGATAGGGGGTGCTCCCTCTGCTGTTTCCTGAAGTCCACGATCATCTTCTTTGTTTTGTTGACATTGAGTGAGAGGTTGTTTTTCTGACACCACTCTCCGAGTGCCCTCACCTCCATGTAGGCTGTCTGATTGTTTGTAATCAAGCCCACTACTGTTGTGTCATCTGCAAACTTGATGATTGAGTTGGAGGTGTGCATGGCCACAGTCATAGGTGAACAATGAGTTCAGGAGGGGGCTGAGCACGCGGGGCCCCAGTGTTGAGGATCAGCGAAGTGGAGGTGTTGTTTGCTACCTTCACCACCTTGGGGCGGCCCGTCAGGAGGTCCAGGACCCAATTGCACAGGGTGTGGTTGAGACCCAAGGCCTCAACAGGGGGTATACAGGGGGTACCGGTACAGAGTCAATGTGCGGGGGCACAGGTTAGTCAATGTATTTGAGGTAATATTTACATGTAGGTAGAGTTAAAGTGACTAGATAATTAACAGAGAGTATGCATAGATAATAAACAAAGAGTAGCAGCAGTGTAAAAGAGGGGGGGGACAATGAAAATAGTCTGAGTAGCCATTTGATTAGCTGTTCAAGAGTCTTATGGCTTGGGGGTAGAAGCTGTTAAGAAGCCTTTGAGACCTAGACTTGGCGCTCCGATACCACTTGCCATGCGGTAGCAGAGAGAACAGTCTATGACTAGGATGGCTGGAGTCTTTGACAATTTTTAGGGCCTTCCTCTGACACTGCCTGATATAGAGGTCCTGGATGGTAGGATGTACTGGGCCGTACGCACGACCCTCTGTACTGCCTTGCGGTCGGAGGCCGAGCAGTTGCCGTACCAGGCAGTGATGCAGCGCTTTCATAAGCGTAAACAAAGTGGCTTGTATCAGCTGGTTGGGGAGATCGAAGTTAATGTTTTGTTTTTTTTGTAAACAAAAGGTAAGCATTCTCATAATAAAAGAAGAAATGGGTCAACGGTATGAATTCCATTTATCTAATTCCTTGAAGATGGCCAAAGCTCTCTTGTTTGATCTATACTCAGCATAGCTGTTGTTGACACAACTAGTATAGCGGGGGAAGAATTCCAACACTACAGAGTTACTGTAGTGTTTCTCTAGTTTTTCTTGGAGTTTAAATGAGTGAGAAGGATAGGAGGATGAGGAGACACATCCGATCAGGGCTTGGCCTCGCCGGAGGAGGAAGGAGAAAAGTGGGGTCGGGTGTCTGGAGGGGGGCCAGCAGCTCCCACCATTTGTCATTTATTTCATGGGCTGCTGATAGGCCTGTCATTTGGTATCCCTTGGAGAACGCTTCAGGATTGAAGCTCCTACAAGCATACAGATGAAGGACTGCAGTCCAAACCCAGTGTATGCACGTCTGATTTAGAGTTCAAGGAAAGCTCAGGCATGTCGTAGTTCAAAGAGTGCTCATTCAAGGGTGCCGAAAAATTCCTTAACTTGACATCATACAGTCTATCACCATCTTATGGATGTAGTCCCTTTGTAAAACAGCCATGATATAGTTACGGTGCAGAGCCAGAGAAAGAAGTAAAAAAAGCTTTGTGTACAATTTCTGACGTGGAGATCTGGTCCGACACTTCAAAGACTTACGGTTCTGAGCCAAGGTTTTTGTTTACCCACTGCTCAACTTTTTGATAAAGCCCCCAAACCGATCTTAGTCACAGACTGAAGAGGACTATTTTTAGCTTCATGTTGTTGAGACAAAAGTCTGTGATGTGAACTGTGTTTCTGCCTCTCCCCCCTCAGTAACAACATTGTCCTTGAATCGGACGATAAATACAGCTTGAATGACGACGGCTCGGAGCTGATAATAAAAGATGTCAAGAAAGTGGATGAAGGAGATTACACATGCATCGCCCGGAACAAGGCTGGGGAGAAGGAGGAGGAAGTCAGCTTGAATGTGTTCGGTAAGAGTAAAATGATTCCCATTAACTGCAGTAAAAGAACGTTGCGTTTTTGTGCTTTTGAAATGTTTTTCTTGGTTTTACTATAGCGATGTGCATACAAGCAATACACATAACATTAGGAACACCTTCCTAATATTGAGTTGCACCCCCTTTTGACCTCAGAACAGCCTCAATTCGCCGTGGCATGGACTCAAAAGGCGTTCCACAGGGATGCTGGCCCATGTTGACTCCAATGCTTCCCACAGTTGTGTCAAGTTTGCTGGATGTCCTTTGAGTGGTGGACCGTTCTTGATACACATGGGAAACTGTTGAGCGGGAAAAACACAGCAGCGTTATTGTTCTTGACACACTCAAATCGGTGCACCTGGCACCTACTACCATTCCCCGTTAAAATTTACTTAAATCTTTTGTATTGCCCATTTACCCTTTGAATGGTACACAATCCATGTCTTAATTGTCTCAAGGCTTAAACATCATTATTTAACCTATCTCCTCCCCTTCAGCTACACTGATTTGAAGTGGATTTAACCAGTGACATCAATAAGGGCTCATAGCTTTCACCTGGATTCACCTGGTCTGTCTATGTCATGAAAAGAGCAGGTGTTCCTAATGTTTTCTACACTCAGTGTATATTCCATTGGCATCCATCAATTTATTGTATTTTTTTTTCTCTAGTGCAACCCAAGATCACCTACCTGGACAATCAGACTGCATCAGAGCTGGAGGAGCAGATCACCCTGACCTGTGAGGCCTCTGGAGACCCCACCCCCACCATCACCTGGAGCTTTGGCCGGAGGTTCTTCACAGAGGGAGAGCAGGTACTGGTGTCTGGGGACCAGGGACGGGCATGGAACCAGGGGCCCGAGCTGTGGTGGACAGGATGTGTCAATCAGAGTGCCAACTACTGCCAACTGAATATTGATAATAAAACTTAAAAGCAAGCACAGCTCCATTTCATCCATGGTATTATACTAAACGCCTTTCAAAAGTCCCGTTGAGCAAGTCCAACAGTAATAGCCAGTGGACATGTACTAGTCTGTCCTGGTGGTTTCATGCATGGTTTCTTCCTCTAAAGGAGCCTCTAAACAGGATTTACCAGGTATGATATTCAGATGGTCAGGTAATGCAACTCAATATACATGAAAAATTTAAAAATAAAACCCTGATAGATTCGAGCAGATGCAAGTCCTGTCATCCGCTAAAAAATCCCTGTCACTTTTTGACCCCTGTCACAAGGGTCGTCGAAAGGGGACCAAGGCGCAGCGTGTAAAGTGCTCATATTTCCTTTATTAATGAAAACACTTAAACCAAAATAACAAAAACGACAGCCAACAGTTCCGTGAGGTAACCTGACAAAACGGAAAACAACTACCCACAAAACCCAAAGGAAAAACAGGCTGCCTAAGTATGGCTTCCAATCAGAGACAACGATAGACACCTGCCTCTGATTGGAAACCATACCCGGCCAAAACATAGAAAACAAAACATAGAAATAGAAATCTAGAAAAAGCCCACATATAAACAGAAAACCCAAAACCACTCAAAACAACCACCTGTCACGCCCTGACCACTCTAGTATGGAAAATGACCTCTTCCAAGGGTCAGGACGTGACAACCCCTTAACTTCTGATCTTATTAGGGTTCGACACTTTGACACTTTGATGCAAACATGGTCACTGTGAATCATAGATTACACTCAATTCCCACCACCTCTTTCATCCTCTACCCAGTGTTCATTTGGAGGCATGTGTTTCAGGGCTGGTTCTATCTGACGCTCCACTAGAACACTTTCATATCCCTTTACAACCAGCCATTCCAAGTCATACTGTAGCTTTACTCAAACAATGAAAGAAATGCAGCAACATCAGCGATCGCTGAACCCCAGGTGCAGCTGCATCTCTCAGCATATTTCACCCAGACAAATGTAATTAGAAATTCCACATCAGTTGTTAAGCATCATTTAATGTTTTCTCATCCAAACGCAATCAAACAATATCTATCGACAACTGCTAACAGCTCTTATCAATATTCAGCCAAGGGGAGAAACTATTTTCCCACTTTACACTTTCACTTTTACTCTCACTTTCACACTCTTCCTCTGCTTTGCTCTTTTTCTCTCTCTATCTCTCTTACTAGGATAGAGGCTTATCAAATTCCCCTGCAATTACTTTAGTCTCTTTGCACCTCTGCAGTTCCGCTCTGTGTTGCTAACAGCACTCGTACTAATTATTAGCCCTTCGGAAGGGGCATGTGTGTGCATTGGATTGATTGGAGCAGAAAGCATTTTATAAAGGAAAGAAATAGGATTTATACGTGGACTCAGAGTAAAGTTTTATTTTTTTATCCACTCACTCAATCCCTAGGTCAGTGTATCCCGTTCAGTATAGTTTGTACCTTGTTTCTTTACTTTAAAAATGTGGATGTTTACATAGGCACCCGATGCATTTGGCAAGTCAAGGTATTTCTAAAACTATTTGTGACTAAGACTATGCTTTATCTTAAGGACACTGAGCAGCATTAGCATTTTCTTCAAAGGGCAGATTTGATTCCAGATTGTGCGTGTGTATCTACATGCGGTTATGCATCTCTGTCACCGCCAGCATTATGCTCCTGTCCTCCTAAAAGGAGGACAGGAGCTCTCAGCAGAATGATATGATATATTACACACCAGCTACTGTATATATGAATAGCCCACCTCTGTGTATATTCCTATCGTGCAAGGATGTCAGATTCAAAGGCATTATCGCTGTTCTGCATTTAGAGTAAAGGTAAAGAACCTAATTTCAAGCCTATTTTAGTGTTCGATTCTGATTGTGAGTTGTGTAAGAAAAGTGTGCTGGATTAGTCAGTTGAGAGAGATAATGTTTCCTTCTAGTTCAAGTGGTGTTTAAATATTATAAGCACTTTATAATTACCTTTTCATTTATAAGCGACCCGGTTATTCACTACACCGTATGTCAGTAATTATCCCTGGAATAAAACTAGCTTCTTGTACAGAATCTCAAAGCATGTTTCTCCACAGAGAATCTTACTATTTATGGTGTTTTTACACCGTATGATATGAGTCTGAGGGGGAAAGTTTCCAAAGTACTTCAAAAGTGCATGAATAATTCTCTGTGAGACAACAATGTGGTGCGTTGCTTTACATCAGAAAGTGCAAAGAGAATATTTGATTCACATTTGCTATTGGAATAAACAAGATCTTTGGTGATGTATATAGTCATATATACAGAGCCTTCGGAAAGTATTCAGACCCCTTGACTTTTTCCACTTTGTTACATTACAGCCTTATTCTAAAATGTATTAAATTCAACAAAAACCTTATTTAGATACACTACCGTTAAAAAGTTTGGAGTCACTTAGAAATGTCCTTGATTTTGAAAGAAAAGCACATTTTTGTACATTAAAATAACATCAAATTGTAAATGACTATTGTAGCTGGAAATTGCAGATTTTTTATGGAATATCTACATAGGCGTACCGAGGCCCATTATCAGCAACCATCACTCCTGTGTTCCAATGGCACGTTGTGTTAGCTAATCCAAGTTTATCATTTTCAAAGGCTAATTGATCATTAGAAAACCCTTTTGCAATTATGTTAGCACAGCTGAAAACTGTTGTTCTGATTAAAGAAGCAATAAAACTGGCCTTCTTTAGACTAGTTGAGTATCTGGAGCATCAGCATTTGTGGGTTCGATTACAGGCTCAAAATGTTCAGAAACAAAGAGCTTTCTTCTGAAACTCGTCAGTCTATTCTTGTTCTGAGAATTAAAGGCTATTCCATGCAAGAAATTGCCAAGAAACTGAAGATCTCGTACAACACTGTGTACTACTCCCTTCACAGAACAGCGCAAACTGGCTCTAACCAGAATAGAAAGAGGAGTGGGAGGCCCCGGTGCACAACTGAGCAAGAGGACAAGTACATTAAAGTGTCTAGTTTGAGAAACAAACTCCTCACAAGTCCTCAACTGGTAGCTTCATTAAATAGTACCCACAAAACACCAGTCTCAACATCGACTGTGAAGAGGCGACTCCGGGATGCTGGCCTTCTGCAGCAGAGGTAACTCTGGGTCTTCCTTTCCAGTGGCGGTCCTCATGAGAGCCAGTTTCATCATAGCGCTTGATGGTTTTTTCACTGCACTTGAAGAAAATGTAAAAGTTCTTGAAATTTTCCCCATTGACTGACCTTCATGTCTTAAAGTAATGATGGACTGTCATTTCTCTTTACTTATTTGAGCTGGTCTTGCCATAATATGGACTTAGGGCTATCTTCTCTATACTACCCCTACCTTGTCACAATACAACTGATTGGCTCAAATGCATTAAGAAGGAAAGAAATTCCACAAATTAACATTTAACAAGGCACACCTGTTAATTGAAATGCATTCCAGGTGACTACCTCATGAAGCTGGTTAATAGAATGCCAAGAGTGTGCAAAACTATCATCAAGGCAAAGGGTGGCTACTTTAAAGATTATCAAATCTAAAATATATTTTGATTTGTTTAACACTTTTTTGGTTACTATGTGTTATTTCATAGTGTTGATGTCTTCACTGTTATTCTACAATGTAGACAATAGTAAAAATAACAATGAGTAGGTGTGGAATGAGTAGGTGTGTCCAAACTTTTGACTGGGACTGTATATACACACAGTATATTCACAATACCTAGTATAATGTGGCATCAACTACTAATATTTTAAGTGGCCAGGCCCTGAATATACAGTACCTTAACACACTTAGTCGCCTCTCTTGTGTGTAGTCTCAGGGAGACGCAGTTATCTCAGCATTCTACATCTGGGTCACGCTGCCCTACTTTGGTTTAGATGGACAATCCAACCATTTTAAAGTAGATGACAAGAGAGTGTACTGAAAGAGGCCCTGTGAACAACAAGAATAAAAGTTGAAACCAAAAGCGACTAGAGGAGGAAGGAAGAGAGTGTTACATTTAAAATAAAACATTATCAGGGAGTTATTTTATTGGTGAGAAGTGGGTGAGAAGTGGCTTGAACAGAGATGGTTTTGAGATTTTGGCCTGTCATGAAAGACGCCCTGCATCCTGTTCAGTGGGATGGACTGTCTGCAGGAAATGTACATTAGATGCTAAATTTCAAATAGACCCCTAGCCCTATAGCCCCTGCAGACACTCACTTTCTCCCTTCCACTTTTATAGCTCTGTTGTGGTTTTGTGTTGTTTCCACACCTCTCTTATCACCGGTATATGCTCCATGTTTTAAGAAGTGTTTTCACAACTGGACACCTATTAAAACATGGTTCCCAAACCACTATGAAAGAAGCTTACAATTGTAGAGGAAATTAACAAGCGTCACTCAAACACCAACCACTGCTGTTAATCTTCAATGACCTTTATGGTGGCTTGCTACCTGAGATGTTGCTTTAAACACACGACTGATACCCTATTCAATTCACAGGACCATAGGTTAATGCATATGCATGCAGTATGACAGTCACAAGCCCATAGAGTTCATCAAGCCATTGCTATTCCAACAAACACAGAATAGATAGCAAATGTCCAACGTAGCATTTATCCTCAGTTGACCTGGGACTAGTGGTTGCCAGGTTCAAATAACATTATTGAAGCTTTCTTATGCTGATGGGTCTCTTGGCTTCTTTGACAGCGCCGGTAGCTGGAAGCTTAGACGTTTAAAGAGGATGTGTGAATGTCTTGCAGCATTTCCTTCACTAAAAAGTCATGCTTGACTCCATAATAATTAGCCGGGTAATGCTTTATAACAGGCTGGCTGGGCAGGAGGCACATCATGATGAAGTTTACTCTAGACTCTGATCTTTGGTCAGTTTTGAATGTTTAGGTTTAGTGTTAGGGGAGGGGAATCTGATCCTAGGTCTGTATCTAGGGGAAACTTCACCCCAGAGCCATCAAGATGATGTGGATGTCAAAACACCTCCCAGTTCACACTCCCCTCAATGACCATGCAGGAGGAAATTGATAACTGGAAGTCAGTAGGCAACACAACCATCTCTTGCTTGAGATCACGGGAGATGCTATATTTATCACATATGACTTGAGCAGATATTGAATACATTTTGTAATAATAATAGAACTAACTATTAACGCTTTATTTTCACTTGATTGATATTCTAGATTGTATTGTCGTATCTGGACCATCTTCCCTTCTGGTTAGGTGTATTACTCTAGATTAAAGGAAGTCACTTTAATTAAGAATCCCAAGCCACTTACAATTCCCAATGTCATATATCAGTGGCAATCAATGGAACCAGTCCAAGTCAACAGTGCATACATGACAGTCTTGTCTAAAACTTATAACACCGTCCTCCACTAACACGAATGATCCACCTGGATAACATTGCTTCGTCACTGCTCACTAACCCCAGTGTCTATCTCCTCCCTTTCACTCCGTATCTGTCTGCCTCTTTTTTTTCTGGGTGTCACCGAGGATTTTATTTACCGCCCTCTGTAATGGGAAAAACCTGCTGTTCCTGTGATAAAAGCTGTCAAAGATTCCATTGGTTCTTTGTCATTCCGTCATCTATCATTGAACCAGTTCCTTCTACCTCTCTCCATCTTCCATTCATGTCCCTTTTGATTTATCAGAGTTGTGGATCAAATCTATGAGATTCCGCATGCATATTCATCATGGCACGTTCCACAAAATAATTCATCTATTGATTTCTAATGTGTCTCAAACTAAAACGGACTGCATGAAAACCACCTGGCAAGAAATAATGTTTTTGTACAATCTTTCAATACAGCAAACATCAGGGGTTGTATAACAAATTATTTTAGGAAGAAAAGTTAACATAAGGGGTTCTTTAAATATGTGGCGTTAATTAGTATTAATGTTAAAACCTAAAGGTAATAATCAAGGTGTAGAATATCCTAACAACAATATTGGCTACGGATTAGGCAAACAATGTCTTGCTCAAAATTAGTGCCAATGCCCTCATATTTCATTAATTAGCATTTAGCATCTTAATAAGAGAGCCTCCCATCATGCATTGCAGAGCTTCCTTTCATGGTTTGGCATTTTGATCACTTGTCAGCGTACATGTCGTGTGGTGCAGGTGGCCTTTGGGATGGGGTGAAAGAACAGCCTTGTCAGAATGCTGTTGGTTTGACACCTTTCGTCACGGAATATCACAAATTCCCCCTTCAAAAAATGTTTTCATCCTATTCCAGCCTTGAAACTGTGCATCCAGTGTGTGTCCTTTGGTTGTTGATGATGATGCTGTTGTTTTTGTTATTGCTTGTGATGAGATGATAACATGGAAAACAAAAAATGACTTGAAGCTGTTAAAGTAATAAAAGTAAAATGTTTGAGGGCAATTTTAAAACAAAATCTAGATAAGTCATCATTGGAAGTGAGGGCTTATTCACCTAAAATAAATGTTTAAATGTCCATGTCCGATTACCCAGACTTGCATTCTAAATTGAAGGCATTTTGAGTGTGAAAAAATATATAGTTTTATAGAATGTGAAATTTTGAACTGTAGTATGCTTTAAATGGCTGGATGCTATACTCTTTTCAGCTTTCATTTAGTATTAATTCGATGCATGCTTTTGAGGTAGAGAGTAATCTTTTCATACCCACGACTGTACCAGACACGCAGTACCAAAATGAATGAATGGCGGGAAAACAACACGGTTGTGCATTAGATGGCAACACCTCAGTTTGGGTGAGTCTAGTATGTTGATATTTGTTGCTTACTGCATACAATTTTACTAAACAGTACATTCTAAATAGCATGTAAAATAATTAGTACAGTGTGTAGTTTTAGTAAGTCATAGGCAAGACAGATTTCGGACATGGCCATGTTTGAGTAACGGTTCTTTAACATGTATTTTCTCATTAAACCCCATGCATCTTTGTTTTGAACATGAGCTAATTTCACTGGACTACTACAGGTAAAATACAGCCTGTATCAGCAGCAACTAACATGTGCATTTCAATGCAATGCATGTCTTGAACTTTGTGTTTGAGGGTTAATTTTTAAAGGCTTTTTTCCCCGCTGTTTTGTGTGTTGTTCCCTGTGTGTTTGTCCTCTCCAGGCTTCTTGGACTCGGCCCGAGATGTTCGAGGTATGGCTACTGAACACGTAGCCAGACTCCAGATCCAGTGCTTCACACGGGATCTAGACAAACCCTGTTCACTGCAGAGCATCAGTGTTGGCTTTTTTCCCCACAAAGTCTTTTCTCAAACTCTCCAAAATCTACCACAAATACGATTCCAGCCTAATGAAGTCAAATTCGGGAGTATGAAATGAGACGCTTCCTTTTGAACATCCATTTTTCATTAGATGTTCTGATTGCTAATTTGCAACTTGCCCTCAAGTTCAGTCCCTCCTCATTTTGCATTCATTCCTCTCATATGGTTGGTTTCATAACCACTTATTAGGAAGGTGTCGACAGTTCCCCCAAAGCTGCAGACGCTCCAGGTCTACTTCCTTGTAACTGTTTTCATTCCCATTCATGGTGTGATAGCTGCCAGGCTCGTCCCAATGACTGCGAGTCCTGTTCAGGGACTGGGGCTAGCCAGGCAACATTGAAAACCCTCAATTAGCCAACACTCTGTGCTCTGCTGTGGATCAAGCCAAACCAATCTAGCTGAGCCTTTTGAAAACACTAACCAGCCAAGCTGTAGACTGCACAAGAAAACCCTAAAATAGAGATGCACCTTAATATAGTCTACTTCACTGCTTGTTAGAAAGAAAAATGAATAATATAAGAAGAATTCAAGAAATGCTTATGCCTTTGTGGTAAATATCCGAGGCATTTACTCAACAATCTCAATGTCTCTGTCACGTTAGGCATAACTGTTGATTTTGTTTGGTTCGGTGTATGAATATTCATCAACATGTGTGCTGTGTTTATAATGAATGATTCAGTGACATATGGATGGTGTGGCTTGGGGAAAATAAGTTTCCCAGAGTTTTAACTACAGATGAAAACTCACAGTTATCATCTTGCAAGCCGTTATTAATGAATCCCGCTGCATGTACCAACAAAAAAAATACTCTGAAGTTCCATTCATTGGAAACATAGCTTCTTGTATCTATAACATTTTCATTATTAATTCAGGTCTCAGTTGATCTTTACTCTGGCATCCAACCATGAATTCACATCAGAAAACCCAAACGTCAGTTTTTAGGTTTTGAGTATCAGTTCAGGAAGATGGACTCGTGCCATGTAGCCTAGATAATCGCCCCACAGCCAACATACTGTATCTTCATAACTGAAATGTTGATCATTCAGAATTCAAATAATTTGATACACTATATATACAGAAATATGTGGACACCCCTTCAAATGTGTGGATTCGGCTATTTCAGATGCACCCGTTGCTGACAGATGTATAAAATCAAGCACACAACCATGCAATCTCCATAGACAAACATTGGCAGTAGAATGGCCCGTACTGAAGAACTCAGTGAATTTCAAAGTGGAACCATCATAGGATGCCACCTTTCCAACAAGTGAGTTCGTCAAATGTCTGCCCTGCTAGAGCTGCCCCGATCAACTGTAAGTGCTATTATTGTGAAGTGTAAAAATCATCTGTCCTCAGTTGCAACACTCACTACCGAGTTCCAAACTCCCTCTGGCAGTAATGTCAACACAAGACCTGTTTGTCAGGAGCTTCATGAAATGGGTTTCCATGGCCGAGCAGCCTAAGATCACCTTGCGGAATGCCAAGCGTCGGCTGGAGTGGAGTAAAGCTCGCCGCCATTGGACTCTGGAGCAGTGGAAACGCATTCGCTGGAGTGATGAATCACACATCACCATCTGACAGTCCGACGGACAAATCTGGGTTTGGCGTATGCCAGGAGAACGCTACCTGCTACAATGCATAGTGCCAACTGTAAAGTTTGGTGGAGGAGGAATAATGGTCTGGGGCTGTTTTTGATGGTTCGGTCTAGTCCCCTAAGTTCCAGTGAAGGGAAATCTTAACGCTCCAGCATACAATGACATTCTAGACGATTATGTGCTTCCAACTTTGTGGCAACAGTTTGGGGTAGGGTCCTTTCCTGTTTCAGCATGACAATGCCCCCGTGCACAAAGCGAAGTCCATACAGAAATGGTTTGTCGAAGATTTTGACTCGCCTGCACAGTGCCCTGACCTCAACCCCCTCGAACACCTTTGAGATGATTTGGAACGCCGACTGCGAGCCAGGCCTAATCGCCCAACATCAGTGCCGAACCTCACTAATGCTGAATGGAAGCAAGTCCCCGCAGAAATGTTAGTGGAAAGCCTTTCCAGAAGAGTGGAGGCTGTTATAGCTGCAAAAGGGGGACCAACTCCATATTAATGCCCATGATTTTGGAATGAGATTTTAGACGAGCATGTGTCCACATACTTTTGGTTATGTAGTGTATTTTGGCCCTCCCAGCTTAGCTAATTTTAGCGTAGCTTCAGTAGATAACTAGTGTTGCTAAATCCTTCTTTTCAGATGCCCAGTAGTGTTCTACCTGTCTTAGTCCCTGGTATTATAGACACGTAGTTTGTAGGAAAAGCAGTTTGCATTCCACATAATGTCATACCATATCTTTGCTTTTGATATTTCGAATAAACTGCTCTGATCTTTTCACCATTGTTTGAGTCAACATTTGCCTCGTGTACGATTGTAGTGTCAATTACTGACATGGGCACCATGGGTAGAGGATTTATCCATGCTTTCCTGGGTTCACACTCAATACGACGGCTCAGTTGGTCAGTTTAGCAAAACCCCACTGTAAGTGTGTCACGGCGTCCATAGCACACTCTAGTCTGGCCACATTCAGACATGACACCTTTTGAGAGAGAAACGAGACACCCGTCCCCAGCGGGCACGACCATTTCTGAAGGCTTGGAGAGACATCGAGCTGGGTTTTTCACTCTTGTTCCTGGGCTCAGCCAGCCATCCTATTTTCCTTTAACTTTTATTAGAATGAGGAAAGGGGTTGGCAGAAGGATGCTTCTGCGCTTTTTATTAGAGGAGATAAGAGCCACAGACACAGAATTGTATTATGGGACCACGCTGCAAAGCCTCCCTTTTGCAAAGCTCCCTCACTCTCTCTCTCCTGTTTCTCTTGATATGTGACAACACAAGAAGATCTGCACGAGGGGAAGGTGTGACATGAATCGTGCCTCAGCTTTGCTAGCGTGCGACCGACCCTCAATGTAAAGCAATGTGCACACTGCATATATATTACATTTTCCCCCCGCCTCGGAACACATGTAATGAGAAAGGCCCTGCATGTGTAGCTTACCGCCAATTACTTGGCGAGGAAGCTTCTATGTAGACAGCCCTGCATACTAACAGGTTATGGAGCGTGAGGCATAAACGGGATGGGATCCACGCTCCAAAAAGCCAGGCTATAATTTAAAGCACTCAATGTCTTTGGATCATGACTAAGCCATCCCACCTTAAATCGACTTACCGAATAGATTGAATTGCAAAGCCCCAAATGTGCGACACGGACCAAATCCCCTCTGGCCATTGAACAAGTCATTTGTGGACTTAAGAAGACCTCCCAAAGGGTGTTACATGATGTCATACATACAGTAATAAACAGGTTCTGTCTCAGAAACATTGACCTGAAGATCATTTGCTGACTATTCCCCACAACTGATCCAATAATTATATTGATATAGATTGATGATGTACATGTCAGTGCTATTGATTTAGTGATACTGTGAGGTGCATAGACTTTCCAGATAAGTTATGATGCACCCTTTACTCATTTGTTAGGGTCACCACACCTATTTTGATACTGGTGTCCTGCTTGCCATGAAACATTTGCAAGATGGCGTGACTTAGTTTAATTGGTTTAAGTCTACTACTGACAGTACGAGCATGATGAACATCTTACATCTTTTGACAGCTTATCTAATAGGGTTTCAGCTGGCATGACTAATACATCTATTAAAATGTGTCATGGAAGAGACTTCTCGGCGGTTAAAACGGGTCAATTAACTTTCATGTTTTCCATGATATCAGTGTGTGCCATTCATTAGCCAAACTTCCCATTAAATGCCATATTGAGTTTCAGTACCATTTTGATTTTGTCAATGAAATTAGCTCTTTATCATAGAATAAATGAAAACAGTCTTTGCACTTAGATGTGTTGCATTATTTATATTCAGGCTCATAAGATACAGGAGCAGATGCTTGCTCTAAAATTCCCTTAACACAAGATTAATGCTGCCCTTTGAAAAGGTTGTAGGGCACTCTTTAGATCCTCAGCCAGCTGTTTTTACAGTGCTGCACAGCCATTCTCACTACACAGAGAAGATAACACAATACGGATGGCATCACGTATCAATTCTGAATCTATTATGCAAATAAAGCAAAAGCTGAAGTGTGTGGAATGCTGTTTAGAAAATAGTCAGAGAGTGTTAGTAGCTTAACAAGTAGATGTATTTCTGCTCATTGGTGTGAAGCTGTGTGTAGCCCGAAGCAAGCTGGAAGTATAGCTGTTGGAATTTCTTTCAGCCATGCTTTTAGAAACCTGCTGCATTGATTTGCTCCATTATTGATGTGTTTGGTTTTCCCGCCACCTCCTGCAAAGCAGCCCAGATAATATCTAAAAACATCCGCTGGATGATTGCCATCTTTATTTGGCAGTATTTTGTTAAGGAATTCTGTAGAAAAAGACAAATCTAGGAAAATGAAATTCTGTCCAAATTCTGACAGGTGCACAGAAAAAAATACATTTTAAAACCGAAGAAAGAAGGTTGCACCTTGAGTGGTCAAGTAATCCAAAAACATGAAATGGTCAAAGTGTTCATTGTTGTTCTTCTCTTTTCTTCCTCGTAGAGTCTTGATGGGAACGTAATGGTGCGTAGTCACGCACGGGTGTCCTCTCTAACCCTGAAGTACGTCCAGTTCACCGATGCTGGCCAGTACCTCTGCACTGCCCGCAACTCCATTGGTCAGGACCAGCAGACCATGTACCTGGAAGTGCTCTGTAAGACACCTATCTGTCTCTTTTCACATCACACCTCACATCCGTTTTCACTAATACCCCTTTTTACCAGTATCTTCAAAAGTTTCATGAATCCTCACCACCTTTTGCAAATAGCAATTATTTACTTTATCGATGAGATTGTCATGGAGAGTGATAGTCTAATAAATTCTAGCTAGATCAGAAGTTACCAAAAGACACCTACTCTTGAATTTGACACACTTTACACCAGAAGCCATGGACCCATGACCTTTGACCCGTTGATTTTTCCTTTCTGCTGTGTCAGTAGATTTGAATGGATTGTTCACAGTATCTAGAACTCTGTAAGGACAGCTTTGTAGGCTTGCCAAAGATTGAATAGAATTTTCTGGCTTACAAACGGAATATGGGCTAGTAAATTTCAATGTTAATGAGTTCCAGACGCATCAGATAACAGTCACAGCCTGCTAACGGTACATAACACAGAGCTGTGCACAGGCAAGTGAGAGCCAAATCATGCTTAATGTAATTTTTGCACATTCAAATGCACCATGAATATGGAGAAGGAAGAGAGAGGAAAAAAATACAGTATGTACCCAATAATGAACGTCTAATTGGATTAAATTCCCTTTCCCCCAAACACAGGCAATCTGCTCCGAAAACCAGATAGCATCACAATAAACAATTGATATGATTGTGAGGACTAGCGTTTAGCCGGAGTCTGGCTAGTGGGTAATCAGGTTGTTAGTTCAGTGTTGCACAGTAATTAGTGAAAAGAAAAGGTGCTTTGTCTTGAGCAGAGCTCTCTCCCTCCAAGATTAAACTCAACCAGATTGTACAATCAGGACAGTATCTACACATAGGAGGATTGAGACAATTGAGACACTCAATTCCCATTATCTGTGGTGTGCGATCTTTGTTTGTGCTACCCATGTGCTGATAGGAAAGTGTTAATGTATTTTCTGTTTGACCTTGGCTCTTTTGGTGCACGTCAGTCTGTTTGGCATGAATATCTTATTAAAACAATGATTGTTTTAGCTCTCCTCTCGATAAGCAGGGTTTATTTTGAGAAATCCATTTAGCTGGGCCAGTCTAGAGTAATTGAATGGCAGGGTCGTGGGCACAGGCTTGTCACAGACTCAGAGAGTGGGATGAGATTGCGGAAAGGGAGCAAGGCCTTTTAGGGGGAGCGGGATGGAGAATCTGCCGATTTAGCGATGTCCATCAATCCCAACAGCTGGGGACAGCAATGGCATAAAGTACCCAGGGTTGGAACTTGAACCAAGGCCTAGCAGTGTCATGGGAGACCTTAGTATCAGGGACATATTAGAGAGAAGTACAATATTTTACACAGTTTATGTGGGGCCAGTGAATCCCAGGGTTATTTTCTTACAATATAAAACATGCTTGACTAAGACACTTGAGGGGTGTGCGGTAGATCAATAAATTGTGATAGCTCTATAGCAACTGTAGTGAATCGGTTGAATAGAGTGCATAGAGTGGCAATAAGGGAAAGTGTTTTACTGACAACTGGTTGATCTATGCTTGCCATGTGACATTAAAGGCAAAGCAAAGAAACATATACACCAACAAATAAAAAGTATTTCTTACACGGTAGCTTTACTATTCACATTGGTGCACAAATTGCATAATAAAACAAATGTATGTATCATGTAGAGGTGACGAATGAAGATCAGCCTCTGTCTTATCTAGCATTATGTCCTCATAGAAAAAACAAAAACAGAATGGGCAACTTTTTGAATGTAAAATGTATTTATTATAGTGCTTAAACCTAGGTACTGTGGGAGACGTATCCAGATATAAACAATAAAAAACACCCCGAGTACTAGTAATATAGTATTCTAGTATTTATTCAGTATAGTGTTTCAGCTATTTATAGACTTTATGTCTGTGGTGGATGGGTTGCTATGTCTGGTGCAGTATGTTTATAAACAGAAGTCTGTGTGTCGACCTTCTGGTGACCCCCCCCCCATGCCCGCTGCAGATGCTCCTAAGATCCAGGGCTCAGTGACGGTCTACACCTGGGAAAGGAACGCAGCCAACATCAGTTGTGAGGTTCTGGCCCATCCGGGGGCCTCGGTGGTGTGGTTCAGAGATGGCCAGCAGCTGCCTAGCACGAACACCACCAACGTCAAGATCTACAACACACCAGCCGTTAGCCACCTCGAGGTATGGTACAATAGGGCTACGATGGTTTAAGTGCCTTTCTAAAGGACGTAACCTCAGTAGTTACATTCCTCCTGGGATTGACAACTATTTTTGGGTTATACAATTTCCAGATGTTAAAATGCAAGCTCACTCAAACTGGGTAACTCAAGCAGAACATAGAACATATTGTCTGCATCCCAAATGGTGCCCTATTCCCTATAGTGCACTACATTTGACCCTATGGGCCCTGGTCTAAGTAGTGCACTATAATGGGATTAGGGTGCCATATGGGACAGAACCCTTGAGTCTGTTCCCAGGACCTGGGTAGACACAGTCAGCATGCATGACCTGCTGTGCTGAATCTCGGGCTGTGAGACTTCCCATTCAAAAGTGAGTTTCATGCCCCGAGTCCCCTGAACCCAGAACACTCTCTGTGGCACAAAGAGGCCTGTATGAGCCGCTGGCACATTTACACTAAGATGCCTGGTTAATGGTGCCACTGGAGGGTCCAACCGCCCCCACCACTTGATAATTATTGAGCAAGACGTGTGCCAGTGGTGAGGAACAAAAGGCACTGCTATCGTCTGGGGTACGTCAGATCACTGAAGGAAGAAGATGTTGTTGATGCAGATGTCTTATTTCTTCTTCTAGGTCACCCCAGATTCCCAGAATGACTTTGGAAGCTACAACTGCACAGCCACCAACTTAATCGGAACAGAGTCCAAGGAGTTCCTCCTCATCCAAGCAGGTCAGTAAACAGGGCTTACTCTGTAATATACTGTACACAATGATTTCACCAAGATATATTCAGATTCATATGTGTTTGTTATTGTTTAATTGATTGTGAATAAATTATGAAACTGTATAGCTGAACCAAGATAGCAATAGAAGTTTGTATTTTCATTTAAATGGAAGGAAAATCCGATGCATATAGTAGCCCAGTGTCGTTACCACACCTCAAGCAGTCTCAACCATTTCTGGAACAGTTCAGCGGAGGCCCACCGTGAAGTTTGGTCTTGATTTTACTTTAGAAACCTCAAGTATTTTTCTCTGTTAGTTTCATACATCACATCTGGAGGTTGACTTACTGTTTTTAGCTTCAAGATTAGTTACTTTTCAGTTGTTAAGGTGAAGTGCCATTGTGATAAAAACATAATGGGTATAATTTCCAGGGCGTTTTCAGACATATTGGCGTTAAGTGCAAATTGAGGGCTGCTATTTTGGCGGACTATAAAGCAGTGCAGATGTCATGGGTAGTTGGCCAAGTGTTTTTTTTGTCATCTGCAGCACAGTGGTGACATGCACTTTAACACCTTTTTTAGTAGAGTGGGAATGTGTGCTTGTGAGTGCACCAATGGGAGAACCATGCTTACATTTTTTAAGCTTGTTTTTTAAGCTCACTTTTTAAGCACCCTGTGTCAGTAAACCATGTGCTTCTCAGAATATCATCCCAACATGTTCTTGAGTACCTGAAAATTGCCAAAAGGATTTGGAAGATATCGTTTGCATTATTCCATTGCAGTTGGGACAGCATTTCACATGTACTGTAGCTCCCGTCACCTGTAGTAACATGGGACTGCCAGCACCTTGAAACCGTTATTGACTGATCTCTTCACAAGTGACCCTATGATTGGATGAATCTGGCACATTTCTCTTTATGATTGGTTGAATCTTTGAAATCCTTGATCCTGATTGGCTACACATCCTGTGGGTCTCCAGGGACAGGATTAAACCTGTATGTTTCCGTGGTGTTGTGTAGATGTGCCGTCGGCGCCCGGCATCGAGCGCGTGGAGCCTTTCTCCAGCACAGCCGTTGTAGAGTTTGAGGAGCCCGATGCCAGCGGCGGAGTTGCCATCCTCAAGTATCGGGCCGAGTGGCGCATGAAGGGCCAAGACTGGACCGGCAGGGAGTACGACGCAGAGGATGGTGAGTCACAGACAGACAGACAGACAGACAGACAGACAGACAGACAGACAGACAGACAGACAGACAGACAGACAGACAGACAGACAGACAGACAGACAGACAGACAGACAGACAGACAGACAGACAGACAGACAGACAGACAGACCAGAACAAGATGATATTGCCAGTAGACCAGAGCCATATACATACAGAAATGTTTCTGGAGTAGACTAGTTTATCAAAGCAAGCCAGAAATGTGAATGTCAGCATTCAGTTTGAATAAGTATTGTTTGTAGAAACAAGCCTAGTGTCAGAGCGTTATTAATACCTGTCATATTGAGTCTTGGCCAGTGTTCTCTTGGAAGAGACAAATCCACCTCAATGGGTCCTGGATAAATAACGTGTAAATAAAATATAAAGGGAGATACCTATTCAGTTGCACAACTGAATGCATTCAACTGAAATGTGTCTTCCGCATTTAACCCAACCCCTCTGAATCATAGAGGTGCGGGGAACTACCTTAATCAACATCCACTGCACCCGGGGAGCGGTTGTTGTTGGGGGTTAACTGCTTTTCTCAAGGGTAGAACAGCAGATTTTTCCACCTTGCCGGCTCGGGGATTCAAACCAGGGACCTTTTGTTTACTGGCCCAACACTCTTAACCGCTAGGCTATATGCCGCCCATCAAAACCTATGTAGGATATTGGGGTAGATATTAGAATTTGATTATCAGTGCGGTCAGCACAACACACCAAATCTGTCAGGGGCTAGAAGTCTATGTGAGCTAGAATCCTGCGCGTCTATTTTTTTGAGCCACACTCACCCCACACCGGCCACAGCAATTCCGAGCCCCACCTGATCCGACATATTTTTCTCCGCAACCTGACCTACCAGCATAGATTTGTTCCGAGAGCCAATCTGTGACCTGACAAATAGCACCAATTTTATTGTTTTTCTGACTCCAGAGTAGGAGTAGTAGCTATTATTCCCCTCCCTGCATGAATTGATATTTCTGCATGACTATTCAACATTTGGTTAAAAGGAAACCATGCCATGAATTAACGATATCTTTTTAGTTTTACAGTGAGATGCGGCTCATTGACATCTTAAATCACTCTGTTAAAATGGGCGTTCTAGTTACCTTTATTACCTAATGAAAGGTAATGAATATAAGCTTCAAGATCGATAGGGCAATTCACCTATTCCAAACAGCCTATGTGAATGCAGTGTACACACAGCTGTCTTACCAAAATAATGCAAACGCAATGTTGAAAGTAGTGGCCTAGTTATTCATGCATGCAAACAAAAACACTGAATAGCATCAGTTATCAGTTATCTTGGCCCATTGATCATCAGTTATCTTGGCCCATTGATCATCAGTTATCTTGGCCCATTGATCATCAGTTATCTTGGCCCATTGATCATCAGATATATAATAAAAAAATCTTCTCTCCGCCCAATGGCAAAAAGTGCAAAATTGCAGGAAATGAACATTAAAGCAAAAAAAAAATTATATTCGCTGGCACAAAGGGGGCCGCTAAAATGTTTTTCTCGCAAGGTGGGGGGGGGTGAAGGATGTGGGCCACTGAGGACCCATGAGCCACTGCGGCCCCTTATGATGAGTTCTGTTTTTTGGCCCCCACCCCTATCAAAGTTGCCCATCCATGATTTACAGCAACTAAAACCAATAGGCTACGTAGAAAACCGGGGTGGCAGGTAGCCTAGTGGTTAGAGCGTTGGACTAGTAACTGAAAGGTTTCAAGATCGAATCCGTCAGCTGACAAGGTAACAATCTGTTGTTTTGCCCCTGAACAAGGCAGTTAACCCAGTGTTCCTAGGCCGTCATTGAAAATAAGGATTTGTTCTTAAAACTGACTTGCCTAGTTAAGTAAAATAAAAACTGTAATAGCATCTGCAGTAGTCCAACCACTCTCTTCCTATGAACCAATTGCTATTAAATTAATGTTTTTGGACATAAAACCTGCAGCTAGGGTAGGATTCTAGACTAACCTGGGCCGGCTCCTCTGTTCCAAGATCAGCAGGAACAGTCGGAGATGGAGGTGGCTGTGGAGCCATTATCCTGGTGGTGCTTGTGGAAGGGTGGGTAGGCTCTGCACATGGAGCTAGCTGGAGCTCGGCAGCATCATCACTGCTGGGCTTGGCGGCGGCCTTTGTGGTTTGATGCTGCTGCTGCTACTCATCGCTCTCCTTGGGTACTTTGGTGAAGCTACTTTCTGATATCCATCGTGGCAGATTTGACCCCACAACCGGTCATAAGTTTTAGAACACCTAAACATTCAATGGTTTTTCTTTATTTTTACTATTTTCTACATTGTAGAATAATAGTGAAGACATCAAAACTATGAAATAACACATATGGAATCATGTAGTAAGGAAAAAAGTGTTAAATAAATCAAAATAGATTCTTCAAATAGTCACCTTGATGACAGCTTTGCACACTTAAAAGCATTTTTCCACGCTTTTAATGGAAACAAGAGGAGTCATACCTAACTGCCGAGTGGCTTTCCATAGCCCCCCAACACACATCGCGGTGCATGCTGTCCATTATACTGACAAAGCGCAGCGGAGAAACCGCCAACCTGGCACTCAATCATTTTTACTTTTTTGATATTTTTATATAGGGACATAAAACTACAACTGAGGGGGCTAAAGTTTGAACTGAGGGGGCTAAGCCACTTTAGCCCCCTTGTGGAACCGGGCCCGCGACATAACAAAACAAGACTTTTACGTTCTATATTGTTTAGGTAATCAAATAGTTTAATTGAAGCTGAAATAAACAATTCCCAGAATCGAATATTGGCTGCAAAAATACATTTATTTACCCACTCAAACTTTTACCAGCACACTGGTTTAAACTTGATAATGCTGTGTATGGTCTGAATGAACGAAAGCCTGAATTAAAGTAATAATTAACTGATAATAAACTGAATTAGCCTATCGTCAACAAATACCTGCTTGCACTTTTTGCTGGCTGTGTATCCAGCTACCGGGTTGTTGTCCTTGTCCACAATGAGTCCCAAATCCTTCCAAACCAAACTGGGGATTTTACTTGTGCAGCACCTGTTTCCACGATGGTGTAGGTCTATTTCATAACCTTTTTATTTATCCTACGTTAGACATTTGGAAGCATTACCTTTAAATTGTTTAACTTTGGCCAAACGTTTCGGGTAGCCTTCCACAAGCTTCCCACAATAAGTTGGGTGAATTTTGGCCCATTCCTCCTGACAGAGCTGGTGTAGCTGAGTCAGGTTTGTAGGCCTCCTTGCTCACACATGCTTTTCAGTTCTGCCCATAAATGTTCTATGGGATTGAGGTCAGGGCTTTGTGATGGCCACTCCAATACCTTGACTTTGTTGTCCTAAAGCCATTTTGCCATAACTTCGGAAGTATGCTTGGGGTCATTGTCCATTTGGAAGAACTATTTGCGACCAAGCTTTAACTTCCTGACTGATGTCTTGAGATGTTGCTTCAATATATCCACAGAATTTTCCTTCTCATGATGCCATCTATTTTGTGAAGTGCACCAGTCCCTCCTGCAGCAAAGCACCCCCACAACATGATGCTGCCACCCCGTGCTTCACGTTTGGGATGGTGTTCTTTGGCTTGCAAGCCTCCCCCTTTTTCCTCCAAACATAACGATGGTAATTATGGCCAAACAGTTCTATTTTTGTTTCGTCAGACCAGAGGACATTTCTCCAAAAAGTACGATCTTTGTCCCCATGTGCAGTTGCAAACCGTAGTCTGGCTTTTTTATGGCGGTTTTGGAGCAGTGGCTTCTTCCTTGCTGACTGGCCTTTCAGGTTATGTCGATATAGGACTCGTTTTACTGTGGATATAGATACTTTTGTACCTGTTTCCTCCAGCATCTTCACAAGGTCCTTTGCTGTTGTTCTGGGATTGATTTTCCCTTTTCGCACCAAAGTACGTTCATCTCTAGGAGACAGAATGCATCTCCTTCCTGAGCGGTATGACGGCTGCGAGGTCCCATGATCCCATGGTGCGTACCCACTGGAATTGTGATTCAAAGAATTCATTATAAGTGAAATAATCTGTCTGTAAACAATTGTTGGAAAAATTACTTGTGTCATGCACAAAGTAGATGTCCTAACAGACTTGCCAAAACTATAGCTCGTTAACAAGAAATGTGTGAAGTGGTGGAAAAATAAGTTTTAATGACTCCAACCTAAGTGTATGTAAACTCACAGAATGTGATTCGCAACACAACACAACAAGCTCCTGGGTTTGTAAAACAATTTTTTATTTTGTTTAACGTTTCCGACCTGCAATATAATTGTTCTGAACCGCGAGCTGACCTGCAGGTTGAAATCATTTTTTCCTTCCACCCACTAGCAGATTTTTTTTGCGGGTCAACCGTGGGGAACCGTGGGTATCCAACCTGATGCAGGACTCTAATGTGGGCACATCTGTCTGTCATCTTGTTCTGCAATATCATCTTGTTCTGGTCTGTCTGTCTGTCTGTCTGTCTGTCTGTCTGTCTGTCTGTCTGTCTGTCTGTCTGTCTGTCTGTCTGTCTGTCTGTCTGTCTGTCTGTCTGTCTGTCTGTCTGTCTTACTCTCACATGGGATATATCAGCAGATTGTTGACAGAACCCAGGGGCCACTTGTCACAGGCCAGCCTGATGCACACACACACACACACACACACACACACACACACACACACACACACACACACACACACACACACACACACGCACACGCACACACACAGAAGCACCCAAACTAAAAACAACTTGTTTCATACACCAGTGACTGCAATTCTGCACACAGACACACACATAACGGCCAGTCAATAGACATTTGCACTGTGAAAGGCCTGCCAACTAACACACGCAGATACCTACTTATGGACTAGAAAATACACACACACACACACAGAAACAAAACACAGACAACCTGAACATATGGCATCCTCACACACACTCCCCACGCACACACAGCGTCAAGCAATAAACCTCCCCACTCACTCACTCAAACAGACAAGGGCCAGCCTCTACGCTCGCTCATACACAAAAAACAGTGCCAACATACCCCCTCTCAGATCACTCTCTTCTCCACCACACTGTCTTGCTCCTCGACAGAGAGGAGATCACAATAACAGCCAGCACTCTGTTCTGCCCTCTGCTCTCTCAGAGGCCTCCCATTGCATCACTCATCCTAGAGCAAGGTTCCCCAACTGGAGGCCCCTGGGTCATTTTATTTGGCCCTTAAAGTTTTCTGAGCAATTTTGGGACATAAGACTGTAAAAACACCAGCAAATCAGCTCCAAGTAATTTTAATTTAGGAAATCTATTCCAAAGTATTCCTATGCATAGTAGAGAGATATATGTGATCGTATACAAATGTAAGCAAGGTTTGAAATTATTATGTTTTAGTCAAATATTATATTGGTTTGGGCTTCTTGCGGTCAATTTGTAGTCTACAAATGATTTGTAATTATGTCTGGCCTGCTGACCATCCACTCAACAACAAAAAATCGTCCCAGGGCTGAATCTAGTTGATGATCCTTGTCCTTGAGCCATCCAAGACATTACAAGTGGTCTTCATCAGCCAGCCGGGTGACTAGGTCTGTGTCAATATCTTTAATGGCGCTTTGTAAAATCCCCCTTTTCTCCGACAGGCCTCAGCATGATCACCATCGTGGGCCTGAAGCCCGAGACCTTCTATGAGGTCAAGATGTCTGCCATCAACGGCAAGGGTGAGGGCGAGAGCAGCACTCCCCTGAACTTCAAGACAGAGCCAGTCCGTAAGTGCTTCCCTCCTTCCCTGTTCCCTCCTGCAGAGAGATAGCACTCACCTGACCCGAATGCTTTTCCTCCCTATCACCACCTCGTGCAGTCTAGCCATCCAGCCGCAACCACCTATCCCCCCCCAAGCCCCCAACGCCACATGCATAATGCATCTTCCTTCTGATCTCCTTGAAGGACCAGCCACTGCGCTCCAGGGATGCATTGCCAACTGTACCCAGCCTGTGTGACTGTTTGCATTAGCCTTAGCATTAGCCTTAGCATTAGCCTTAGCATTAGCCTTAGCGGAGTTACCAACAACGGGATGTTCTGGTTTTCAGGGATACATCTATTTTCAACCTAGCTTCCTTTTCCGCTGAAAACTGGATGTGGGAATTCCACTGAGGTGTTTCTCTTATGCCTGTTATGTTAGGTTAGTTTGCATAGAAAGGTTGGGGAAGGAGGGGTGTGGACCTACGTTTTTCAGCTAATGGGTTGTGGAAGGGGGGTGCCATCCAAGTTTCCGTCCTCCCCCTCCCTTTCGTTGGTCCTGGTGACCGTAGTGTCTGTGTGTGTTTGTCACACACACATCACACACATAGGCCTACAGTGTTTTACCCAGTTCTGGTGTATTTTGTGCTTCTCTCCCCATGGGATGTTGTTGTTTCTAGAGGGCTAGACAGCCCCCTTCCCTACCCCACATACCACCCCTCCCAACCTTCAGAGCATAATTTGCTAGGTGCAGAAAACATATTGTCTCTGTGTGTCGGCATTCTCAGTCTACACAACTCAAACTTTTTCCATTTATTGTGAAGCTAACTTCAGTCTGTGCATTTCTGCAAGCTGTTTTGCTTCTTCATGAGGACAATGAAAGACAATATCTACGATGACAGCTGTAAATGTTATCAGAGCACAATTCTTTGTCGTTTTGAGATTTTCTCTTGACAGGTAGCTGATAGATCAATTCATGCTAATGCCTAATCATTAAATGAAAGGAACAATGCTCGCATCACTCACACTACACAACACAACATCAACAACAATTTTGACAAATGTAATTTAAGGCTGCTATTTTGGTGGACTAAAAATCAGTGTAGATGACAAGGTAAATTGGCATCATCAATTTATTTTGATCATCTGCAACACAGTGGTGACTAGCACTTTAACACATTTGTTAGTAAAGAGGCGCTGTGTGCTTGTGAGTGCACCAATCGGAAAGCCATGCTTACATCTTTCAAGCAAGTTGTAAAAAAAATGAACACACATCACACACATAAGCTTACAGTGTTTTACCCTGTTCTGGTAAAACACACATTTACAATTAGTCTGGACACTGAAGAGTCAATTATTAAGCAATTACTAACTTCAAGATTGGCAAAAATTTGCCCGGATCTTCAAAACTTGTAAAACATAGTGAATTTGGAGTTAAACAATACATTGTGCCTATGCCAGTATAATGGAAGATTTTATTTATTTTTTATTTATTTTAATTGTACCTTTATTTAACTAGGCAAGTCACTTAAAATAAAATCTGTGGTGTATGACTTAAAGATTGCTGTGCACCAGCGGAACCCAACCAACTTGAAGGAGCTGGAGCAGTTTTCCTTGAAGAACGGGCAAAAATCTCAGTGGCTACAGTAGATGTGCCAAGCTTATAGAGACATACCCAAAGAGACTTGCAGCTGTAATTGCTGCAAAAGGTAGCTCTACAAAGTATTTACTTTGAAGGGGTGAATAGTTATGCACGCTTAAGTTTTCCGGGTTTTTTTCTTATTATTTCTTCTTTGTTTCACAATAAACCCCCTCAAAATCCATTTTAATTCCAGATTGTAAGGCAACAAAATAGGAAAAATGCCAAGGGAGGTGAATACTTTCATAAACCACTGTATGCGTAGAGTCGCACGGGCATAGGGGGAACATTCAATCTGAAAATCTAGACATTAATTTACTCCCAGAACAGTTTATGATTGCACCTCTTTTTGGATGTTTTATTAAGGCCGCTTTACACATTTAAGTCACTGGATCTAATTTGTAAGAGCTGCGTAATAAAATAGCATAATATGAATCTGCCTAGATTCACACTCTGTGGTAGCCATCTCAAAACACTGAAGGAATTAGAGAGTTGGAATGGAAAAGCGACCACATCTTTTAGTTTCTCCCTCCTAGTTTGTCAGTCATGCTGAGCGGTGTTGCTGTACGTGGTAGTTAAGGTTATTTTGTCTAGGTTTATCCACTTCTGATTCAACACATTTAAGGCATGAATCAGTCTGATTCTGTTTTGCTTCTGCCACGCTTCCATCTGTGCTTTTCACCCTCTGTGCTTCTGTAGCAACCACCCTTAGTTCCCACTTTGATTGACCCTTTTTTCAGTCTATAGTCTAGAGGGATGCCTTGTCCTGTTACTTCATCGTAATTTGGAGCATTGAGTACCTTAATCAGATAAACAGCGACCTAAAGTCATAATTCACTATTACTCTATTTCACAATGTTCTGAATGTTTTCTCACCTTGAAAGTACTGTGACATTATTTGAAGTCTGTCCAGAATGCTAAACATGCCTAATTTATAAGGTACATTGATTAGGTATGTTTATTTTACGGCTCATGAGCTCTATAAATCTATGAAATATGTTTTACTGATAATAGTTACAGTGCCTTCAGAAATTGTTCATACCCCTTCTCCTTTTCCACATTTTGTTGTATTGCAGCCTGAATTTAAAATGTATACAATTTTGACTTTTTGTCACTGGCCTAAACACAATACCCCATAATATCAAAGTGGAATTTAAACAAAGTAATTAAAAATGAAAAACTGAAGTGTCTTGAGTTAATAAGTATTAAACCCCTTTTTATTGCACGCCTAAATAAGTTCAGGAGTAAAAAAAAGTCACATAATGAGCTGCATGGATAGTGTTTCACATGATTTTTGAATGACTACCTCATCTCTGTACTCCACACATACTGTACAAGTATCTGTCCCTCAGTGTCCCCCAGTGAATTTCAAACCCAGATTCAACCATAAAGACCAGGGAGGTTTTCCAATGCTTCGCAAAGAAGGGCACCTATTGGTAGGTGGGTTAAAAAAAAGCAGACATTGAATATCCCTTTGAGCATAGTGAAGTCATTAATTACACTTTGGATGTTGTATCAATACATCCAGTCATTACAAAGACAGCAGCATAGCACCCTGCATCCCTCTGCTGGTTTTTCTCTGAAACGAAGCAGGGCTGATTCTGGTTGGTCCCTGGATGGGACACCAGATGCTGTTGGAGGGCCAGTAGGAGGCACTCTTTCCTCTGGTCTGAAAATAAAAAATATCCCAATGCCCCAGGGCAATGATTGGCCTGTGTAAGGTGGTGTCTTTTGTCCTGACTCTCTGTGGTCATTAAAGATACCATGGCACTTATTGGGCTTAATTCCCAATCTTGCCCTCATACCATCATGACCACCTAACCATCCCCAGCTTTCAATTGGCTCATTCATCCCCCCTCCTCTCCCCTGTAACTATTCCCCAGGTTGTTGCTGTAGATGAGAATGTGTTCTCAGTTAACTTAGCTGGTAAAATAAGGGTTAAATACACTGAACAAAAATATAAATGCAACAATTTCAAAGATTTTACTGAGATGAAGTTCATATAACGAAATCAGTCATTTGAAATCAATTAATTAGGCCCTAATCTATGGATTTCACATGACTGGGCAGGGGTGCAGCCGTGGATGGGCCTTGGAGGGCCTTGGTGGTGGCTGCATCATCTTATGGGTGTTGTTGTAATTGTTAAGGACTGGGAAGGTTTTCAGGATAAAAATAAACAGAATGGAGCTAAGCACAGGCAAAATCCTAGAGGAAAACCTGGTTCAGTCTGCTTTCCACTAGACACTGGGAGATGAATTCACCTTTCAGCAGGACAATAACCTAAAACACAAGGCCAACTAGAGTTGCCAACCAAGAAGACAGTGAATGTTCCTGAGTGACCAGGTTACAGTTTTGACTTAAATCCTCTTGAAAATCTATGGCAAGACCTGAAAATGGTTGTCTAGCAACGATCAACAACCAATTTGACAGTACTTGAAGAATTTTTTAAAGAATAATGGGCAAATGTTGCACAGTCCAAGTGTGGAAAGCTCTTAGAGACTTATCCAGAAAGACTGTAATTGCTGCCAAAAGGTGCTTCTACTACAAAGTACTGACCCGGGAGTGTGAATACTTATGTAAATTTAATATTTCTGTATTTAATATTCAATATATTTGCAAAACTTTCTAAAAACTTGTTTTCAATTTGTCATTATAGGGTATTGTGTGTAGATGTTTTTAATCCATTTTGAATTCAGGCTGTAACACAACATAATGTGGAATAGGTCAAGGTGCGTGAATACTTTCTGAAGGCACTGTATACTTTACCAAAGTGAACTATCCCATTATCACTGTTTGTTATGGTTCATATTTAGTTGTGAAGTGACAGGACCTTCTACCATTCTGTACATTTCTGTTTGAATTGTTTCTGTTTCTTCTGATTTTGTTCATGTTTACCCATCTATTTTTGTTCAATTGGACTTCTCAGGCTATACTTTCACAAGTAAGTTTCTCATCTCCCTGTCTTTGCTTCCTTTTCTTTGACTTTTGTTTTCATTTCATCCATTTATTATGTAAAAAACTGAATTAACAATTGCTAGTTGTATAGATGAAAAAACGTATTTTCAATGGACAATTGAATTTGCTTTGTTTCGTTATCTCATTGAATTAAGAATTCTACTTGGCCATTACCTCAAAGCTTTGATTGGGGCATTTTGGTATTTGTTTTCAATAAATGAAAACGCTCACGCAATAACTCTTGTCTCAAACATTTCCAGACGGCATACCATTTCATTACTCTAACGTGGACTCAGGTTTGTTTTAGTCATATTGTAGTTTCTAAGCAGACTTTGAGCGTGTAATACATAAGTGACCATGTACCGTGCAATCCCATAGTTCCATAGCTCATTTTTAGCCACTTGCTTCTCCCGTGTGCATCTTGTCCCCTCTCCCTTTGTACCGTGAACTGATTGACCCCTGATTGACTTCAAATAGTCACTCAAACCTTTGCCAATTGTACAGATACTCAGTTATTCGTATGAACATAATGAGCAATAACAACATGTTGGACAGTGTTATTGCCCGTACAGCAGCGTATACAACCAAAGACATAGAACTGAGCCGCATTATCAGCCAAAGGGAAATATAAATATTCAGTGCCATTAGTTTCTCAATGATGACTCATTGTTTATGTGGCACAATTTAAATGTAGCCTGAGATATCGGCAACAGACTGGATCCAGCCGTGGTTGGGTTTGATGGTTTGTTGCCATTCTTAAAGGGATACTTTGGGATTTTGGCAACCTGCATCCGGTATGAAGGAAGTTAAGTGGTAGTTTCGTGAGCCAATGCTAACTAGCATTAGCACAATGACTGGAAGTCTATTGTATCTACTAGTATGCTAGCAGTTACCATAGACTTCCAGTCATTGCACTAATGCTAGTTAGCAATTGCACTAACACTAGTCAGCAACTTCCTTCAAACTGCACGCGAGACATAAAAATGGTATCCACAAGCTAATCTGACTCTGCCAAAAATTGGCAAAATTCTGAAGTATCCCTTTAAGACATCCCTAATTCACCAGGCATCAGCTTTTCCACCGGGTTTATTGCATCTCTGTTCAGCCATGACAGTGTGAGGCACCATTACAGAGAAGCCTATTTTTCCCCCTCATAAGACCCTGGTACAAAAGGCAGAGAAGCGCAACAAAGACTATCTCATAATTATGCTGATTCTCTTATGTGGTTATGTTTGGAGGAGATGGATACCATCATCTGTTTTTATTGTGGAGGTTAACCTGCCTGGATGGGAGAGGTGATTGGTGGGATAATGGTTTGAACACTCCAAACACCCACTTAACATTCACCAGGGCCTGCATGACTAGCCAGGAGCACAGGGATGGCATAGACTTTAGTCTTCTCTGTTGCTCTATGCAGTTACGGTACTACTGTATTTCCAGGGTGTAAGGGACAACTTGTAAATCTAGACAAAAGCTGTTGATATTAAATGGCATATAATTAAATAATTACTTTAAAAACATATAGATCAGATATATTTAATATATATAATTATGTTATACAAGTTTTAAACTAATCTCCTTTAGTTAGTTTGTGTGTGCAGGCGTGTGTGTCATAGTACTAGTTTAGGAGGACTCAGGGTTTACAAGATGGGCCATAGTGAATGCTCTCTTGTACATTTCTGTGTCATGCCATTGTTCTACACAGTGTCTCCATCAATTGGGAACAGAAGACATGTCTTAGTTTTTGAAATACAGTGACCCAAGTTAAAACAATTAGAAGTCCATAGTGTCCACAACCACCCTTATAGAAGTCCTACTAGAATAAGAGGTAAGACAGGTGTCCACAGAACCTGCAAAGGGATATGACGATTCTCTAAGGGCTAACCCGATGCTCAAGGTTCCTAATCAGATCCCCAGGACATTTCAACCAAAGCTGAGGACCAAGGAGGTGTAGTCATGGGCACCATGTCAGAGACAGAGCCCCCTGTGTTGAGGTTCCCCTTTCCCTTTGGGGACTCCACCCGATGACCCACAGAGGGCAGCGGGTAACACAGCTGTTCCTGTAGCAGTGCCCCTCCTTGTTGCCATGACAACACAGAGCCTCCCTCCAGTCAAGGCAACAGAGACCCAGTGACCCATGGTAATAGCCTTGAGGACAACTCTGTAGATTGCATGTATAAGGGGGTCTTATCTCTGTAGGTAGAGGAAGTCACCAGGGAGCTGGCCATGGTGGTCGAGGCTGAGGTGGTGGAAGGAACTATGGAGACTGTTCTAACGTCAGCAACCACACCTGAAATTACATATACAACAGCAGCTACCTCACAAAATGCTCCCTACACACTCACGCAGCATTCCAGCTGGTGATCTGATGTAATTGGAGAGTGAGTATGCCTTTCTAAGGGATGGCTCAGCCTCTTTCTCCCTGTCTCTTGGCATTTTTCAACTAATTGGTTTTTCAGAAACCCTTCTAACATGATGTGCCTTGGCTATGGCACCATGGAAACCTGGCTATAAATACCTCGGCTTCCTCTCAGCTTTTATGCAATTGCAGTGAAAAAATATATAATGTTCATTGGTTATTATGTAGCTATCCAAAATGTGATTTCCAGTCTGCTCTAAGCGTCCGTCTCTCCCCAGCATGCTTGTGCGGACCGAATCCCTATTAATAATTAAAATGTTGAGAAGATTTTTCTTTAGGTCATTTTTGCACTCAAAATATATTATCTGCCATGGACCTTACCACAAATATGTGGATTGCAATATCTGCGGTTTGCCAGACATAGTTGCTGGCCTGCTCATGCAAGACGGATTATCACTGAAATTCTAACCGGTGAAACAACTCTATTGTGAATTTCTGATTGTACTTCTGTTTCATAATTGATGACAACTTAAAGGCAGTCAAGCAGTGTGAAGCTTCTTTGCAAAGTCGATGGCTTATGAGCGTTTCTTGCAAATATGTCAAAAGCAGGCATGCTTTTTTCAAAGATTTGTGGAATGGATTATTGCTTTCTGCAATGCTGCTCTACTTTCAAATTGTAAAAAATTCTCCTTTTTAAATTGACAGTGTTCTACAAAGTCTTTTTCACTCTGGGTGGAGTTGTTCTGTCAATGGCCGCAGTGTTGCTTTTATCACTTGGTGTCTTTGTCTGCCATACCATTCCTCACCACATTTACAGTATATCTAAGGAAAGTCTGACCAACTTGAAGCAACAACTTAGGTTCCCTTAGACAGTTCTACCCTCACTTGTGTACAAATAGAGCCTGGTAAATTAGGCGTATTGTACATTGATAGTCCATTTTATGGTTCACTTACACAATATGCTTTTGTCACTAATAACAAGATTTTAGATGTTCACAGTTAATTGAGTCATACAAGAGAGTAGTTTCTCATATAACTATTTTCAGCTGACTACCAATGATACATTTTCATTGTCATGAGTCTGCACAAATCTGTGGTTCTTACAACAACACCTACCTTGTGGGTAATGACTCATGATTATCTTGAGAAAGCAGCTTGGTTGGAATGAGTTGTGTTTGTGTTGATGAAGTGGGTTCAATTCTAATGATAATTGTCGAACATAGACCAACAGCTATACTACCTGCTTCAAACGAGGCTTATGGAAACTCATCTCCTGCTCTCATGAATTTTAATGTGGGGAGGTCAATATATATTTAGAATTTAGAGGGCTACCTGCTGGTGTTCCTAATGAAGATAACAATATGATAATCTACGTTAAATGAGTGTGAAACTTTAGTTTATTACAGTACAATGTAGATTCCAGCTGATTTTAATGATAAAACACAGTTAAATACTTTCCATAATAGAAGCATCTCAGGTAATGGTATGAGCAGACCTGTGGTATGACACATTCTTATGATGAATGTGATGTTGTACTGTACATCATGATTTTAAAGTGCTCTTGTTCATGAGGTGTTTCATGCTGCTCAGCATAAGCCTTATGTGAAAGTCGATATGACGCTCGATGGTGTGTTGGTGCCAGTGGATGACTGATGTGTACCGAGGGGGTGCTCTGCCATCAGGACGTTCAGTCGTCTGTAACACTAACGACTTACACCGCCCTCTCTGGGCAATCACGGGCACCTCTCACCATGTTTTCACCATCTTGCAGTTTCGTCAGTGACACCAACCTTCATTCCTTCAACCAGTGCAGCCCTTAGTGAGTATGCCGGTGTGTCTCCTCTACCCCCCAATCTCCCTCTCTATGCCTGCTTGGTCTCACCACTGCTTAGTGCTACTCGCTCCGCTTTAGAGACGAGGAGCTACTGGTGTACTGTCATTAGTTATAGGGTTGGTCAGTGATACAGAGACAGTCAGGCAGTCACTGACTCTGCTCACTGCCTCATTCCTTAGTACAGTTCCACTGACTAACCTCAGCCAGCAAGAAACAGGTTGCCCTCTACTTAAAACAGGTTGCCCTCTACTTGATATGAATTCAGTTAACCCCAAACGCTTGTATTACAAAACACTGTGCTTTTGGTATCGTCCCCCAGGGAATTTAGAGTGGGTTTTACAGACATTCTTCTTTAATGTCGAAGCAGTGCAGTGCAGCATGCAGCACACATCTGATTACAGGATTGATCACTGTAACATTAGCTAACACTGCTGCATGTTGTCTGATTAGTCTAAAGAAGGAAGCTACCGTCCTGCCATTAACTAACATCACCACCATTATTAGCTTTAGCACACCTAGAGCTTCTCTGCCCTTTAGATATATAGCTAGTCTCCTTATTTTGTACATTCCTTTCTGTGCGTCTGTGGCTCCTCGGCTATGCCAGGTGTTATGTCTGAACACTCTTCTAAGATGTAGGCAGCTCCCTCCCTTGACCCCTTCTGTCTTTCCCCTGGCGGCTATGGTATTGACAGTGACGTCAGGTAATATTTGGGGTGTTCCATGGCTAACCATGACAGAGTGCATTTCATATACACTACAGGACCAGAGGTATGTGGACACCTGCTCGCCGAACATCTCATTCCAAAATCATGGTCATTAACATGGAGTTGGTCCACCCTTTGCTGCTATAACAGCCTCCACTCTTCTTGCAAGGCTTTCCACTAGATGTTGGAACATTGCTGCGGGGCCACATGAGCATTAGTGAGGTTGGCCACTGATGTTGGGCGCCTATGCCTGGCTCGCAGTCGGCATTCCAATTCATCCCAAAGTGTTCGAGGGGGTTGAGGTCAGGGCTCTGTGCAGGCCAGTCAAGTTCTTCCACACCGATCTCGACAAACCATTTCTGTATGGACCTCGCTTTGTGCACCGGGGCATTGTCATGCTGAAACAGGACAGCGTCTTCCCCAAACTGTTGCCACAAGGTTGGAAGCACATAATCGTCTAGAATGTCATTGTATGCTGTACTGTTAAGATTTCCCTTCACTTGATCTAACAGTCCTAGCCCGAACCATGAAAAACAGCCCCAGACCATTATTCCTCCTCCACCAAACTTTACAGTTAGCGCTATGCATACGAGCAGGTAGCGTTCTCCTGGCATCCGCCAAACCAAGATTCGTCCGTCGGACTGCCAGATGGTGAAGCGTGATTAATCACTCCAAATGACACATTTCCACTGCTCCAGAGTCCAATGGCGGCGAGCTTTACACCACTCCAGCCGATTGCGCATTGTGATCTTAGGCTTGTGTGCTCTGCTCGGCCATGGAAACCCATTACATGAAGCTCCTGACGAACAGTTCTTGTGCTGATGTTGCTTCCAGATGATGTTTGGAACTCCGTAGTGAGTGTTGCAACGTAGGGCAGACGGTTTTTACACACTACGCGCTTCAGCACTCGGCGGACCCGTTCTCTGAGCTTGTGTGGCCTACCACTTTGCGGCTGAGCCGTTGTTGCTCCTAGATGTTTCCACTTCACAATAACAGCACTTACAGTTGACCCAGCTCGAGCAGGGTAGAAATTTGACGAACTGACTTGCTGGAAAGGTGGCATCCTATGAAGGTGCCACGTTGAAAGTCACTGAGCTCTTCAGTAAGGCCATTCTGCTGCCAATGTTTCACTATGGAGATTGCATGGCTAGGTACTTGATTTTATACACCTGTCAGCATTGAGTGTGACTGAAATAGCCGAATACACTCATTTTAAGGGGTGTCCACATACTTTTGTATATATAGTGTTCTTGTGTCGAGAATAAGGGAGCCTGGTTTGACAAACAGCAAAACAAAACAGATTATTCTGACAGACTGGGGATTTCTGAAAGATAACTGATCTTTGATTTTAAAAAAGAGAGGATGACAGTGTCTGCTACTTTCAATTGGACAATGTTGTGCTGACGGCAGCATGCTGTGCTCTGAAGCATGGCTATAGTGATGGTAATACAATAAATAACATGAAGACCAGATAGTGTTGAAAACAGACAGCTGGACCCGGTTTCCTGATAGCAATGGAATTTAGGCTTACGAGTGTTTTAACAATGTATCTTCCTTACAAACAGACGAAGATGTAACATGCGTTTCCCAAAACACCACGCAGAAAACGGTCACTAAGTGCGTCGTTGGAGCATGTGTCGATACTGATAGGATTGAAAGAAATGGAGCGCTGATCTGGATCAGCTTTCCCCATTCAAATATTTCCTTAACATTAGAATTATTTCACAATACTGACAACAGATCAGCTCCTAAAGAGATATTACCACCTACGGCCGCAAATATTGAGGCGGCTTATTTTAATGCTTCCCAATAAAAATGCCTACTAAATCACCAATTTGGCACATCATTGCGCACATGTTAGACTACACATTACAAATGACAGACAGTAGTCTACAAGTAGCAAAATATAACTAAATTAATTGAACACTAAATGTATTTCAACATGATTGAAATAGGCCTATAGCCTACTGTTTATATTTTAATGCAGTCATCTCGGGTTTTCATTTAAATCATATTTTTTATACATCGCTTGTTTGTATCAATTGCAAATACATTGGGAACTTTTTATTTGTAGTCAACAAATTATTGCTGGTCACCGATAGCATATAATGATGCATTTAGCTGTTCTAAGAGTGGTCTAATGCAGGCGTTAGATTACGAGCGTTTTCAAGTACAACGTTAACAATGATGTTTTTGGGAAACAGCTCAGTGATTTAACGATGCTCCTACAAAGGTTCTAACGATGAGTTTAGCCTTAAGATGCTTTTGGGAAACTGGGCCCAGGACTTTAATTGTCCCAATATCTTTAACAGATTTATGAATACCAAACAGTAGGGATGTTAATCTGTCCTAACATAAATCCTGTGACTCATGAAAAGAGAAGGAAGAAAGGGGGGAAAAGGAGGGATAAAATAAAAATGCTCAGGTGGCAAAGAATGAGGCATGGATGAGCAACTTCCTATTATAAGATAAACTATGCTCTTTTATATCATGTTACTGAGACTCATGGTTGTTGATGACAGTTACTGATGAGATCATTTTTTTATTTATTTGAAAACGTGGTTTGTTTGCAGGATAGTGTGTTTTAATGAGGATTTTGAAGTTCCCACATTGGTAACCTTGCCATATATTTCATGCTCTTGGGAGAGGTAAAGGCTACATAGATGTTTGGGAGAGGTAAAGGCTACATAGATGTTTGGGAGAGGTAAAGGCTACATAGATGTTTGGGAGAGGTAAAGGCTACATAGATGTTTGGGAGAGGTAAAGGCTACATAGATGTTTGGGAGAGGTAAAGGCTACATAGATGTTTGGGAGAGGTAAAGGCTACATAGATGTTTGGGAGAGGTAAAGGCTACATAGATGTTTGGGAGAGGTAAAGGCTACATAGATGTTTGGGAGAGGTAAAGGCTATATAGATGTTTGGGAAAGGTAAAGGCTACATAGATGTTTGGGAGAGGTAAAGGCTACATAGATGTTTGGGAGAGGTAAAGGCTACATAGATGTTTGGGAGAGGTAAAGGCTACATAGATGTTTGGGAGAGGTAAAGGCTATATAGATGTTTGGGAGAGGTAAAGGCTACATAGATGTTTGGGAGAGGTAAAGGCTACATAGATATTTGGGAGAGGTAAAGGCTATATAGATGTTTGGGAGAGGTAAAGGCTACATAGATGTTTGGGAGAGGTAAAGGCTACATAGATGTTTGGGAGAGGTAAAGGCTACATAGATGTTTGGGAAAGGTAAAGGCTACATAGATGTTTGGGAGAGGTAAAGGCTACATAGATGTTTGGGAAAGGTAAAGGCTACATAGATGTTTGGGAAAGGTAAAGGCTACATAGATGTTTGGGAAAGGTAAAGGCTACATAGATGTTTGGGAAAGGTAAAGGCCACATCCATGTTCGGGAAAGGTAAATCAGGTTTCCCTAAGGTATTGTTAGGATAAACATAGCTGATTTGATTGGCTGTAAATTAGGAAGCTGCTATGGGTCAACATTGGGTCCTCGTGTGTGTGTGTGTGTGTGTGTGTGTGTGTGTGTGTGTGTGTGTGTGTGTGTGTGTGTGTGTGTGTGTGTGTGTGTGTGTGTGTGTGTGTGTGTGTGTGCGTGTGTGTGCGTGTGTGTGCGTGTGCGTGCGCATGCGTGTGCGTGCGTGCGTGCTATGTATTTGTTGAATTGCTGGTATCTATCTACTGTGAAAAATATAAGGAAGCCTGAGTAACTATTTTGTAGGTCATGTACCAGGCTAACCAATACACATCATATAACAGCTGTAATATAACACTGCTCTATTAGTTACTAATTAGATTTTGACTTACCTGTAGAATGATAAGTTGCAGAGCTTATAGGCTCTATGTAACTAATATTAACAAATTAGTCATTATTCAATACTGATTGCCTTAACGTGTGATTAGTATTCTAGTTAGCTAAATGTGAATAATGGCATGAGGGATTTTTCCTCAAGGCTTCAGGTGTGTTAACAAGTGTGCGTTCTTTATATGCATTTGATACCAGGTAATTGGAGTAAGTATGTTGCATGTCTAATGATGTTTATAATTCATAAAACGAGGTTCAGAGTCCACTCAGTGTTTATTTCCTCTATGAACATATTGAATATTATTTCTTAAAGTATGGGACTTTATACTATGGTATGGGTTTATTCTGCATTCTCATACATCGAGGCCATATCTTTTGACAATATGCCCTCAGAGATACAGTATGTATCCTAAAGTCCTACAATGTGTGAGGACTTCTGCTATCTCATTTAGCTATCTCATCTGTTGCTGATCACCCCCCCCCAAACTGTCTATCTCATCTGTTGCTGATCAACCCCCCCCCAAACTGTCTATCTCATCTGTTGCTGATCACCCCCCCCCCAAACTGTCTATCTCATCTGTTGCTGATCACCCCCCCCAAACTGTCTATCTCATCTGTTGCTGATCACCCCCCCCAACTGTCTATCTCATCTGCTGCTGATCACCCCCCCAAACTGTCTCTCTCATCTGTTGCTGATCATCCCCCCCCAAAACTGTCTCTCTCATCTGTTGCTGATCATCCCCCCCCAAAACTGTCTCTCTCATCTGTTGCTGATCACCCCCCCAAACTGTCTCTCTCATCTGTTGCTGATCACCCCCCCCCCCCCAAATTGTCTATCTGTTGCTGATCACCCCCCCCCAAACTGTCTATCTCATCTGTTGCTGATCACCCCCCCCCCCAACTGTCTATCTCATCTGTTGCTGATCACCCCCCCCCAACTGTCTATCTCATCTGTTGCTGATCACCCCCCCCCCCAACTGTCTATCTCATCTGTTGCTGATCACCCCCCCCCAACTGTCTATCTGTTGCTGATCACCCCCCCCAACTGTCTATCTCATCTGTTGCTGATCACCCCCCCCAACTGTCTATCTCATCTGTTGCTGATCACCCCCCCCAACTGTCTATCTGTTGCTGATCACCCCCCCCCAACTGTCTATCTCATCTGTTGCTGATCACCCCCCCAAACTGTCTATCTCATCTGTTGCTGATCACCCCCCCCCAACTGTCTATCTGTTGCTGATCACCCCCCCCCAAACTGTCTATCTCATCTGTTGCTGATCACCCCCTCCCCCCCAACTGTCTATCTCATCTGTTGCTGATCACCACCCCCCCAAACTGTCTCTCATCTGTTGCTGATCACCCCCCCCAAACTGTCTATCTCATCTGTTGCTGATCACCCCCCCCCAAACTGTCTATCTCATCTGTTGCTGATCACCCCCCCAACTGTCTATCTCATCTGTTGCTGATCACCACCCCCCCAAACTGTCTATCTCATCTGTTGCTGATCACCCCCCCCAAACTGTCTATCTCATCTGTTGCTGATCACCCCCCCCCCAAACTGTCTATCTCATCTGTTGCTGATCACCCCCCCAAACTGTCTATCTCATCTGTTGCTGATCACCCCCCCCCAAACTGTCTCTCTCATCTGTTGCTGATCACCCCCCCCCAAACTGTCTATCTCATCTGTTGCTGATCACCCCCCCCCCCCCAACTGTCTCTCTCATCTGTTGCTGATCACCCCCCCCCCAAACTGTCTATCTCATCTGTTGCTGATCACCCCCCCCCCCCCATTTAGCTATCTCCTCTGTTGCTGATCAACCCCCCCACCCGCAAATGTGGTCATATTGTTGTTGTCATATACCATATTTAGTTGCACATATGACATTTGACAATGTGCTTTGTCAATCAGTATTGTCAATACTGCAGAGTTTCCTCTGGTTTTCTTTTCTTTTACACAACTTGGTTGGAGCCAAAATGTACAATGTACACAGAAAACAAGGTTCTATGAAGACCCTTTAAGGTCAAGAGTTTTCCTAAATATATGCTACAGTCTTATACAAAGCCATTATTTAGTTTGTGTAGAAATAGAGTATGAAAAATGTATATTCGCATGAATTCCAGCCCAGAGGAAATACTGTTTCAAGGAAAGATGCATGAGGCAATTTTGGACAGACAGCATTTCATGGAATTGGCATCTAGTTCACACAAAAACATTACAGTGACATATCTTTGCCTGCATATATGAGCCTGCTTATTCCTGGTCATGACATATCTATTCAATACACTGAAAACCCGAAACTGGATGTCTTAAAATGCTTCATGTATCTAGTTGCTGTACATGTTTTCTATGTCTATTTGATGTGTAAAGAAGTTCTGTTGTGAACTTATGTATTTCTTTTTGTCGTTTGTGTTTCTGTTTTGTATCATTTTGTCTTTAACTTTCTTATTGTTTTGTACCTTACCCATGTTTACATCATTTAAAAAATGTTTTGTATTTTCCATGTGACCCCCCCCCCCCTCCACTTTCCTTTCAACCAATCATGTGCCTGCGTATGATATGACTTTGTCATGTGGCTCTTGCATGGTGCTGATGATGTCCTCTTCGTTGGTGAACAGAAGGTAATGTTTTTGGTTCTGTTTGGTCAATTCGTATTATATCAATAAGCAGCAGTGGGAAAGTAGATTTGATTTTAAGCTAAAATAATCTACTTTGGTAGAACAATAGAGAGCAACCATTGAATAGATTTTGACCTTAGGTCAACCTGCATTCTATCCAATCATATTGCTACAATTATATGTAGATTTGTGTATGCTTACTTGGTATCCCACTAAGAGAGAGGGTATAATTCACGTCTGAGAGGTGTATATTTCCCTCATTGCCTTCTTAAAAGCTATACATCACATAATATATTAAATATGCTGCTATATAGCAATCAGTGAGCATTACATAATGAAGTTGGAGATAAGCAAATGGTTGACCTCTAACCCTGATGTATTTTCTAGAGTTTTCTTTTTTGGTGCCTCCGATGGCTATCATATGCAAACAGAACATATTTTTAAAGCACTTTTTTGAAACCATCACCTATAGCAACTGCATCGCACTCTCATTGAATTTTATTTACCTGGATTGACCTACTCATCCATGGAGTTAATTCCTTTTCAAACTCTGTCTCCCAGAATGCTTTTCTGGACAGACTAACAGTGGTATTCACCCCACATTACTGCATGCATGCAAGTTCACTCCTCTTTCCTCCAACTCCCTTGTTTCTTTTCTACTGTCTCACCAGACAGAAAGTTCTGGCCTGTCTGCATGTATGTCCTGTCTGTCTGTGTTTGTCTTCCAGAGTGCCTCTGTGTTATTCACATGTATTGATACAGACTGAAAACTTACAGTCCCATTTACAATTCATGAGTTCTTTAACCCATCTGGTGTGACAATAATCTTTCCATTGCATTTGGGCACAATAAACCTAGCAATAAGCTCATTTGTTCACACATGCGGGGATGCCTTTAAAAGAGCTGAAAAAGTGAATAAGAATTTAGGTGATTCAGGGAAGGTAGCTCAAGTTTTATTTACTCCAGAGCATAATTGCATTTAACCATGTCAGTTCATGTCAGTTAGAGTAAAGGATCTGACACATAAAACCTTTTTGTCTAATGTAACGTTCAGAAATTGATATGACGTATGTATGCACTACTGTGCAGACACACTTAAAGTAATGCTATCTGTACAGTATTTATTTAGGGAGACCAATAAAAAGATTGAGTTATTGTTGCATCAGATGAAAATGGGGATGATCATGCGACTATCACAAATTGATACTTCAAATATACCCGAATCACTACATATTGAATAAAAGCGGTGTTTGCATGATAGAGCATGTTTTTGTTAATATCTCTAATTCATGTATAACCTTAATGGCTCTTCTTTCTTCTTAGCATTTGGAAAAACCTCACCTAACTGGGAATGATGCTCAAGACTGGATAAATTATGAATATAACTCTCTGTACATGCCACCATTTTGACTGCTTTTTCTTATCACTAACCCTGTTTATTTCAATTCCGGCATCAAATCATGCTTACTCCAAGACTATTTATTCGAATGCATTTTCAAGAGAATGTAATCAGATAATCTGAGTTCAAGAACAAGTGCCTTCACGCATGCCTAATTGACTAATTGTGTAATCCCTGCAATTAATGTTTGAAGTGTCATTAATTAAGATACAACTCAATTGAAATAAAAATGAAAGAAAGTACTCAGCTTTTCAGGGCCAAGGTAGAGGATAAAAATGAAAAATACAATCCAATCGTCATAGGATTCAGTCAGGTTGAAGTCAGGGAGCTTTAGGCCAAGATCCACTTGATCGGGGGGGCAAAAGTGGAGCAGGTTTCATCTGTCTGTCTTTAACCCTATGATTTCTTATTTTTCTTACCTTATTTTGGCTGAAGTCAAAGGAGGTGGTCCAAACAGACTTCCATGCTGAAGTATAATTGAAAGTCCAACATTAATATTCCCTCCTGCACTTCCATAGGTTTCTTTCAGAATGCCTGGAACCATTGCTGTTGTCTACTGCTCTTTCACTGCCCTCTGTGGGAATGATCCGCTCTCAGAGTTCATTGGTGGATAAATATCATCAGGGTGATCATGGGCAATAATGCTCCCTCAAGCATGGCACTGAGCTTCAAAACTTGTACCAGTTGTGACCTAAGGTCAGGGTGTCTGACTGCAAAATTTCAGAAAAAAATACATACAAATGGGACAGTAAATAATCTCCTTTGATCTCAGCGAAAAACAAACAATTCGGTGTACATTGCAGATATGCTGCAGCAGCCAATTGAAACCTGGTACCACCTTTTGGGCGGTTAGTGATAGTGGGGAGTAGAATACTGGAGCTGTATGTAACATTCTGTGTTCTGCATGAGTTATTTTAATAGCATATTCACACCACTAACTGTGTGTAACCAATGTGCCCATGTTGAATGAGTTATGGTGATTGATGTCTCCTCCCTACACTCTCTGTGACTGAGGTGACATGGCTGTAAATTTGAACGCTAACATCATTAGACACGAACACAGGCACTCTCAAAAGGTGCACACACACACATACACATACCGTACACATGCTGGAACACACCAACCCTCACTTCCCAGCAGATCATGATTATGTTATTAAATGTAATAGAGTAACATGTCTAATCAAGACTAGGAGGCTAATTAGTATGTGTCCCTGTCATTAGTCTGGAGGAGAGGCCAGATAACGAGCTGCTCCTGAAGGAGAATTACATCTCCTCATCGGCTCACCCCACTACCCACGGCCCTCACCCCACTGCCCTCACTGTCCCTTTGTCATAATACCGCCCTTGAGTCTGAGGGACAAAACTTAATTGTATCGTCTTGTAACATCCTCTGCCACTGTAAAGACAATCCATTTGTCATCTAGATGTATGACATTTAAAGCAGTAAATACACAAAAAACAGAGACAAGGGATTGACATTAAGTGCGTATCCCACAGTGGTTTGGGCTCCTGAAGCGATGGGGCAGATTTGGGGACGTGTGTTGGTTCTCCGACAATGGGCTTTAATGAGGGACAGATGCATTCAGCCATGCCACCTGCGTTAAGGGCCAAGGGCAGGAGACTGAGCTGAGCATGTAGGTCGTTGCCACGGTAACTGACTGACCGCTGTGTCCCGCTATGTCCCGTTTAGGGGAGCCCAGTCCCCCTAAGCTGGAGGGCAAGCTGCAGACCATGGGCAACGCCCTCAAGGTCAACTGGATCAAGCAGGACGATGGGGGCTCGCCCATCAAACATTACCTGATCAGATACAGGGCTGTGAGTATGACAGGACAAGGAGGTAACGCTGTGTATACCGCTTTGCTTCCTGGTTTTCCCCAAAAATATGATTTTCAGCGTATTTATTACGTATCTCCCCTGTTTGATTGTACTGTGATGATTTCAGTTCAGCAAAATGCACATATACATATGAAAAACTGAGGAATGGATCACATGATTTGAATAGATTGACAACAGATCACTATTGTGTTTATGCCTAGATTGATAAATGGTTAGGGATTCATGTAGGAAGATTCATGGATGGCCAAATAAGTGTGAATGCATAGAAACATTTTACAGTGATATAAAGTGATGGGCAGTTTGCTTGAGTGTTATAGCCACGGATGTCTGAGTCCTGTCTGAGTGTTTCACCCCCCCCTTTTCTGCGACCTTCCCTAGAAGCACGTTTCGGAATGGAAGCCGGAGATCCGTCTGCCCCATGGCAGTGAGTACGTGGTGCTGAGCAGCCTGGACTGGAACACGGAGTATGAAGTCTACGTGGTGGCCGAGAACCAGCAGGGCAAGTCCCAGCCCGGCACCATCTCCTTTAGGACTGCAGCAGAGCCTACCGCCATCCCAGGTACTGCCCCCCCACCCTGCACCTCAATGACACACACTGCCAACAGAAACACTGCCACCGTGACCAGATGTATCTATTTTTATTCCTCCAGTCCTTCACCCAAATGGACTTCTAGTTAGGTCTTGAGACAACCGTAGCGCTGACACAGATGTAGACGTCATTCCTCTGTCCTGATATGTTGGGTTAACCTGTTGGGGTAATTGATTGGTTTGAACCTTTGTGCTGGATGATATTTTCATTCGTTCTTGATTTGAAGGTGGAGTTGTAATCGGCACACCCTCATCAAGTTGTTCATCCCAAAATAAGGTGGGAAAAAGACAAAAGTTAGACAGGTAAAGAACAGAGTAGCAAAGTTCTCTTCTGACTTCTGTCAGGGCTACCTCAGGGATCATATTTATTAATCTGGAAACATTTCTCCCACCATTGCACAAAGCTTTGGGGTGATATGATAGACAGAATTGAAAAAAGACTGTGGCAGTTACATGCTGAATACACCGGGCACGCGACTGCGTCTGCGCGCATGTTGATTTTGTCCATCCACACCAAATGCGATCAGGTTGATATATCAAAACAAATTCTGAACCAACTATATTAATTTGGGGACAGGTCAAAACACATTCATGGACATTTAGCTAGCTAGCTAGCTTGGTATTGCTAGCTAATTTGTCCTGGGATATAATTAAACATTGGGTTGTTATTTTACCTGAAATGCACAAGGTCCTTTTTTTCCTGGATCTCAATTTTGAGTCACACAAAATCATGTGCTCTACTCTGACAATTAATCCACAGATAAAAGGGGAAACCTAGTTAGTTTCTAGTAATCTCTCCTCCTTCAGTCTTAGTCTTCTTCTTCTTCTGTGGACTTTATATGGCGGTTGGCAATCAACTTTAAGGTGCATTACCACCACCAACTGGACTGGAGTGTGGACCTCAGCTTAGCTTTCAATCACCCACGTGGGTATATGCTCCTAAAAACCAATGAGGAGATGGGAGAGGCGGGAACTGCAGCGCGTCAAGAATAGGACCAAGTTATATTTTAGCACCTGGCTACGCAGATGCTCGTTGACGCACGCGAGCAGTTTGGATGAAATGGTTTAATAACATGTATGTGTAACATTATTTTTGTAACTCTTGCGTGCGCAACACGAACGGTCTGGTCAGCATTTTAGTCTCACTGTTTTAGGCAGAATATTTTTGCCCACTGTGAGTCTTTGTTGCCGTAGGGCAGGGCTGTTCAATGTGGGTCCTGGAGGGCCAAAACACTTCTGGTTTTCATCCTCTCCATCTAATAAGGGACTGTTTTAGACCTAGGAGCACCAGAGTGGAATTAAGTACCAAGTAGAAACAAAAAATGGTGTTTCGGCCTCCAAGACCGGAAATTGAACAGCCCTGCTGTAGAATGAGATTAGTCCTTTGGTCTCTGCGGGCCTATAACGTCTTGGCTGACACTGCTGCACAGGTTCAGTGAGCAATAATGTCAGGACAAATTGTATCTGTCAGGCCTAGAACATTCTCTTCAAGTCCATAGCGATGCCCCTGCCTCAGTGGTCACGGTCAGCTGATGTTCTGTTGACAGTGTTGTGGTCTGAGAGGTTTGCATTTTAACTTGGGCTGCCTCCCCACTGACCAAACCTGAGCTTGGAACCCGTCTCTTTCTATTTATCTCTTTCTCTATATCTCTATATGTTTTTGTCTCTCTTACTTTTCCACTCTCCCTTCTGTCTTTTTCTCTTTCTTATGCCTCTATTGGTAGCTCCCTCTATCTCTTTTGAGCTCTCTTTTTCCCCATCTTCCATGCTTCCTCTCTCTTCAATTTATCTCATGCACATTCTCTCTCTCTGGCTTTTTTGATGTTTCAATGAAAGAGGATCAAAAGTCAGTGTCTCTCCATCTTGCTCTCCACTGTCTCTCTTTCTTTTTCTCCCATCTTTCTATTTCAAAGCCAGGTTTAATGGGTCTCAGTTCAGGCTCACTGCTGTATTTACTGACCTGAATATGTGCCTTGGCTCAATGGGGATGCAGCCTCCGTGGGGATGCAGCCTCCAGTCTTGCATGGTGACGCTTCAATAGGATTAATGTGTTAATGCTTTACTTGAGACCTAACAGGCATCTGCCAGTGCATGGCACAGGGACTGGCTTTTTCACGCACTTTGTGGGAACCATCCATATACTGTAGCAGTGGGAGGTTTGGATCACTCGTTATTCTGCCAGAGCAGGTTCACGGACACTGTCCAAGTTCCCTTTTTATCTACTGCTTTATTACATTTTTTCATTTGAGTTATTTTGCCACTACATGTGGCGCAGTGCTAATGCCAGTGCCAGTGCCAGTTGTTTTTATGCGAAGCGTGTGGGGGTTTGAGGAAAAAAGAAGGGGTATATTTTTAAGCTAAACATCTGCACCGACTAAGGTCCACAGCTGTTCTTGGTAAATGTGGCCGAAAACAGCTGCTGCGTCATAAATCCTCACTCTGTGTTATATATTGGCTATGCAACTTATTAGCTAAATAAATATAGGTGAGTGCATATGATATGAAGTTTACTTTAAATGTTTTGTTTACTTTATTCTCTTCATACAGTTCCAGTCAAAAGTTTGAACACACCTACTCATTCAAGGGTTTTTCTTTATTTTTAGTCTTTTCTACATTGTAGAATAATGGTGAAGACATCAAAACTATGAAATAACACAAATGGAATCATGTAGTAACCAAAAAATTTTTAAGCAAATCAGAATATATTTTATATTTGAGATTTTTCAAAGTAGTCACGCTTTGCCATGATGACAGCTTTGCACACTCTCTAGAGGGAGTAGGTGTATCCAAACTTTTGACTGGTACTGTATATATATATATATATATATATATATATATATATATATATATATTCCTAAAAAGTAAACTTCAATCGATGTTCCTCAGTGCAGGTCAAGTTAAAAACAAGGTAAGGTTGAATAAAGAAAATACTGACCCACTTAATTTCACATCTCCTGGAGGGGTTGATATTTTGAGCGTGCTCAATACTGAGCGTGCAAGGGTCACTGGAGTTCTAAATTGACCAATCCAAATCTCCCTGACTAAGGTTGACATGGAGTAAAGCTATTAAAAAGCAATTCACTTTTGCAGTTTTAGTAACATGAGATCACCCATTAATCCATTTCACCTGCCATTTGATATCGCCTTGACATTTTAACCAGTTTTTATTTTTGAATGTGTGTTTTGTTTGGGCAACTCTCCCGCATGGAGAATTCGATTTAATTACTCTCTCCTTGATGTGCTCTCACATCCAGGGGATTGCCCATTATTTAAATTATACAAACAGTATGATCTGTACTGTAATTGTTGTGAGAACACACCTGTTGTTAATTAACCAGGGAGAATGTCCTATATGTGTTATTATAAACCGGGTAATTTGGGTCTTGGATGCTGATTGGCTGAAAGCTGTGGTATATCCGACAATCTACCACAGGTATGACACAAAATTACTTGTTGACTGTTCTAATTATCTTGGTAACGAGTTTATAATAGCAACAAGGCACTTTGTGAGTGTGTAGTATAAGCAATAAGGCCAGAAGAGGTCAGGTGTATGGCCAATATTATACCACGACTAAGTGCTGTATCCAGGCAATCCTCGTTGCGTCGTGCTTCAGAACAGCCCTTTGCCATGGTATATTGGCCATATACCCGACCTCCTCGGGCCATATTGCTGAAATATATGTGTCTCTGTCGATATTTCCCGTCACGCAGCACCTAACTATTCTCTGACCTTTCACCTTTGCTTGCTGTGATACATGTCATTTGTTGTGCTACTAACATGCTATTGATTTTTTTTTTACTTTGATCCTCTAACTTGCTTGGATTTCCTTTTTTATTCCCTTGTTTAGTCTCAATGAACCTTTCGAACTTGCGTTTCTGTATTTCTGACCTATTTTCTATCTCTCTTTTTTCTCTCTCCCTTTTCCTATTTCTCTCCCACCTCCCCTTCTCTCCTTGTCCTGTCTTCATGTGTGATCTTGGGCACCTCTGGACCTTTACATTTGTCATACACTAAATTGTATTTTTTTTTTTGGTGTAAACTTTTCTTTTTCATTTTTTTACTGTGAATATCTGTGAACAATCTTTGTGTTTTGTGTGGTTTTGTCTGTGTTTTTTGGTCTCAGCTACCCTTGGTTGCTTGTGTGTGAAATACACTCTGGCATCTCTCATCCTCTCCATGCTGACAGTGTTCTTGCTCTCATAAACTGTGTTTTGCTTAAGGAGAGAAGATAGCTTGGCCTTCAAATCTTGGCCAGACCCCTTTGTTTTTTATGCCTTTTGACCCTTGTGCAGACATACACACACACAAAAGACGAAGAATCAAGATATCAGTTTTATGTTAAAGGGTTAAAATGGGGTGCTTGGTACTAATATCATTCTGAATGTTTTAGATTTTTTGTCATACATTTTTATTTTACATAAAGTAAAACTTATGGATTTGAATAAGGCAGCATTGAAAAAGTTTTGTTATACCACACAATGGACATGAGTCATATTGGGACATTGTAGGAAAAAAACAGTGCTTACCTTGTGTATTTGGATAAAAGCTTCAATTGTCATTGTTCCTACTTTACATAACAGGGAAGGCACATTTTTCAGAAGATTTTTGCATTGGTTAAGATTAGTCATGAAGATTTTATGACATCTCAAGTTTCTTACGTCTTCTAATTTCTTTTCATAGTCAAGGCTTGTTTTGAACGGGATGATTATATGAAGAACAAGCTACTGCCTTGTCCGTTTGAAGGTCATTCAAATGATGTTTTGTGACAAAGTGTACATAATATTTTCAAAAGATCTTCAGAACAAAATATAGGCTCTTCTTTTTGTTGTTTCTTTTGTTCTCTTTTTACCTGAAAACAGAAAATGCTCAAAATTAATGCTACAGCTGTTTACAACTAAAATCTGTCAGTCATTTTCAATAATGTGAAATGATTATATTCTATGACACATTTTTGTAGGTACATACCAGTGTGTTTCCATGCTGTAATCATTGTAGGTTTTAAGAAGAAATTATAAAATAATGTGTTATGACTTTTTTGAAAAAATAACAGCTAGAGCTGGAGACTTGCATACTGAAATGCAAGCGTGTGCCACAGTGCTGACTTCTGTTGACTGTTCATCCTCAGAAATGCTAAGTTTGTTTTAGCCCATATCTTGTGCTCGTCTGATACTTGAACAAAGTGTCATATATCATGGGGTTGTAAACCAAGGTTAGGACTATCCCTAAAGCCTGACTGCACTGAAAACACCCTGCCATGGGAAAGAGAGATCGATGTCCTTTGTTCAAAACTCAGATGAGCATTTTGTGATGAGTCTTCTCGCAGTTTTACACCCCCACCCCACCCCACCCCCTTCCCGCATTTTTAAATTGACTCTGAAGGTAATAAAGTGATGCGCCGGGAGTTTGGCTCCTGGGTTCGCATGTGCCAATCTCATTGTTTGGTTCTTCTTTCATACAAGCAAGTGCTACTCCTTAAAGGCGTCTGCCAAGTTTTCATAGGTGACAGCAGGTTGAGTTGAAAGTTGTCGCTTTTATGATATCAAGTAGGGAGAGTAATCTGTCTAGAGATAAAAAGCACACTATGTGGATCGTTTTGAACCTCTGTGGGTACCCATATGTTCACTTTTTGAATCCATGCAGTACCTTAACCGTACTATACTACTATGCTTCCTATCTTCAAAGTCATACCCAGAGGGCAAAACAGGTTGCAATGATGTCAGGCCGTCGTCTTTAGTGCCCTACATAGTCAGGTTAAATAATAATTGTAAAATGACAAATGACCAGAAAAAATAACATCTTAATCTGGTTGTAATCTAGTTATCTGACCAGATAACAAATTATTATGTATTTCCCAGGCATATTGATGCCATGAAAAAGACAGCAAAACCTGGTTCTATTTGACCAGATAACCAGTTTACAACCAGAGAACGACAACATTATGACATCTCATGCCAAATGTTGCCCGCTGGTAAGGACACTAATGCTTCATAGGGTAATGACTAATCTCTTACCTTGGAGACTTTTTGAAATGGTGTTATTGACTGTGTTTCTATCCTACTTCCTGTATTCTGTTTGGTATCAGCAGGATGATCTGAGAAATGTGCGGCAAACACCTGAAAGTCTGTTACAAATATTTGATGCTCCGTGCTGCTCCGTGTCTCTGTGTTTCTCAGTTTCCAAGAAAGCTTTGTGAGCCGACCCCCTCTGTGTTAAAATGTGTGATGTGATTTATCGCACTTTTTAAGATGCAGACGGAACGGCGGGAAAACAAGCATCATAGCTCTGCCCTGCAGGTGAATGCTTACGCTCTCTCCTGCTCTTAGCAATGGCAGTAAATAAAGAGTTGCCTGTCGGAGCTACTGCCGCCACAGAGGGTGACTCAACTTTATAGACTTTCGGAGAATATGGCCAATTAGTGTGAGAGGAAATGACAATTGGCCGCTCAGCTGTACTCAGCGCCTCAACCTCTCTTCAGAGGTCTTATGTCTCTTATGCCTCTAGAAGGCCAGCATCCCGGAGTTGCCTCTTCACTGTTGACGTTGAGACTGGTGTTTTGCAGGCACTATTTAATGAAGCTGCCAGTTGAGGACTTGTGAGGCATCTGTTTCTCAAACTAGACACTAATGTACTTATCCTCTTGCTCAGTTGTGTACCAGGGCCTCCCACTCCTCCTTCTATTCTGGTTAGAGACAGTTTGCGCTGTTCTGTGAAGGGTACACAGCGTTGTACGAGATCTTCAGTTTCTTGGCAATTTCTCGCATGGAATAACCTTCATTTCTCAGAACAAGAATAGACTGACGGGTTTCAGAAGAAAGATCTTTGTTTCTGGCCATTTTGAGCCTGTAATCAAACCCACAAATGCTGATGCTCCAGATACTCAACTAGTCTAAAGAAGGCCAGTTTTATTGCTTATTTAATCAGAACAGCAGTTTTCAGCTGTGCTAACATAATTGCAAATTGGTTTTCTAATGATCAATTAGCCTTTTAAAATTATAAACTTGGATTAGCTAACACAATATGCCATTGGAACACAGGAGTGATGGTTGCTGATAATGGGCCTCTGTATGCCTATGTAGATATTCCATTAAAAAAATCTGCCATTTCCAGTTACAATAGTCATTTACAACATTAGCAATGTCTACACTGTATTTCTGATCAATTTGATGTTATTTTAATAAACAAAAAAATTTGCTTTTCTACTAGGCTAAAACCCGGTAAAGCGATTTGCCAGGACTTTGTTTGAGTTGTTCCCCAGCACTGCAGCAGTCGCTGAAAAGTATGTTCCTATCAGCTCCCTGGTGCATGGTATTAATAAATGAGCTGCCCTCCAATACATTAGCTGTAGCCATATGAGGGGTATATTGAGGTTTATATCAACAACGCCATCATTAAAGCCATTCCAGCAGAGGCAGAAAGCACACATCTCAACTCTCAGTTGCAATATACTCTGTGCTAGACTTATAGAAATGTATGCCATGGGTATCCATTTTGAGTCAAATCTGGTGACTCACTCAGGTAATGACATTTACGATCATTTCCGATGATTTCCCTGATGAGATTTTTATATTATTTGAACATACCATTTGCAAGGTATTGGAATATACAATACAGTTCTGCACTGCATGGTGCTAAATCTTTGTCAACTATTGCCAGTATTACTTTTTACTACTGTCATATCATCCCTCTTTATGCGTAATGTAGACTGGTGGAATTACAGTATGCAGTCACCAACATGATTTCAAAGAAGAGCAATCAGTGACAGTGACAGATATAGTAAACTCTGGTCTGACAAGACGCTACAAATCTACAAATACATAAATCAAGTGTGTGTCTGAATTTGTGTTTCTGCCACACAAAGTATCCTCCCTTTCAAGGTACCAGTGTCGAGCGGATTTGCATAAATGATCACAAATCAAATCATCAAATGTTATTTGTCACATGCGCCGAATACAAGTACTGTTAAATGCTTACTTACAAGCCCTTTACCAACAATGTATTTTTAAGAAAAATAAGGTTTAAGAAAATACTGACTAAATAAATAAAAAAAGTAACACAATAACAAGGCTATATACTTGGGGTACCGGACCGATTAAATGTTCGGGGGTACAGGTTAGTTGAGGTAATGGAGGTAATATGTACATGTGGGTAGGGGTAAAGTGACTGCATAGATAATAAAGAGTGAGTAGTAGCAGCGTAAAAATAAATTCAAATAAAAAAAGGGAATGCAAATAGTCCGGGTAGCTATTTGATTAACTGTCCAGCAGTCTTCTGGCTTGGGGGTAGAAGCTGTTAACGAGCCTTTTGGACCTAGACCCTCCGGTACCACTTGCCGTGTGGTAGCAGAGATAACAGTCTATGACTAGGATGGCTGGTGTCTTTGACAATTTTTAGGGCCTTCCTCTGACACCGCCTGGTATAGAGGAAGCTTGGCCCAGTGATGTACTGGGCAGTACGCACTACCCTCTGTAGCGCCTTGCGGTCCTTTCTATGCAGCCAAGTCTCAATCAGTCTCCTTAAACATATTTTATTGATCCTGGAGTACAAACATTGCCTACTGTTTGCCAAAATCACTTTGTGTATTACAGTAAGATAAGACCCAGGCATCCTGGTAATTTGGAGGGAATGCTCTCAATACATTTCAATGGGAATGAGCACTTTGATTGAATTTTTTAATAAAGGGTGCAATATGAAGCAATCGCTCCGTGATTTCCTGGTTGCTAAAGTTCGAATAGTTTGCCAAAAAAAAATTCTGTCAAAGTAAGCAATATATAGTGTCCCATCTAAATCGCTGTGAAATATATTTTCAATAACCAACAATTTAGCATTTTCAGGTGTTTTAAGCTTGTGTACAAAACCAAAAGTAAAAGAAGCGAAAACCAAACTTAAGAAGGGGAAGCATAGAAATAGCCCACATAGAACACATCTACCGCTTCTTAGTCTTGCTTTCAATGAGAATGACATATCTATAACTCACATTTCTATGTGAATTTGGTCGGGTCGCCCAAAAAGTAACAAATTTCTCCCTTAAAGTCTCTTCCTGTGCATTTCATTGAACTCAGAAAGGGAACAATGTTGATTAAATTGCATGATAGGTTCATATGACCCAACTTTATTGGACCAGGTCTCTTATTGGACCAGGCATCTCTTGGAAAAGAGATGTTATCTCAATGAGAAAAACCTGTAGAAATAAAGGTTTAAAAAAATGCCTACCCTGGAGCCTTCCCTGTTTTGATGATGGTTTTCCAGTAATCATAGAATTATTCAAGTACCGGTTCATTTTATTGCATTGATTCCACTGTGAATACTGTGTGGTGTATGAGTCTGACATTTGGACAACCTGACATTCTCAATATGACAAGAGCAAAGAGTAAGTCCAAATCGAGGATTGCCTGTGTTTTGCTTTAATTCAGAATACAAATTGTCTCATATTTGACCCCTAACAAAGCTAACAAAGATTGGAATTGAACTTTGATCCGTCGTCATAATTCTAGCTAACATGTTTGTCATATGTAGAGCATTATGTGTCAAATCAACCATAATCCAAATGCTCTTGTTTGTATTGAACTAACAGGAGTTTTAGATTATTCTGTCAGAGCAAATCTCTGATCTCTTTGTGTGTCGGTTTACTAAATGCAAATTAGGTGCAAATGATTTCAAAATTTGATTGTGTGAGATTGATTTGACACAAAGCATAGCAATACATTTTGTGTGAAACATTAATCTGTTTAACAGTTTCGTGGTTGGGTTACTAGCTCACATTAACTCATGTTCATGATAATGTATGGTGTGTGTGTTCATGTAGAACGATGGGTGTGGAAGGCAGAGTATAAACAGTGTGGATGCATGCTCATCCATTGTAGTGGAGCAATGCATATTATAGATTCTTATTCATATTAATATTGTAGTATTTTTCATAGTCCTGAATATAACCTTGTTCATTTTCTGGTAAGTACTGTAGCTCGTGTATGTTTACTTTATGAAAATGCAATGCATTGCCCTAATGATTGGCTTTATTTCCGCATTGTTTGTTTCTGTGTGCATTTGTTTGTGTGCAGTATTCATCTATGTAAAAGAGATTGAAACGTATTTGCACAATGTTTGATTTGACTGTCTTTCCACTGCTTTTTGCTGTCAACAATAGTGAGAGTGGGTAAGCGAAATACACATATGGGGTCATATAGGCATATAGACCCTTACAGGCAGTAATGATATGAAAACAAGCATATTTATCTAATGTTGCTGTATCTTATTTTGGGAAAGGTTGGTAACATGAACCAGGTTTTCCAATGGTTGACCTGTTTATGAACTCAACTTTATGATTTTTGATTGAAGCACCATTAGATTGCTTCATGTTCTAATGATTAGATTAGTATAGCATGTCGTGATTGGCATGTCTGGTGTGTTGTCTTAATATGGGTAATATATGTATCAGCTCACCTCTAATATAGTATCGTACATGGCTGATACATGCAATGGTGTGTCTAACATATTAACTTAGATAGTAACTGACAGTTGTTTATTGGTTGAATGCAACTAATGAAATGCTGTGTGATTTCCCTAGGCCCAAGATTGTGGTGTTTGATAATCAGACCATCAAACTATTTTTAATCATGACAGATTAAATCAAGTGCAGAAATTAGTTGTGTCACTCTGATGTATTTGGAGTAGAATATGTAATGATTTGGCCCAGAGCCTACTAAAAGAACAACAACACACTTGAGGCCTGGAGGGAAGCAGTCTGACATTCTGAAGTTATGGATGAAAGGTTTGAGATAAAGGCTGACTCCGCATTTCTGTCTCTATCTTTTCCTCGCTCTCTGTAACTTTCTCTTTAACTCCCTCTTTTCCCATTTTTTCTCCCTCCCTCTAACTTTCTCTCTACTCTCTCTGTCTTCCTTATTCTCTCTCTCTTCTCTCTCTTCCTTCTCTTTCCTTCGTTCCAGACACCATGACTAGCGGCTCAGGCCTGGGCGCGGGGGCCATCGTGGGGATCCTCATCGTGGTCTTTGTGCTGCTGCTGGTGGGCGTCGATGTGACCTGCTACTTCCTCAACAAGTGTGGCTTCCTCATGTGCATTGCCGTTAATTTTTGCGGCAAGTCTGGACCTGGAGCAAAGAACAAGGACATCGAGGAGGGCAAAGCGGCATTCATGTGAGTCTCTCTTCTTCTCTGCTCCCTGGCTCCCTTGCTTTTCTCTCTGAAATGCTGTATGCACTTTGAGCAGTAGCTACTCCCAGACACTAGACCACAGTTTGACAGTGCAGAATTGCAGTGTTTTTAACCAAAACGACTCACTGCAGTATACTTGTACTGCACCAGCATTTATTCAAAACTCTTTTTCCCCTTACAGGAAGGACGAGTCAAAGGAGCCCATCGTGGAGGTGAGGACAGAGGACCGCACCCCTAACCATGAAGGGGGGGGACCCACAGAGCCCAATGAGACCACCCCTCTTACCGAGCCCGAGTGAGTACTCCAGTACTGGCTGTAGGTAGACCCCCTGCACTAGGGTTGCCTTACACTGGAAAACCCATACTAATCGTGTGATATGTCTATGTATAAGATATACTTCTTATTCCATGACAGCAGTTGAGCGTTTTGATCATGTGTTTGCTGACATATTGGCTAAACTATTGATAAAAGAATGTGAGAATGGAATATGAATACCAAATACTGAAGATGTGCTCTGATGTTTGTTGTTTACGCTAATGGTAACAAACATAGCTAGTTGTTGTGTGTACCAGCCTTAAACACTTAATAACCTAGACCCTAACTGATTTTGGTTTAATTTGCTTTAGTTTGCTGAAGATAGTGTTTGTGTCTATCCCTCACTGCACTTTAACGTTTTGAATCTCTAGTTCTTTGCTTTATCACTGCATGTAGCACTCACTTTGGATGTGTGTTTGTGCCTTGGTCTCCCCTCCCTACCCGTCCCTGCTCTCTCTCTCCTCTCTCACCCTCTCGCTGCTCGATGGCTCGTCTCTTTCCTGCTCTCCTCCTCTACTCACAGGCCCACTGCTGACACTACTGCCACGGTGGTGGACTTGCTCCCCTCTATCGCCACTAACTCTGACCCCGTCACTGAGAGCTTTAGCACAGCCCAGAACAGCCCAGCTAGCGAGACTACCACCCTCACTTCCAGCACAGCTGCCCCAACCCTTGCCCCGACCGAGGCCAAAACTGCCCCTAATAGCACCCCTGCCCCCATCATCCAGTCCAGCACGCCCAAAGCTAGCACTCCCGCCGCTCAGCCTGCCGCACAATCTGACGTGGCTCCCCTCGTCGACCTAAGCGAGACTCCAAAAGCCATGCCCTTGTCCGACTCCAAGCCCGCCACCCCCGCAACCTCTTCCTTAGAGCCAGCCAAGGCCACCTCCAACCTCCCCTCTGCCAAAGCCAATGCCGCTTCACAGAGCCAGCCCGAACCCGTCCAAAGCACCCCTGCCAGCGACAGTCAGAATAAGGACTTACAGATAGACTGCCTGGCCAAGGATGTGTTTGATACACTGGGCAAAAGCTCAGAGGCCCCAGCAGACTCCACTGCTGCTCCCGCACCGGCCAAGGACGAGTATGACCTCCTCCCTTCCTCAGAGTCTGTTTTACTGTGTGTATGTTTTCGCTCACCCACCTCCACCACCACCACCTACTGTATCCTCTGTCTGTTCTCATGGTTTTGGGCAACCTCCCTTTCTGTTACACTCTTTCTCTCAATCACTATGTTACTACTGCAGCCATTCAATGAGCTACATCGCCACGGATGACACCTAAAGCTTTAAATAGAAACAAAATACATTTTTTTCTCAATCATTTTGTGTTGTTTTGTATCTTTTGTTTTTTTATTTTACATATCATGTCATGATAAATGCCGTATCAGAAGTTTTACCAAATCTGATAGATACGACAGAATTATGGCCTGAATGATACTGCCACAATCATCTTCTGTGGTTGTTATCTCCTGAAAACAATCCTTCTTCGTAACAACAATAAAAAGCCATTATGATCATCGGCAGTATGAAAGGGCTTTGTTCTAAGTTTCAGTCTTATCTCAGACAAACCCTTAGGATGATGAGGCGAACTCTGGGGAGAGATATTCCAGGAGCTTGCTCTAGTCCCACGCTTTTCACCCAGAAAACCCCAAACAAAAAATGAAACATCAGTGATGGATTATCAGGACTTAATGTATACGTTCATTACAATGAGGCTGTCATCAACGGAGCATCGGCGTGATGAAGCAGGACTCATCAACGAATAGATTTGTCTTCATAAGTCTAGTGGATCTGAGGCACCTCCTCCCCCGTCTCCATGGTGATTTGTCTTCCACACAACAACCAACCAGTCTTGTCAGGTGTCTTGAAGGCTCACTACATTCTTGGACTTGTCCACTGAGGACCCCTTCTTCCTCCTCCCCAGGCTGTGCTATATCCGGTGTATGTGACAATAAATACAATTAAAATAAATAAACAGTTAATTATACGGATCCCTCTACATTCAAAGGACTAGTGTTAACAAGGCTGGCATGGTGTCCGTGGACAGTTGTTAGATGGTACTTTGGTTTGACTGAGACTTGTTTGAAAGAAAGCCTTGATGGCTGGGTTTGAAGGCCATCCCTTAGAGGTTGTACTTTGAGATCCTAGGATCATCAATGTGTGAAAGCCCATTGGGCTCTTGTGGGCTTTCCCCATTTGGTTCCTCTCAGCCAAAACACAGGCAGTAAGTTCATCTGCATTCTGTCCGTGGTGGTCATGTGTTGGGAAGTAGTGAACTACAGGTAGTTCAACTAGTAATTTAACTACATTTTGCAGTAGCTTGATGGTACAATAGTTGAACTCAATTCAAATCTAGGTAGTGTTGTGCAAATTTGGACAGTAGTTAATAACTTTTTTGCCATGTAGCGGTGTAGCTAACTACTAGAACTACACAATACTTTTAATAAAAAAAGTAATAAATATTGTTGAAGTAGGCAATCATTTCCTTTCTTTTTCGGCATCAGACCTGCTTAATTCTCACTTGAAACATTGTTTTTAAGTTTAATAGGCTAAATTACACATTCTGTTCACATGACCCCAAAGTGATTTGTTGTTGCAATTTGTAGTCTGACATTTCAGATGTACACTGCATTTGGAAAGTATTCACACCCAGTTTACACATTTTGTTACGTTACAGCCTTATTCTAAAATGTATTAAATTCATGTGTTTCCCCATCAATACCCCATAATGACAAAGCGAAAAACTGTTAGAAATGTTTAAAAAAATAATAATTTTAAATACCTTATTTAAATAAGTATTCAGACCCTTTGCTATGAGACATGAAATTTAGGTCAGGTGCATTCTGTTTCCAATGATCATCTTTAAAATGTTTCTACAACTTGATTGGAGTCCACCTGTGGTAAATTCAATTGATTGGACATGATTTGGAAAGGCACACACCTGTCTATATAAGGTCCCACAGTTGACAGTGCACGTCAGAGCAAAAACCAAGCAATGAGGTTCGAAGGAATTGTCCATAGAGCTCCGAGACAGGATTGTGTCAGATCTGGAGAAGGGTACCAAAAAATGTAGACAGCATTGAAGGTCCCCAAGAACACAGTTGCTTCCGCCATTCTTAAATGGAAGAAGTTTGGAACCACCAAGACTCCCTAGAGCTGGCCGCCTGGCCAAACTGAGCAATCGGGGGAGAAGGGCCTTGGTCAGGGAGGTGACCAAGAACCTGATGGTCACTCTGACAGAGCTCCAGAGTTCCTCTGTGGAGATGGGAGAACCTTCCAGAAGGACAACCATCTCTGCAGCACTCCACCAATCAGGCCTTTATGGTAGAGTGGCCAGACAGAAGCCACATGACAGCCTTCTTGGAGTTTGCCAAAAGGCACCTAAAGAACTCTCAGACCATGAGAAACAAGATTCCCTGGTCTGATGAAACCAAGATTGAACTCTTTGGCCTCAATGCCAAGCGTCACCTCTGGAGGAAACTTGGCACCATCCCTATGGTGAAGCATGGTGGTGGCAGCATCATGCTGTGGAGATGTTTTTCAGCAGCAGGGACTGGGAGACTAGTCAGGATCGAGGGAAAGATGAACGGAGCAAAGTACAGAGAGATCCTTGATGAAAACCTGCTCCAGAGCGCTCAGGACCTCAGACTGGGGTGAAGGTTCACCTTCCAACAGGACAACGACCCTAAGCACACAGCCAAGATAATGCAGTGGCTTCGGGACAAGTCTTTGAATGTCCTTGAGTGGCCCAGCCAGAGCACGGACCTAAACCCGATCGAATATCTCTGGAGAGACCTAAAAATAGCTGTGCAGCGACATTCCCCATCCAACCTGACAGATCTTGAGAGGATCTGCAGAGAAGAATGGAAGAAACTCTCCAAATACAGGTGTGCCAAGCTTGTAGCGTCATACCCAAGAAGACTTAATTAAGACTGTAATCGCTGCCAAAGGTACTTCAACAAAGTATTGAGTAAAGGGTCTGAATACTTAGGTAAATGTGTTATCACATTTTATATTTTTAGTACATTTGCTGACATTTTTAAAAACCTGTATTTGCTTGTCATTATCGGGTATTGTGTGTAGACTGATTTTAGAGTAAGGCTGTAACGTAACAAAATTTGGAAAAAGTCAAGGGGTCTGAATACTTTCCGAATGCACTGTACAGGGACAGGAAGAAACAAAAGATTGTTGTAAATATTTTAAGAGTGCCCATCCCCATTTATGTCCCACGGACATCTCTATTTGCAGCCAAGTTCGGTGGGGTACAAGCCCTGGGTACTAAAGAGTCTGACAGCAGTGTTGGGGAATTTACTCTGAAAATATAGTTTACAAAGCTACCAATTACTTCACACTGGAATATGTTAAACAACACTAAAGCTACCCTTAAGAAAATTGTTGTTTATGTAACTTTTTATTTTATTTTACCTTTATTTAACTAGGCAAGTCAGTTAAGAACAAATTCTTATTTACAATGACGGCCTAGGAACAGTGGGTTAACTGCCTTGTTCAGGGACAGAACAACAGATTTTTACCTTGTCAGCTCAGGGATTCAATCTTGCAACCTTTCGGTTACTAGTCCAACGCTCTAACCACTAGGCTACCTGCCGCCCCAAGTTACTTTTTGAAAAAGTCGTTCACTAAATCAAAACTACTTCGTGAAAAATGATCATACAGTGCCTTCAGAAAGTATTCACACCGCTTGACTATTTCCACATGTTGTTATGTTACAGCCTGAATTTACAATGATTTTTTTGTCACTGGCCAACACGCAATACCCTATAATGTCAAAGTGGAATTTTGTTTTTCAAATTATTACAAATTAATAAAAAATCAAAAGCTAAAATGTCTTGAGTTAATAAGCATTCAACCCCTTTGTTATGGCAAGCCTAAATAAGTTCAGGAGTAAACATTTTGCTTAACAATTCACATAATAAGTTTCATGGACTCTGTGTGTAATAGTCTTTAACATGATTTTTGAATGACTGCCTCACCTCTGTACCCCACACATACAATGATCTGTAATTATCAGTTGAGCAATGAATGTCAAACAGATTCAACCACAAATATCAGGGAGGTTTTCCAATGCCTCGCAAAGAAGGGCAACTATTCGTAGATGGGTACATTTTTAAAAAGCAGACTTTGAATATCCCTTTGAGCATGGTCAATTCATTAATTTAACTTTGGATGGTGTATCAATACACCCAGTCACTACAAAGGTACAGGCGTCCTTCCTAGCTCAGTTAACGGAGAGGAAGGAAACCACTCAGGGATTTCACCATGAGGCCAATGGTGAATTAAAACAGTTAGAGTTTAATGGCTGTGATAAGAGAAAACAACTCAGGATGGATCAACAACCTTGTAGTTACTCCACAATACTAACCTAATTGGCAGATTGAACAAAAGGAAGCCTGTAAAATGTAAAAAAAATATTCCAAAACATGCATCCTGTGTGCAACAAGGCACTAAAGTAATAGTGAAAAAAATGTGGCAAAGCAATTAACTTTTTTGACCTGAATACGAAGTGTTATGTTTGGGGCAAATCCAATACAACACATTAATGAGTACCACTCTCCATATTTTTAAGCATAGCGGTGGCTGCGTCATCTTATGGGTGTTGCTGTAATTGCTAAGGACTGAGAAATTTTTCAGGATAAAAAATAAACGATATGGAGCTAAGCACAGGCAAAATCCTAGAGGAAAACCTGGTTCCCTCTGCTTTCCTCTGGACACTGGGAGATTAATTCAAATCTACACTGTAGTTGCTTACCAAGAAGTAAATGTTCCTGAGTGGCCGAGTAACGGATTTGATTTAAATCAACTACACATGAAAATGGTTGTCTAGCAATGATCAACAACCAACTTGACAGAGCTTGAAGAATTTTGAATAATGGAAAATGTACCAAAATCCAATTGTGGAAAGCTCTTAGAGACTTACCTAGAAAGACTCACAGCTGTAGTCACTGCAAAAGTTGCTTCTACAAAGTATTGACTCAACGGTGTGAATACTTATGTAAATTAGATTATTTTGTGTTTCAGTTTCAATAAATTTGCTAACATTTCTAAAGATATGTTTTCACTTTGTCATTATGGGGTATTGTGTGTAGATGGGTGAGAAACAAAATCAATTTAATTGATTTTGTTAATCAGGCTGTAACTAAACAAAATGTGGAATAGGTCAAGGGGTATGAATACTTTTTGAAGACACTGTGTGATAGTTTTTCACGATAGGCACTCTTAAAATATTTACAATAATCTTTTGTTTCTTCCTGCCCCTTCTCTTTTTGTTGCTCAGGGGTTTGTTCGTCCCCCTTCGTCACTTCGCTGCCTTTGAGTATTGGGGCTCCCTCTTCGTTGACTGCCGCTGTCAGCTCTGAGCACCGTGCACCATGGGAAGGATCCCTTTGCAATCTGGTTTAACCAGTACAGAAAGCAAACAGAGTCTCTCCACCCTCCCATCTCAGAATGGAGGACAGTTTTTATTTTACCTAGGCGGAAGGAAACTGTAGGACTTTCGGATGGCTTGGCCCCCCACTGCATGCGCGCACACACACATACACAAACACACACACACAAACACACACACAGCTCTCCCCTCCAGCAGACATGTAGCCACACTGCAGCTGGCAGGTGTAACTGCACCTCTGCATCTGGGTGCTAAAACAAACCAGCAACTACTCTGTTTTCATCCATTATATCATCATATTGGACAGATAGGATCTATCTTCCCTGGCTCCCAGTATTACCCAAACCAGGGTTCCCATAGCAACAGGGGCAGAGTTCAAATAAAAATCTAATGAAATTTTGTTTGTCACATGCGCCAAATACAACAGGTGTAGACCTTACTGTGAAATGCTTACTTGCAAGCCCTTAACCAACAATGCAGTTCAAGAAAGAGTTAATAAAATATTTACAAAATAAACTAAAGTAACACAATAAATGTACATAACAATAACGAGGCTATATACAGGGGGCACCGGTACCGATTCAATGTGCGGGGGTACAAGTTAGTCGAGGTAATTTGTAAAGTGACTATGCATAGATAATAAACAGCAAGTAGCAACAGTGTAAAAACAAGGGGGGTCAATGTAAATAGTCCGGGTGGTCATTTGATTAGTTGTTCAGCAGTCTTATGGCTTGGGGGTAGAAGCTGTTAAGGAGCCTTTTGGTCCTAGACTTGGCACCCTGATACAGCTTGCAGTGGGGTAGCAGAGAGAACAGTCTATGTCTTGGGTGACTGGAGTCTTTGACAATTTTTTGGGCCTTCCTCTGATATCGCCTAGTATATAGGTCCTGGATGTCAGAAAGCTTGGCCCCAGTGATGTACTGGGCCGTATACACTACCCTCTGTAGCGCCTTACGGTCAGATGCCGAGTAGTTGCCATACAAGGCGGTGATGCAACCGGTCAGGATGCTCTCGATGGTGCAGCTATAGAAATTTTTGAGGATCTGGGGACCCATGCCAAATCTTTTCAGTCTCCTCAGGGGAAAAGGTGTTGTCATGCCCTCTTCACAACTGTCTTGGTGTGTTTGGACCATGATAGTTTGTTGGTGATGCGGACACCAAGAAACTCTCGACCCGCTCCACTTCAGTTCCGTCGATGTTGATGGGGGCCTGTCGGCGCTCCTTTTCCTGTAGTCCACGATCAGCTCCTTTGTCTTGCTCACATTGAGAGAGAGATTGTTGTCCTGGCACCACACTGCCAGGTCTCTGACCTCCTCCCTATAGGCTGTCTCATCGTTGTCGGGGATTAGGCCTGCCACTGTTGTGTTGTCAGCAAACATAATGATGGTGTTGGAGTAGTGCTTGGCCACGCAGTCGTGGGTGAACAGGGAGTACAGGAGGGGACTAAGCACACACCCCTGAGGGACCCCCGTGTTAACGATCAGCGTGGCAGATGTGTTGTAGCCTACCCTTACCACTTGGGGGCGGCCCTTCAGGAAGTCCAGGATCCAGTTGCAGAGGGAGGTGTTTAGTCCCAGGGTCCTTAGCTAAGTGATGAGCTTTGTGGACACTATGGTGTTGAACGCTAAGCTGTAGTCAATGAACAGCATTCTCACGTAGGTGTTCCTTTTGTCCAGGTGGGAAACGGCAGTGTGGAGTGTGATTGAGATTGCGTTTGTTTAGGCAGTGTGCGAATTGGTGGGGGGGTCTAGGGTTTCTGGCATGATGGTGTTGATGTGAGCCTTTCAAAGCACTTCATGGCTACCGACGTGAGTGCTACGGAGCGGTAATCATTTAGGCAGGTTACCTTCGCTTTCATTGGCACAGGGACTATGGTGGTCTGCTTGAAACATGTAGGTCTTATAGACTTGGCCAGGGAGAGGTTGAAAATGTCAGTGAAGACACTTGCCAGTTGGTTCACCATTATTAGTCAGACTTATGGTGTTGCATGTGGAATAAGGTGCCTCATTTTTCCCTCCCACTCTCCTGCTAGTCCAGACCAGCCTAGCCTACTTTCCCCTGCCCTGGCCAAGCACAGGCTGGTCAGTTTGTCGTCCAGGCAATAACAACGCCACACTTTATTACCCGTCCAAGGTTGTTACCCTAATTAGCTACATTTACAGTATGCCACCATAGCAGGATTCATGGAGAAAATACTTTTAGGCTCCCAGTTTATCTGCATTGTTAGGCAGTTTATTAGGCCGACTTACCATTTGCTTAGGTGGTCCTGTCATGGCGCTACGCTGAGCTGTTTTTGTTTTCCTACGGCAACTTTAGTTTTGTCCCTGTTGATACCATTCCTGTTCTACTCTCTACTGCCAAAGTCAGCCAGTGCTGAGATAAATGACCCTGTGACTTTTTCCCCCGTCAGCCAACCTGGTAATTTTATCGCTACTCTAACAAATTCAACCGCAAGGCGATACAGCACCAGACCTCTGACAGAGAACACCACCCCTGAGGTCACAAAATGTCCACCGCAATAGTCCTGTCCTTGTCAGGTTGAAGGTAGCCGGCGGGTTTTCCTCTCTTAAACTGCAGCCGGCAGAGTGCTTTGTCCCTGACACCGCCAAAGAGGAAAGTGCCTTTTCACGGATGCAACTGATGCCCGCTGAGCCACAAGGTGTTGGGTGGTGTTGTTGAATACACCCGCTGCATGGGCGGCCGGGCGGTCACCCACTGTGCCCAGCAGCAGCAGTCCTCCCAGAGAGGGTTATTGTGGACAAGGTAATGGAAGTCCTGATGCTGTCGTAATCAAACCCAAATCTCTGGGATCAGATACCTGTTGTGGAGTCTAGCTGACAGTAGGAGCCAGATCCCAGTGGACTCCAACAAAGCCCAGTCCACCAGGCGGATTGTGTCGATATTGTAGATAGTAACGTAATACCTTTTCCGCTTTGAGGCCGCCACAATGACCCACAATGCCTCTCTGTCGCTAACAGAGGAGACCGGAGAGACTCAGGTCTTTATCAGCAATCAGTCACCCCACTTCCTTGTTTTCTCTATCACTGTGCCCCTATATACAGGGGGTTTTCATTAAGGGGGTTTCCTGGCAGTAGAATACATGGTTTCCCAGGTATGATACAATGCCATGGTAGGTGAAATTCTCCAACATGGTTCTTTGCCATACAGAAGATCAGTACCATACTACTCAGATAGCCTGGGAGTCCTCAGGCTTAGTTACTACCAGAGAGAGACCCAGGTGACAAGTCCATCCTTACTATCTAGCCCATAGCCGTTATTCGTCACCTGAAGTGTTTGAAGAATATCGTTGAACATAAAAGAGACAGTGGAGGAGGTTTCTGAAAAGCATAGGTAAACTGATGCACACCGCACCAATTAAGACTCACTCCAAGTCACTTCAGGATTCTCAGCTCTACGGCTTGACCCATTTTGATCATTCATTAGCCGTTATGATTGGACTCACAGATACAGGATCGGAAGAGTCTTTTCCCTTGACAGTCAATCAATACAAACTAACCCCTGACTAATCATAGGGTGAAAGCAATTTGATGAGAAGTGCACTACCCTGCTCTGTCACATCTGATGAGATACAAGTTTGACTCCATTTCATTGAATTATCAAAGTGCGATCTAAAGCCATTTGTGAAGTTGCATGACTAGGCAAAAATGTCTGACCCTGTCACAAAGCTATTGTACTTTACTGCACTTTTGGAGAGAATGAACTATAGTAATCAGTGCCATCATTTTGTTGCAGTCTTGAAGTGGATGTTTTGTGGTACAGTCAGTAACTTCATGTGGGAAGATTCCTCTCCATTCTCTGTTCTACTCATCATTTGCTCCTCCTTCAATTCAGACCAACTGTATCTCCTCGCACAATTGTATTGATGTTCTGTTTGTGTGCCATTCCCTCATGTACTGTATCTCTGCTCTGTCATTTCCCAAATCACCATGCATTCTCCCATGAAATGTCTGTGACATCCGTATGGCTGTCTTTGATGTCAGGATAGGATAGCAGAGCATATCCTGTTATGTGTGAAACACGTTTGGTTCCAGGGGATACAAATTCCCAGAAAAACTTCAAGCAATTATTTTACCTATTTTTTGAAGACAAATGGCAGCTTAGAAAAGACAGTTGTGTACTACAAGAGATTGTGTATTCATCCCTTAAAGAATCTCTCTCTCCTCTGTGTGGTTCTCTCCAGTGGGAAAATCATGACAGAAGATAAAAGTAAAGCGCCAGAGATGGAGACAGAGGTGCAGAAAGCCCAGACCGAGGTGAAGACCATCCCCAATGAAGCTGCTCAGACAAACGGCAACGAGAGCAAAGCATGATCCCGACCGCGAGAAGGGAGGAGGGATCAGGGGAGGGTTCACGACAGTCCAGAGGAAACCGTCAAACACCACTCCATCAAATGACAAAAAGCAAAAAAAAAAAAAGGGTCTCTTTCTTCAGTGTCTTCTATTAGTTTTCCAAACAAAAGATGAGTTTGTTAGACATGTAGATTGGGAATAAGACCTCATGCACATGCCTTAGTGTTTCTTTCTTTATCTCTTATTCCTTTTGTAGTTTTCTTTCTTTGTTCACAGGAAGAAGGAAAACCTCTAGTTCACTCTCCTTGTCCTCCTTTTGTATATAACATCAAAGTTACCAGTCTTTTAAATAGGACAGAAGCTAAATATCAGTTGGCATAAATAACCATGGGGGATTGTAGCTTTATTTCAGAACCATGCCTTTACGATGTGCACACATATAAATCCAACACCTTATCCACACACTATTTCCAGTTATGTTTTCACTTTGTTATGCAGTATTGCCATCAATATTTCCACTGCTAATGGATTATGAGTAGGTTTTTAATGTTTGTCATGTTTAAATCATGTGCAAAAGTAACTGCCTTTTATTGTATCTTTATTTTTCATGTATTATTTTCGAGAGCTAGAGATTAGCATTAGCATGTCTACTTTGCGGAAAAATATTTTTCCATATGTTCTTGTCTTTTTTGGTTTTCTTTTCGTTCTTGAATGTTTACACTGTGTTAACTCTATCCTAAGATTGTGTAGACACAACAAAACAAAAGAAGACACCGCAGAAAGACAATGTTTCATTCCACAGAAATTACGCAATTTATTCACTCTAAGATTCCATTTTTTGGTTCATTTGCTTTGGTTTTAATTTGGCAAGAACACACATTTTCTCTCTTTCACACACATACCTCTATATTTTTGTCATTAAGTCTTCTATTAGAAGCACTTTGGACCTGTTCCACACTCTAAGGGTTTCAGGGATCACCTTTAATCCCGAAAATGTTGCAGGTCCCAAGGGCTCACAGGGAGTGACGGGCATACAGAGTAGCACGGCCCACCATCTTGGCTTACAGGAGAATGATGTAATCAAAGGCCGGATATGAGTGGTAGCAGTTGAATGTATGAACAGAAGCCCTTAAAATAGCCTAGAAACATTCCTGTTTATTCCCCTGTTTGATGGCTTTGTCCCATAAATTCAGATTACTGTGCCTGTTGCGAACAGCACTTCCGAATTAGTGATTGGGCCTCATCTCAAAATGTAAGGGAAGAAAAAAAGTTGGTGTTGTGTTTTTAAGCATATTTTTAAGCATATAAACAAATTTAGTGGACAGATTTATTCATTTCTTATTTAAGCCATAGTACTCCAGTGTAGATTTGGGAAAATCAAAACAAATATTCAATCTGAACTTTTTGTACAGTGTTTCTCTTACTTTAGACTGCAAGCTTGTGCACTGTGAATGCGTGAATATCCTAGTGTGAATACAATGTGTTCTTTGTCATAGAATAAAAAAATATGCATAGTTTGGTTATGAAAGGTATAGCTAATAGTACAGACGACAAAAAAGTTGGCAGCAACGAGCAAATAGACAATGACAACATCAAAAGACAATAAGGAGATGGTGCCTTCTGAAACATGTCAAAATGGCGGCATGCATTCCATCCTGCTCAGTGTCTGCCTGTTCCACCTCTAGGAGGCGACGGCGTAAGGTTTCACATCCTAACAGTTCTGTCCATCGCCATGCCTTTTCTGAACGGTCCAAGGAAAACACAGGAAGAGTACTGACAATGTAACTGATTTGTAAAGTGTGAAAGCAACTCTAAACGGCTATGTCATTGTGTTATTGAATATGGAGGTGGTAGGTTGTGTCCACATTGTTTTCACATGGCTCCTCATTCACTATTTCTCCATGTGACTAATGCAAAACACAATTTCATCCCCAAGCAAACACCATTCATTCCAATGATTAACTCATGATAACTACACCAAGAGTTAAGTTTCAAACAAACACATAACCTTGGACATTATTAAATACTTCCGATCTCAATTGGCTCAAATTACTTGTAGTGCTCACGGTTTGTCCTCAAAACCGAGCATCCAGCAATGAAGGTAAAATGTGTTTTTTCTTGACCTGAAACAAGCATGCAATGTACTTTTATCTTGGATTTAGATGGATTTCATTGGTGTGGCAGCACTGAAAAGTTCCTGAAATAGGAACTGACCAAGGCTTTATCTGTTGTACATTGATCTTTTGAAGTGTTCTATAAACTGTTGTCTGTTCCAAACTTTTAGTTTTCTTCAAAATAGACATCAAGTGCTTTTACTCCACAAGGTTATGTAATCTAAAGGGGTAGGTGTGTCAAAATGACACTGTTTCTGATTAAATGTGTATAAACCATACCTAACGATTATGTAATTTAAAAAAACAATATGGGTTTCTCTTGTCCCAAAAAAAGCTGGAGACTGCTGTGGCTTTTGACCTGTATTTTCAAATGCAATTATAATGTGGGACCAATTTCTATATACGTTTACATGAAAATGTTCACCAGTGCACCGTGCCATGGAACTTATTTCAGGAAAGAAGTCAGGGAACAAAAAATGCTATACATTTATTTTGTTGAAAATTCAGTAAGAAGGGAAAACACTCTTTCTCTGACTTCCTCACTTCCTGAAAGTGACCACTTACCTGACACAGTTGGCTTGGTGAAAGTGAGGTGTCATCATATTGCTTTCACCTCACCAATCATGCCAGACTATTTCAAGGAATAGAGGAAGTATTAAAGTGTTTTTCAAGTGTTTGAATGGAGACTAGGGCCATATTCAGTAAGAAAACACTGTGGAACATTGCAGATAGAAATGCCATTGCTTGAGCTGATGTGATTTCTTATTACGTGTAGGCCCTACGAGATAGGTATTTTTGTTCTACATCATACATTTCTATCTAAACGCTGGTGAGCGTTGTGTCCTGCTGAACGCTGCCCAGCTATTTCAACAAGCTTTGAAGTCTCTTACTCCGATAGCCAAACAAAAGTCTGTAATGTTTCATTTTCAGTCAGATAGGGGCCTTGTCCCTCCATACCAAGACCTTTCCCAGTAACTTCCATTTTCATTCCTACCCACCATTCCTTGCTTTTGGGGACCTTCTCTCTTGTATACAGATTTTTACTAAGTGAAACATTGGTACCACCTCTCTTTCCACTGACACTGGTGTAAATACTGAGTACTAACCGAAAAAACATTTTGACTTTGCATTCTGTCAGAAATTGTGTTCAATAAAGTTAAAGAAAAAAATAATTGCGTGATTGACAATTCCTTAGCCACAACAATGGCAAGAAGAAGCCCCTCGAAGAAAGTATTCTGAAGATGTTTTGTTGGAATTTGTGTTGCTCATGACTTCAGTAATAGTGTCAATAAATAAAAAAATATTTAATGGTAGTTTGTAGTGTACCGCTTGTTTGAAATTTGGATACGATGAATGAAGACACTTTGTTTACCAAAAATGTGTAATTAAATGTTCAGTGACTGCTCAAATTTGCTGGAATCCGTTGTTGTTCACAGGGTTTACTCAGTCACTTTCTAGCTCAGACTGTAAGTAAACAACAATGGGCTTTAAGTACACTGCTACGCTCAAACCTGAGTAAATGATTGTCATTCATGACTAATTGTTAGAATATGCTGTAACCAATGACTGTATGGCTGTAGCACAGACAACCATATATTGCCCATACAATACAACCACAGAGGCCTTTTGCTTCTGAGGATTACAACTCTAGATGGTGGTATAGTTACACTGTGTTTAATGAAGACCAACTGAATGAAGACCAAAGACAGGTTGGTGTGTAATTGTTTATATATCCATTTACAGTGGTGTCATTAGTCCTGGGCTTCTTGGGCTTCAGCCACAGATGTTTTTGGTCCAGCCCCAAACCTTTTGATGGTACCAAAAAAAATAAAAAATTCAGTCTGATATGAGTTTTCATAACCACACATCATTTGCGCTATGCAGTATAAAAATTTTGAAAAAAATGTTTCACTGACAAAAATAAACTGCACTAGCAGGCCAGGCACTGCAAGAAGCCCCTGGAGGGAAGTGGTGCCTGCTGTGGTTGGTTGAGATTTCACAACACAGTGGACCACTCCTGTCTCTTGACCCCTCCCCCAGCACCTCTACAATGTCAATGGCATCACTCAGAAGTGGGATGTATTCATTTGATTTTTGTCATTTAGCAGACACTCTTATCCAGAACGACTTACAGTAGTGAGCGCATACGTTTTCGTACTGGTTCTCAGTGGGAATTGAACCCACAACCATGGTGTTGCAAGCGCCATGGTCTACCAACTGAGCAACATGGGACCCTGCCAAACAATTGACAAAGAAAAAAACATCTAAACTCATTTATCTTTAGTCTCTGTGTTTCATAATTTTCCTTCATTTCACAAGAGGCTGAACGCATGTCCCCGGAGAAAGCATCTGAGTGAGCGAAACAGCGCCCCTCTGTCTCTGAGTAGCCCATCTTTCTGATGCTGTCTGGTCAAAAAGAGTATGACATTGTTGCTGCCCATAGCATTGAATGCAAGGGAAGCCAGCGAGCATTTGGCCTCCCTTGATAACAAAAGTATTAAAAAAATAGCCAATCAGTGTTGAGCTAAACTGAGTGAGCTTAACTGTGAATGGTCCTGGCACACCAAAAAATAGTGTCAAGGGAAAACAATTTGGATTTGGCTTCACACCAATCACAGCAAAAGCAAAACGTCATTGACATAAAAAGCTTGAATTGTTGCATCTCGTTGTGTTGTTGTCCTCTGGTAGCTAGCTAGCTAAAATGGGACCTTTCCTAAATGGCCATGGATGGAGATAGGGATTGGGACTGGTGGCTTTACTTAATTCTCCGTTCTGGCTAATGATTATAGCGGCGATTCTGATCCAACCATAAATTCATACATTGCCCTGAGAGGATGGAAGTACAACATGTAGCTCGAAGTAAAAAAAAAAATATATTGAACCTTTATTTCACTAGGCAAGTCAGTTAAGAACAATTTCTTATTTACCAGCATAGCCTACCAAAAGGCAAAAGACCTCCTGCGGGGAATGGGGGCTGGGATTAAAAATACCAATAAATTAAATAAAAATATAGGACAAAACACACATCACAGACAACACTACATAAAGAGAGACCTAAGACGACAACATAGCATGGCAGCAACACATGACAAAAAATATTGTATTTTAAGCTGTTTGAAGCTGCTGTACAAAACCGAAATTAAAAGATGCAAAAACTAAACTTAAGGGGCGCATTGAAATTGCTTACATAGAACAGGTAAAACAGGTTCCTGACCACCTCTGGAGGTAGTCGAAGACGCACTTCTTAGACATGCTTTGACTGAGAATGTCAGATCTATAACAAACATTTCTATGTGAATTTGGTCAGGTTGCCCCAAAAAGTTACATATTGTAGCTTTAATTAACTATTTAGCAGTCTTATAGCTTGGGGGTAGAAGCTGCTCAGGATCCTGTTGGTTCCAAACTTGGTGCATCGGTACCACTTGCTGTGCGGTAGCAGAGAGAATAGAAAAATACAATTTTATGTAAGTGTTATGGCTGTTATCACACTCTTATCTGCCATCTCTTTTGTCCCATCTGATATTGCCTCCTCCCGAATGCCTTCCCATTTTGAAGACATTTATTTTCATTGTTAGAGCGGGCAATTGAGTGTCTGGTCAATATAATGGATAATCTGTGCTGAAGCACATATTATCTTCTGACAGTAACACAGTGCCCCCCTGTGGACGGAAGCTGAACTTTACAATAAATTGATATTTAACCCTATTTAAAGTGGCCAATTTTGAGGTGGTAGAACTGACAAAATGAAATGAATCACTAGCACCATTTACACCTGGTTCTAACATGCGTATGTTGTCCTGATCTTGTCCACATTCTGATTGTGCCCACATTTGTTGACAAGTGTAGACAATCAAAAGACTCATTGCTATCTGATTGTGATTAGATCTTCCTGACCACCTCTGGAGGTAGTCGAAGACGCATCTTGTACGGATATCCTTGAAGTGTAAACAAATCATGACAACGAAAGCGTATATTATTTTGCCAACGTCACAGTTGTCACGCCCTTTCAAAAAAATCCCCGGACAGTTGAGGTAGTAATTATGCACAAGTTCAACGATACCGCTACAATTCCTCCAGAATTAAGATCATGGTCTTCATTAGAAACCAAGTTCCTACTGGCACTGTGGTTGGATGCCACAGACCAATCTAAATTTGATCACGCATATAGAAATAAAGATATTTATGAATGAGAAAAAGGGTTCCACCTGTTCCCACGTTCAATGCTAGCACAAAATCAAATATTTAAAAACATTGCACAGAAAGTCCAATGCCCATTTTCAAATTAAATACAATTTGATTTCTCACATGCCTCATAAACATCAGGTGACTAGCAGTGAAATGCTTACTTATGGGCCCTTCCCAAAATGCAGAGAGAAAAATTATAGAAAAAATAATAAAAGGAATAAATACACAATGAGTTCCATCTGTTATTGGTTAAGGGACACCATCCCTCCAATCAATGGCAATTACATTAGTGTGTTTGGACTTTGGCAATTTTTATGCATTTTTATTGACTTTACAGGAAAAATACTTCAAGAGCTTCCGACCCATAATACTTTTATGAATACAAGCAAATGTTATTGTTCATCCCTCCAATCAACGGCAATTACTTTCAATTTTTGTAACTTTGGCCATTGTTTATGAATTTTTATTGACTTTACATGAAAAATACTTCCTGAAAACTTCAAAAGCTTCCGACCCATAAGACTTTCATGAATACAATGAACTGTTATCGGTTCAGGGACCTCATCCCTTCAATCAACGGCAATTACCTTTGTATTTTTGGAGTTTGGCTATTTTCTATCAATTTAAATTTACTTTACATTACATTTTTAAACTTCAATAATTTCCACCTCATAAGTCGTTCATGAATACAACCAAATGTTATTGGTTCAGGGACCTCAGCCCTCCAATCAATCGTAATTATTTGAGTTATTTTTTATTATTTTTTTTGTACTTTTACCCCCTTTTTCTCCCCAATTGGTAGTTACAGTCTTCCCTCATCGCTGCAACTCCCGTACGGACTCAGGAGACGCGAAGGTCGAGAGCCGTGCGTCCTCCGAAACACAACCCAACCAAACCACACTGCTTCTTGACACAATGCATACTTAACCCGGAAACCACCCGCAACAATGTGTGTCAGAGGAAGCCCCGTGCACCTGGCAACCGTGTCAGCGTGCACTGCGCCCAGCCCACCACAGGAGTCACTAGTGTGCGATTAGACAGGGACATCCCTGCTGGCCAAACCCTCCCCTAACATGGATGGCGCTAGGCCAATTGTGCGCAACCCCATGGGTCTCCCAGTCGTGGTCAGCTGCGACAGAGCCTGGACTCAAACCCAGGATCTCTAGTGCCTTAAACCACTGCGCCACTTGGGAAGACCTGAGTATTTTTTTTACTTTGGTGATTTTTTATGAATTTTTATTGACTTTACATGAAAAATACTTCCTTAAAACGTCAATAGCTTCCACCCCATAATACTTAAATGAATACAACCAACAAAAATTTGTTCAGGGACCTCATCCCTCCAATCCAAGGCATTTCCTTTTGCGATTTTTTACGTTTTCTATTTTCTATTCATTTTATACAATTTTAAGTCAAGAATACTTTGTTAAAACTTCAATAGCTTCAATCCAATACGACTTGCATGAATACAACCAATTGTTATTGGTCCAGGGACCTCATCCTTTCAATCAACGGCAATTACCTTTGTATTTTTGGAGTTTGGCTATTTTCTATAAATGTAAATTTACTTTACATTAAAACCTTTAAACTTAAACTTATTTTTCTCGTAAAATAGTGATAATATTTCAACCGGGCGACGTTGTATTCATTCAAAGGCTGAAAGAAAAAAATGGAGAATTCTCATGAACGCGCATCTCCAGTGTCACTGTTCCCAGCCTGACCACTCACAAAATCTCCTGCTGTTCTTTGCCCAGAGACAGGAGACACGTCATTCCACTTTCTGGCGCCTTCTGAGAGCCAATGGAAGCCTTAGAAAATGTCACGTTACAGCAGAGATGCTGTATTTTTGATTGAGATGCTACAGAAGGATAACAAATTGTCAGACAGGGCACTTCCTGTATGGAATCTTCTCAGGTTTTGGCCTGCCATATGAGTTCTGTTATACTCGCAGACACCATTCAAACAGTTTTAGAAACTTTAGAGTGTTTTCTGTCCAAATCTACTAATTATATGCATATTCTCGTTTCTGGGCAAGAGTAGAAACCAGTTTAAATCGGGTAAGTTTTTTTATCCGGCCGTGCAAATACTGCCCCCTAGCCCCAACAGGTTAATATTACAATTTTGTCATTTGAATTTGGCGCGCTCCAGCTTCACCGGATGTTGTTGATTTTGATCCCGCTAGCGGAGTGTTAAGAGGAATTTGTTGAGGTGGATTTCGGAGCCCTACGTGATTTCTGGGATTTTCTGTACTCACTCACACAGTCAATGGGGAGTGACACAGTGTGAGGCTTACAGACACACAGAGCCTGCAATAGTTACCTGCGTTCGAACCATCAAAGAACCATTAGACCTAGAGCTCTGAAACGTTATAAACCTGTTCTAGAGTTTAAGTCGGTAGTGCGCGGTGAGTTATGTGGCTTTAAAAGGTTCTCAGGCCGAGAAACAGCCTCGTCCATTTGCAATAACTTCAATTAATTTTGAACGATGTGAAAATTACAACATATAGAAAAGTCACAGAATAAAAAGACTAGGTGCATTGAAACCACCTCGGCCCATAGAGACAGACCCTAAAGTTTCTATCCGATAGCTCTTTCAGGGACCCCGTAGCAATGCCCAGAAACATTTTCAGCACTAATTAAGTTCGCTGCTCAGTCTCCGAATGACCTATCGAGCCGAAACTCGGGATTCGGGGTTGCCTCAGCTAGGCCTATACATACTGTCAGAACTGGACACGCAGGTTGAAAGTAACTATGTTTTTGAAGTTCTTTTTTATGGTTTTAACAGAAGGCGCTATGAATTGTGGGCCGGCTCTGAAATATGTGATAGTTGGCTTCTAAAAGAGTTGGACAGAGTGAGTTTGGTGTCAGAATGATATCTTATTAACTGATGGTTGACTTGATGGCAGTATAATATATTGGCATTGTAAATTTTATATTGCAAATGGACAGTGTACATTTCCAATGTATTTAATGAGGGATTTACCATCACCAAATGGACAGGCAGAAATCAACACCAACGAGTGACGGAGAGGAACCACTATCACTGCTCAGCCATGCCGAGTTCAGAAAGGCAGTAAATTGGCCATTTCAGCAGTATATTAGAGCATGTCCAATTCATGTTGGTAAATGCCCATTGTAGTACATTGTAAATGGACAGTGTGTATTTACAATGTATTTAATGAGGGATTTACCATCACAGAATGGATAGGCTGAAATCAAAACCAATGAGCAATGGAGAGGAACCACTATCACTGCTCGGCCATCGCGAGTTCAACGAGCCAGTCAATTGGGCATTTCTGCAGTATATTAGAGCATGTCCAATTTGTGATGGTAAATGCCCATTGTAAGATATTGCAAATGAGTGATTTAATATCACCAAACGGACAGGCTGAAATCAACACAAACGAGCGATTGGACAGTGTCCATTACACATATGCTATATTGTCAGTGTGAACAATGCTCTTCTGTAAGTTGACTATGTCCATTGCCAATGTATATCCATAAGGACTTCCCATGACGAAATGGACATGCTGAATCAACATCAACAAGACATTCTTACTTTCTATGACTTCCTATGATCAAACATGACAAATAGACCTTCTAGGTTGATTCAGAGGTTAACATAGTGATATACACTGCTCAAAAAAATAAAGAGAACACTAAAATAACACATCCTAGATCTGAATGAATGAAATAATCTTATTAAATACTTTTTTCTTTACATAGTTGAATGTGCTGACAACAAAATCACACAAAAATAATCAATGGAAATCCAATTTATCAACCCATGGAGGTCTGGATTTGGAGTCACACTCAAAATTAAAGTGGAAAACCACACTACAGGCTGATCCAACTTTGATGTAATGTCCTTAAAACAAGTCAAAATGAGGCTCAGTAGTGTGTGTGGCCTCCACGTGCCTGTATGATCTCCCTACAATGCCTGGGCATGCTCCTGATGAGGTGGCGGATGGTCTCCTGAGGGATCTCCTCCCAGACCTGGACTAAAGCATCCGCCAACTCCTGGACAGTCTGTGGTGCAACGTGGCGTTGGTGGATGGAGCGAGACATGATGTCCCAGATGTGCTCAATTGGATTCAGGTCTGGGGAATGGGCGGGCCAGTCCATAGCATCAATGCCTTCCTCTTGCAGGAACTGCTGACACACTCCAGCCACATGAGGTCTAGCATTGTCTTGCATTAGGAGGAACCCAGGGCCAACCGCACCAGCATATGGTCTCACAAGGGGTCTGAGGATCTCATCTCGGTACCTAATGGCAATCAGGCTACCTCTGGCGAGCACATGGAGGGCTGTGCGGCCCCCCAAAGAAATGCCACCCCACACCATGACTTACCCGCCGCCAAACCGGTCATGCTGGAGGATGTTGCAGGCAGCAGAACGTTCTCCACAGCGTCTCCAGACTCTGTCACGTCTGTCACATGTGCTCAGTGTGAACCTGCTTTCATCTGTGAAGAGCACAGGGCACCAGTGGCGAATTTGCCAATCTTGGTGTTCTCTGGCAAATGCCAAACGTCCTGCACGGTGTTGGGCTATAAGCACAACCCCCACCTGTGGACGTCGGGCCCTCATACCACCCTCATGGAGTCTGTTTCTGACCGTTTGAGCAGACACATGTACATTTGTGGCCTGCTGGAGGTCATTTTGCAGGGCTCTGGCAGTGCCTCTCCTGTTCCTCCTTGCACAAAGGCGGAGGTAGCGGTCCTGCTGCTGGGTTGTTGCCCTCCTACGGCCTCCTCCACGTCTCCTGATGTACTGGCCTGTCTCCTGGTAGTGCCTCCATGCTCTGGAGACTACGCTGACAGACACAGCAAACCTTCTTGCCACAGCTTGCGTTGATGTGCCATCCTGGATGAGCTGCACTACCTGAGCCACTTGTGTGGGTTGTAGACTCCGTCTCATGCTACCACTAGAGTGAAAGCACTGCCAGCATTCAAAAGTGACCAAAACATCAGCCAGGAAGCATAGGAACTGAGAAGTGGTCTGTGGTCCCCACCTGCAGAACCACTCCTTTATTGGGGGTGTCTTGCTAATTGCCTATAATTTCCACCTGTTGTCTATTCCATTTGCACAACAGCATGTGAAATGTATTGTCAATCAGTGTTGCTTCCTAAGTGGACAGTTTGATTTCACAGAAGTGTGATTGACTTGGAGTTCCATTGTGTTGTTTAAGTGTTCCCTTTATTTTTTTGAGCAGTGTATATATATCATTCAGTTAATGAAGCCACATACAAACATGGTCTCTTTTTTGTTTTCTTGAGTAAGGCAGCTCCAAAAAACAGGTGTTTCAGCATAGCTCAGTGCCTTCTGTGGTAGTGGTCCAAGCCAGAAGAAAATACGGAGCTTTGCGCTGTGATTGACTCAGTGCTCTGTCACTCATGGGGACACCACATCACCACCAAGTCTAAGGGTAGAGCTAGAACATTATAGCCCCGTGGGTGCTGCCATAGAGTTACATTAGAAGTGCCCATCCAAGAAGGCTCAAGGTCAATGGCCACAGATAAAATGATGTCAAATCATTTTACATGTGCAGTAGCTTTGATTGGACTGATCATGTCATACTTTCAAAATCTTAGCTAGCAGTCATCATCATGAATCAAGTCGACAATGTACTGGCAAATCCTTTTTAATCCTTGTCATATGAAGAGAAATAATGAAGAGAAATTATAGATAAAACGTATTGGTGCTCATCGGCCATTGGACATAAATAGTACACAACAAGTTGGAAATCGCAAATTCAACAATGAGTGGTTTGGAAGGAGTCAGTGACAGTGGCTAACTGCAAGCATTGCAAAGCAATGACTAGCCTGCTATTCAGTGGAGTGGCTGTGGGGTCCCAAATCTGGGATTAAGGAGCTCTTTTCCAAGTTTAAAATGATAAACATTCAACATTGGCAATGCTGTCAATGAAGCAAGATTTGTGCCTTGCTCAAAACAACTTTTAACTTGGAACTGCGAAAACTTGACTTCAGTGAGTTCAAGACAAATGAGAAGTCGGGAATAAACGAGCTCCGACTGGGAAAATACGTTTTGAACGGTCATTCAACTTGGAATTGTAAATCCGGCCTCGACCTGAAGATCAATGACATCATCATGATTCAACCTTGTTTTTTCAGAGTTCCCATTTGTTTTGAAAGCACCATAAATCCAGAGAATGCCAGACTTTGATGACAGAATTTGCCCACGAAGGACCGCCGCGCCACCTTCCTATTCAAATGAGCAAAAATCTATTGTATGCTGCTGCATAAATGATGTAATATGCCAGGGAGATATGTATACTGTAGCTAAGAAAGTAATACTAAGTGTATGTTGTGTAGTAAGCTGTTAGCAGCCCATGTGCCTCACCCTAATAATTTGGTCTATTATCACCTCTTAATTTTGCCTACTGTTCTGACTTGTTGGTGCACATGTAGCCTATAACCTGTTTAAGAGAAATGTAATCATCAAATATTGTAAGAGCTTTCATTGTCTGCTTAAATGCCCCCTTTATTTATCACTACCTTTAAGCATCAGCTGTCAGAGCAGCTTACCGATCGCTGCAGCTGTACACTGCCCATCTGTAAATAGCCCATCCAACCAACTACCTACCTCATCCCCATATTTGTTTTTGTTTTTCTGCTCTTTTGCACACCAGTATTTCTACTTGCACATCCTGATCTGCACATATATCACTCCAGTGTAAATTGCTAAATTGTAATTACTTTGACACTATTGGCCTATTTATTGCCTTACCTCCTTACTTCATTGTGCACACACTGTATACAGATTTTTCTATTGTGTTACTGACTGTACGTTTGTTTATCCCATGTGTAACTCTGTGTTGTTGTTTTTGTCGCACTGCTTTGCTTTATCTTGGCCAGGTCGCAGTTGTAAATGAGAACTTGTTCTCAACTGGCCACCTGGTTAAATAAAGGTGAAATTAAAATAAATCCAATTTAGTTTTGAAAGGTAGATGTTCCAAAGGCAGCGGTTTGTATGCGTGGAGGCCTGGCGATGCTAAAAGTGGATATGTTCATTAACGCTCAGTTAACTTGAGACCGGCAGGCTTTACATGACAATAACCGGCTGACAAAATGTAATGACAGCCATAGCCCTAGTCATAACTGCATCACAATGTAAATGAAGGGTGGATTTGTTTCAATCCTGCGAACACACATGAGACACCCACATCAAACTAAACCCGAAACCAACTCACGTTTGAATTCAGTCATGGCCGCTAGCAACAGAATAATAGGTGTACAGAGTGGTGATGGAGAGCGACACATCAGACAAGACACAGAGACCGCAACAGAAGATTAGGTGATGGATAGCGACACACCAGACAAGACACAGAGACAGCAACAGAAGAATATGATATGATGAAGAGAGACACCAGAAGAACAGAACAGGCCATAAGAGGACAGACAAATGATAAAATAACAAACAAGACACAGACAGCAACAGACAAGACACAGAGGGGGCAGATGGAGAGAGAACAGAGGTAGGTTGCGCACACAGTAGACTGTATTGCTTCAAGCTGCTCTATATATTCTAATTTGTTTTGTTTATTTGCACAAATTATAACAGGTGAAATACAGACAGTGAAATGTAAAACATGGTTTACAAAAAATATGCAGGTGAGGTGAAAAAGTATGTGAAATTACTACAGTATTAAAACAGTTGTTTACTTTTACACTTTTTCTAACCAGGACAGGAAGAGAGAGGAGGGTAGACAAGAGACAGGAACAGAAGAGAGCAGACAAGAGCAACAGCAACAGACGACACAGAGAAAGAAAGCTATGGAGAGAGACAGAGGAAGGAGTGAGCACGCAGTAGACTCAATTAAAGCTGCTCTATTCATTCCAATTACTGCACAGTGTGTGTGTGTGTGTGTGTGTGTGTGTGTGTGTGTGTGTGTGTGTGTGTGTGTGTGTGTGTGTGTGTGTGTGTGTGTGTGTGTGTGTGTGTGTGTGTGTGTGTGTGTGAACGTGCGTTCTTTAAAACCTCTACAGGATTGTTGGGTCCCCCGCGGGACGGTTGAGCTACTGTAGGCTAATGCGATTAGCATGGGGTTGTAAGTAACCAAAACAATTCCCAGGACATAGACATATCTGTTAATCTAACTGCACTGTCCAATTTACAGTAGCTATTACAGTGAAAGAATACCATGCTATTGTTTGAGGAGAGTGCACAGTTATGAAAATGTATTAATAAACCAATTAGGCACATTTGGGCAGTCTTGATACAACATTTTGAACAGAAATGCAATGGTTCATTGGATCAGTCTAAAACTTGCACGTACATTGCTGCCATCTAGTGGCCTAAATCTAAATTGTGCCTTGGCTGGAATAATAGATTATGGCCTTTCTCTTGCATTTCAAAGACGATGGTACAAATAAATACAAAAGAACGCATGTTCTTTTCTTTTGTATTATCTTTTACCAGATCTCATGTGTTATATTCTCCTACATTCATTTCACATTTCCACAAACTTCAAACTGTTTCCTTTCAAATGGTATCAAGAATATGCATATCCTTGCTTCAGGTCCTGAGCTACAGGCAGTTAGATTTGGGTGTCATTTTAGGCGAAAATTGAAAAAAAATGGCGGATCCTTGGCTCATTGGACAGGTCAGAGTTATTAAGTGGTATGGAGGTTTTTGGCAATACACTGTAGATATATGCGTTCCAGAATAGAGAGTAGAGAGTGTTTAAGAGTAGAGAGACCCACAGTAGCTACTGTAATTGAATACTGGCAGTGTCTGCTGTGGCAGGTGGGAAGGTGCAAGTTACCTGAAAAATATTAAATCTCTCAATGTACAGGCTCTACCCTCAAGCCATAAGACTGCTGAACAATTAATTAAATGGCCACCTGGACTAATCACTTTACCCCTACAGTACCTACATGTACAAATTACCTCGACTTACCTGTACCCCCGCACATTGACTCAGTACCGGTACCCCCTGTATATAGCCTCATTATTGTTATTTTATTGTGTCACTTTTTATTTGTATAACTTTTTTTACTTTAGTTAATTTAGTAAATATTTTCTTAACTCTATTTTTTTTAAACTGCATTGTTGGTTCAGGGCTTGTATGTAAGCATTTCACGGTAAGGGCCACACTTGTTGTATTCGGCGCATCTGACAAATACAATTTGATTTGATTTGATCTCTCAATGTTAATCTCAAAGTGATCCAAATTAATGCATTTAGCTGTTGAAATTCCTAACCTTGTCTATAGATGCTTTCATTTTACAAGTCAACAGAAATACAGCTGACGTGTTTGAGAGACTGCTGTAAAGAGAAACCATGATCGATGAATTGGAATCTCTGACCGTATGGATGCATTTCTAACTCTTGTCCACTAGATGGCAGAGTGGTACTCTTTATTAGCAGTGCTGGATCCACAGGCTGAATTGACCCTAACTGGCTTGTCTCAAATGCATACTGCCATGTAGCACCAATTCTATTTTATATATGTACCAGCTCAAAATCTATTGATTTCATAGTTTGAACCAGTATTTGTCAGTGCACTGGCCCTTGAAGGGTTAAACAATGACTAGTCCACCTCCAGCCTCAGCAATTGAGAATCACTGTCACATTTCACCAGACAGTACCAAGTGTTGGAAAAACTTGTCAATAATCAACTGACTGGCTTTCTTGATGTATATACTATAGTATGCAATCTGTTTTCCACTCAGGTTATGGATGTGTCACTGCAACCTTAAAGGTCCTCAATGATGTCACCATTGCCCTTGATTCTAAGCAATATTGTGCTGCAATTTTTATTGACTTGGCCAAAGCTTTTGATAGGGTAGACCATTCCATTCTTGTGGGCCGGCTAAGGAGTATTGGTGTCTCTGAGGGGTCTTTGGCCTAGTTTACTAACTACCTCTCTCAAAGAGTGCAGTGATTAATGTCAGAAAATCTGCTGTCTCAGCCACTGCCTGTCACCAAGGGAGTACCCCAAGGCTCAATCCTAGGCCCCACACTCTTCTCACTTTACATCAACAACATAGCTCAGGCAGTAGGAAGCTCCCTCATCCATTTATATGCAGATGATGCAGTCTTATACTTAGCTGGCCCCTACCCGGATTTTGTGTTAAATTCTCTACAACAAAGCTTTCTTAGTGTCCAACAAGCTTTCTATTTCCTTAACCTTGTTCTGAACACCTCCAAAACAAAGGTCATGTGGTTTGGTAAGAAGAATGCCCCTCTTCCCACAGGTGTGATTACTACCTCTGAGGGTTAGAGCTTGAGGTAGTCACCTCATACAAGTACTTGGGAGTATGGCTAGATGGTGCACTGTCCTTCTCTCAGCACATATCAAAGCTGCAGGCTAAAGTTAAATCTAGACTTGGTTTCCTCTATCGTCATCGCTCCTCTTTCACCCCAGCTGCCAAACTAACACTGATTCAGATGACCATCCTACCCATGCTAGATTACGGAGACATAATTTATAGATCGGCAGGTAAGGGTGCTCTCGAGAGGCTAGATGTTCTTTACCATTCGGCCATCAGATTTGCCACAAATGCGCCTTATAGGACACATCACTGCACTCTATACTCCTCTGTAAACTGGTCATCTATGTATACCCGTCGCAAGACACACTGGTTGATGCTTATTTATAAAACCTTCTCAGGCCTCACTCTCCACTATCTGAGATATCTACTGCAGCCCTCATTCTCCACATACAACACCCGTTCTGCCAGTCACATTCTGTTAAAGGTCCCCAAAGCACACACATCCCTGGGTCGCTCCTCTTTTCAGTTTGCTGCAGCTAGCGACTGGAACGAGCTGCAACAAACACTCAAACTGGACAGTTTTATCTGAATAACTTCATTCAAAGACTCAATCATGGACACTCTTACTGACAGTTGTGGCTGCTTTGTATGATGTATTGTTGTCTCTACCTTCTTGACCTTTGTGCTGTTGACTGTGCCCAGTAATGTTTGTACCATGTTTTGTGCTGCTACCATGTTGTGTTGCTACCATGTTGTTGTTATGTTGTGTTGCTACCATGCTGTGTTGTCATGTGTTGCTGCCTTGCTATGTTGTTGTCTTAGGTCTCTCTTTATGTAGTGTTGTGTTGTCTCTCTTGTTGTGATGTGTATTTTGTCCTATATTTATATTGTATTTAAGAAATTAAATAATCCCAGGCCCCCGTCCCCGCAGGAGGCCTTTTGCCTTTTGGTAGGCCGCCATTGTAAGTAAGAATTTGTTCTTAACTGACTTGCCTAGTTAAATAAATAAAAAAGTACCAGACCAGGTCTGTATCAACACCAACCGACTCTGATCTTTCAACAACAAGACATTTTAGGAAACACTTGAACGTCAATTGGCCATTTCTGCCTGACTGACTGTCTGACTGAATGAGAGAGTGAAATGAAGAGCAAAAGTCTGATGATGACAGTGGATGAGATTGTGAGATGTTTGTCTGTAGCTCGTATGGCTGTCTAAAGGCCAAATTTGGAGTTCAATAGAAGCGTCTGGTCTGGTGCCCTGTTATGAAACAATCTGGCAGATACTGGAGAGACAGAGAGAGAGAGAGTAGTCCCACAGGCTGTTCCACAAATCTGTCTGGCTAGTTCAAAATGTTCCCTCGGAGGAATGCCACTGGCCCATCTCTGCTGTTCCCTTCCATCGCAGTGAGGAGAGAGAGAGTAAACACCCACTGCTTGTCTCTTTCTCTCTCCTCAGTGTTAAGTGGCAGTAAATAGGTTACATAAACATGGACCTATCAAATTATCCCTGTTTATTATTTTGGGTAAAACATTTTCGCAATTATAAGTCTGTGGGAGAAATATTGTATGTTCTTATTACTGTATGTTCTCCTGGAAATGTTTTGGAGTCAACTCTGTTATTAAAATGTTAAAACTATTAAGCCCTTGTGTGGTGTTCGGGTCTGTGAGACCCGTTTTCAATGTTTACTGAAAGAAAAATGATACAATTAATAATTATTTCAACCTGAGACTCATTGGCCTCATTTTCTGGACCAGAGGGTAATAAAAGTGTGGAAAAATGTGTGTTTGTAGGTGAAAACAAGTCAAAATGAAACAAAGGTTTGCTATGTGCCTTCACTCTGTCTTCCTCTTCCCTGGGCCTGCTGTTTCAACTGGGCCTGCTGTTTCAACATAGCACCAAGAACCTCTCTGTCTCCCTGCCTGTCTGGCTGTCTACTGCTTTTCTCCCAATCTTTACCATTTGTATTGTGTGACAGTACACAATATCTTACTGGAACCTGCACAATGTTATTACAATACATTATTCAATACATTATTTCGATACATTGTAAAAAAAAATCTGTATTTTCCCACACTCTACCCTAGCCAGGTGCAAATTCGGGGAGGGACACAACAAATAAATAGCTTTTCATGTGTGGCTCCTTACCTCAATCAATCAGTATGGCAAAAATAGTCTCTGCTCAGAGAGCCTTAGAAATAATCTTTGCAGAAAGAGAAGCTAGTATAGAAGGAGCGTCTTCCACTTTGGAAGCTGAAGAATTTTCAGAGTATGAGGATCATGTTTCTGTCAATTTGGAGTCTGACAGTGAGTTGGAAGAAGAGGATGAGATTGACCGCCAGCCCCAGGACCAGCCCATCAGCAACCAGTTCATCAGCAGCCTGCAGGAGGAAAAATATGGATGTCAAAAAATTGTGAAATTGAATTGCCCAAGGAATGAGCCACCCTGCATGGCTGCCAATGTGATAAGGATGCAACCAGGGCCGATGCAGATGGCAGCTACTTATGTGTAGGGCATAAATTCTTCTTTTGAACTGTTCATCCTAGACACCATCCAGAAAATCATTCTGGACTGCACTAATTTGGAGGGAAGGTGTGTTTTTGGAGAGAGATGAAAGGAGATGGACCAAACTCCTTTACATGCATACTTTGAGATTCTTATCCTTGCTGGTGTTTTCAGATCCAAAGGGGAATCCACAGAATCCCTGTGGGATGCAGAAACTGGCAGAGAATATTTTCAGTGCAACAATGTCTCTGGAAAACTTCCACATTATTTCCAGGATTATCTGCTTCGATAACCGAGACACCAGACCAGCAAGGCGGCAGAGAGACAAGCTAGCTGCAATCAGGACAAGTGGGTAGACCGCTTTCCCCTGTTTTACAACCCTAGGCCCAACGTTACTGTTGATGAGCAGCTTATGCCATTTAGGGGCCGCTGCCCCTTCAGGCAGTAGATACCTTCTAAACCCACAAAATATGGAATCAAGATCTAGGCTGCCTGTGATGCTGCTTCATCATATGCGTGGAACTTGCACGTGTATATGGGGAAGCTAGATGGAGGAGGCCCTGAGAAGAACCAAGGTATGCGGGTTGTCCTGGACGTGACACTGGGACTCCGTGGCCACAACATCACATGCAGTAACTTTTTTACTTCACACAAGCTGGGACAGGAGCTCCTCAAGAGGAAGCTGACGATGGTAGGAACAGTGCGAAAAAACAAGCCAGTGCTCCCAACTCAGCTTTTGAATACACGGAACAGGCCTATCAATTCCTCTAAGTTTGTGTTCATGGCCGACACGTCCCAAGCGTCCTACATGCCAAAAAAAGGCAAAAATGTGGTACTCATGAGTACGCTGCATAGGGATGGGAGAATCTGTGGCCAGGAACATTAAAACACAGAAAAATCAGAATGGATTACAATGCCACAAAGGGAGGGGTGGACAATTTACAAGCTGTTGACTGGCTACAGCTGCAAAAGAAGAACCCTGCGCTGGCCACTTGTGATATTCTTCAACATTTTGGACATCTCAGTGTACAACACGTTTGTCATCTGGATGGCATGGAACCCAGATTGGAACAGAGGGAAGCTCCAGAGGAGACTACTCTTTCTCGAGGAGCTGGGCAAGGCATTGGTAAGACCTAAAATCCAGAGGAGGCAACATTTCCCAAGGACCCCAGCTTCTGCAGCCACCGTGAGGAGGATTCAGGAGGAGGATGCTGGTGCACCATCTGCCCGACCCACAGAACCAACAACTCCAATACCAGAGGTAAGTGTGAATGATGTTGTTGCATATGTGTATGTCTGACTCTGCTAACTTGGGCTGCTGTAACTATATACAGTTGGTCGGAAGTTTACATACACTTGGGTTGGAGTCATTAAAACTCGTTTTTCAACCACTCCACAAATCTTTGTTAACAAACTATATTTTTGGCAAGTCGGTTAGGACATCTACTTTGTACATGACACAAGTCATTTTTCCAACAATTGTTTACAGACAGATTATTTCACTTATAATTCACTGTATCACAATTCCAGTGGGTCAGAAGTTTACATACACTAAGTTGACTGTGCCTTTAAACAGCTTGTAAAATTCCAGAATATGATGTCATGGCTTTAGAGTTGAGTCAATTGGAGGTGTACCTGTGGATGTATTTCAAGGCCTACCTTCAAACTCAGTGCCTCTTTGTATGGCATCATGGGAAAATCAAAAGAAATCAGCCAAGACCTCAGAAAGAAAATTGTAGACCTCCTCAAGTCTGGTTCCTCCTTGGGAGCAATGTCCAAACGCCTGAAGGTACCACGTTCACCTGTACAAACAGTAGTACGCAAGTATTAACACCATGGGACCATGCAGCCGTCATACTGCTCAGGAAGGAGATGCTTTCTGTCTCCTAGAGATGAACGTACTTTGGTGCGAAAAGTGCAAATCAATAACAGAACAACAGCAAAGGACCTTGTGAAGATGCTGGAGGAAACAGGTTAAAATGTATCTATATCCACAGTCAAACAAGTCCTATATCAACATAACCTGAAAGGCCGCTTAGCAAGGAAGAAGCCACTGCTCCAAAACCGCCTGTAACGCTCCTCTTCGCCTGAAGATATAGAGAAATCGCTGTCGGAAAAGGTGGACCAATACGCAGCGGGTTGAGTGCTCATCATTAATTTATTAAACAACGTGAACACGAAAAAACAAGAAAATCAGAAACACGACAGGAACAGTTTAGCAGTCTAACATAAAGCAGCAGTGCTAAAGACAACAACCCACAACCCCCAAGTGAAAAACACACTCCTGATATATGACTCCCAATCAGGAACAACGATAACCAGCTGTTCCTGATCAGGAGCCACACAGACCAACAAAGAAACAGACATACTAGAAAAACCATACAACACAACCCTACTGCCACGTCCTGACCAAAATCGAATACAATACTCCCTCTGCTGGTCAGGACGTGACACCGCCATAAAAAAGCCAGACTACGGTTTGCAACTGCACATGGGGACAAAGATTGTACTTTTTGGAGAAATGTCCTCTGGTCTGATGAAACTAAAATAGAACTGTTTGGCCATAATGACCATTGTTATGTTTGGGGGGAAAAGGGGGATTCTTGCAAGCCGAAGAACACCATCCCAACCGGGAAGCACGGGGGTGGCAGCATCATGTTGTGGGGGTGCTTTGCTGCAGGAGGGACCGGTGCACTTCACAAAATAGATTGCATTATGAGGAAGGAAAATTATGTGGATATATTGAAGCAACATCTCAAGACATCAGTCAGGAAGTTAAAGCTTGGTCACAAATGGGTCTTCCAAAAGGACAATGACCCCAAGCATACTTCCAAAGTTGTGTCAAAATTGCTTTAGGACAACAAAGTCAAGGTATTGGAGTGGCCATCACAAAGCCATGATCTCAATCCTGTCAAATGTGTGGGCAGAACTGAAAAAGAGGGTGCGAGCAAGGAGGCTTACAAACTTGACTCAGTTACACCAGCTCTGTCAGGAGGAATGGGCCAAAAATCACCCAACTTATTGTGGGAAGCTTGTGGAAGGCTACCCAAAACATTTGACCCAAGTTAAACAATTTAAAGGCAATGCTACCAAATACTAATTGAGTGTATGTAAACTTCTGACCCACTAGGAATGTGATGAAAGAAAGAAATGCTGAAATAAATAATTCTCTCTACTATTATTCTGACATTTCACATTCTTAAAATAAAGTGGTGATTCTAACTGACCTAAGACATGGAATTTTTACAAGGATTAAATGTCAGGAATTGTGAAAAACTGAGTTTAAATGTATTTGGCTAACCTCTCTAGGGTAGGGGGCAGTATTTGCACGGCCGGATAAAAAACGTACCCGATTTAATCTGGTTATTACTACTGCCCAAAAACTAGAATATGCATATAATTTTATAATAAAGGTTTGATTTGGATAGAAAACACCCTAAAGTTTCTAAAACTGTTTGAATGTGAGTATAACAGAACTCATATGGCAGGCAAAAACCTGAGAAGATTCCAAACAGGAAGTGCCCTCTCTGACCATTTCTTGGCCTTCTACACTCTCTTTATTGAAAACTGAGGATCTCTGCTGTAACGTGACACTTCCTACGGCTCCCATAGGCTCTCAGAAGGCGGCAGAACGTTGAATGATGACTTTGCAGGCCATGGCTGAAAAACAGTAGCGCATTTGGTAAGTGGTCAATCTGAGAACAATGAGACGGGGGCGCGAATGCACGTGAAGAGTCCATTTTAGATTTTCAGTCTTTGAACGAAAACAGGGTTTCCCGGATGGAATATTATCGCTTTTTTACGAGAAAAATCGCATAAAAATACATTTTAAACAGCGGTTGACATGCTTCGAAGTACGGTAATGGAATATTTCGAATTTTTTTGTCACGATACGCGCCGGACGCGTCACCCTTCGTTACCCTTCGGATAGTGTCGTGAACGCACAAACAAAACAGAGGATATTTGAACATAACTATGGATTATTTTGAACCAAACCAACATTTGTTATTGAAGTAGAAGTCCTGGGAGTGCATTCTGATGAAGAACAGCAAAGGTAATCCAATTTTTCTTATAGTAAATCTGAGTTTGGTGAGTGCCAAACTTGGTGGGTGTCAAAATAGCTAGCCCGTGATGGCGAGCTATCTACTCAGAATATTGCAAAATGTGCTTTTGCCGAAAAGCTATTTTAAAATCGGACATAGCGATTGCATAAAGGAGTTCTGTATCTATAATTCTTAAAATAATTGTTATGTTTTTTGTGAACGTTTATCGTGAGTAATTTAGTAAATTCACCGGAAGTTTGCGGGGGGTATGCTAGTTCTGAACGTCACATGCTAATGTAAAATGCTGGTTTTTGATATAAATATGAACTTGATTGAACAAAACATGCATGTATTGTATAACATAATGTCCTAGGAGTGTCATCTGATGAAGATCATCAAAGGTTAGTGCTGCATTTAGCTGTGGTTTGGGTTTATGTGACATTATATGCTAGTTTGAAAAATGCTGACATAATCTAATGTTTTGCTTTCGTTGTAAAGCCTTTTTGAAATCGGACAGTGTGGTTAGATTAACGAGAGTTTTGTCTTTAAAATGGTGTAAAATAGTCATATGTTTGAGAAATTGAAGTAATAGCATTTCTAAGGTATTTGAATATCGCGCCACGGGATTCCACTGGCTGTTGAGTAGGTGGGACGATTTCGTTCCACATACCCTATGTGTCACGTCCTGACCAGTGAAGGGGTTATTTGGTATTATAGTTTGGTCAGGACGTGGCAGGGGGCGTTGGTTTAGAGTGTTTCAGGGTTTATTGGGTATGTTATTATGTAAGAGGGGTGTGTTTGTTTTGTGTTGTAGGGGTTTTGGGGTATTGTTCTGGTTTTGTATTTCTATGATTTTCTAGGTTGTGTATTTCTTTGTTGGCCTGGTATGGCTCTCAATCAGGACCAGCTGTACATCGTTCTTGCTGATTGGGAGTCATACTTAGGTAGCCCTTTTTTCACTCGTGGTTTGTGGGAAGTTGTTTTTGCATTGCTGTGTATAGGCTGCATTACTGTTCGTTCATTAGTTTTCTTGTTTTGTTTTTTCGGTGTTCAAATAAAAGTTAAAATGAGCACTCAACCCGCTGCGCCTTGGTCCACTTGATATGACGACCGTTACAGAACTTCCCACCACCAAAGGACCAAGCAGCGGAGGAAGGAGCAGCAGGTGGACTATCTGGAGTCGTGGACTTGGGAGGAGATTCTAGCCGGAGAGGGACCATGGAGGAAGGCTGGAGAGGACCGGGACTGTTATACTGGAACACGGCTGGCATGGAAGCGTGAGAGGCAGCCCCAAGAAATTTTTTGGGTGGGGCACACAGGTATTTTGGCAGGGCCAGGGTTGAGCCCTAAGCCAACTCCCCGTGCTTACCGGAGGCAGCGTGGTACTGGTCAGGCCCCGTGCTAGGGGTGATGCGCATGGCGGCGAGGCTGAGTATCCACAGGCCGGTGTGCTCGGTGCCAGCGTCCTGCATTTGCCGGGGGGAAGTGGGCACCCAGCCAGTACGGGCGATGCCAGTCCTGCGCTCGAGACCGCCAGTGCACCTCTACGGCCCAGTGTATCCTGTTCCCGCTCCCCACACTAGCCCTGAGGTGCGTGTCTTCAGTCTGGCACCTCCAATACCAGCACCACGCACTAGGCTTCCAGTGTGTCAGCCCAGTCCAGTACGTCCTGTTCCCGCTCCTCGCACTAGCCTTGGGGTGCGTGTCTCCAGTCTGGTACCTCCAGTACCAGCCCCACGCACCAGGCCTCCAGTGTGTCAGCCCAGTCCAGCTTGTCCTGCTCCTGCTCCTCGCACTAGCCCTGTGGTGCGTGTCCCTAGTCTGGCGCTTCCTAAGCCAGCCCCACGCATCAGGCCTTCAGTGCGCAGTCCCCGTCCAGAGCTTCCGGCAACAGTGCCTCATCCAGAGCTTCCGGCGACAGTGCCTCGTCCAGAGCTTCCGGCGACAGTGCCTCGTCCAGAGCTTCCGGCGACAGTGCCTCGTCCAAAGCGTCCGGCGACAGTGCCTCGTCCAGAGCGTCCGGCGACAGTGCCTCGTCCAGAGCATCCGGCGACAGTGCCTCGTCCAGAGCGCCCGGCGACAGTGCCTCGTCCAGAGCGTCCGGCGACAGTGCCTCGTCCAGAGCGTCCGGCGACAGTACCTCGTCCAGAGCGTCCGGCGACAGTGCCTCTTCCAGAGCGTCCGGCGACAGTGCCTCGTCCAGAGCGTCCGGCGACAGTGCCCCGTAGAGAGACGGCCCACAGTCCGGAACCGAGAGAGACGGCCCACAGTCCAGAACCGAGAGAGACGGCCCACAGTCCGGAACCGAGAGAGACGGCCCACAGTCCGGAACCGAGAGAGACGTCCTACAGTCCGGAGCTCCCAGAGTCGCTCTACAGTCCGGAGCTCCCAGAGTCGCCCTACAGTCCGAGGTCTACAGCGACGCCCTACAGTCCGAGATCTACAGCGACGCGCTTCAGCCTGAGGTATTCAGCGGGGGTGGACAGGTTAGTTGGGGGACTAAGGCCAGAGCCTGAGCCCCCTCCACAGTAGGAGGATTGGGGAGGGGGGGTGTAGCAGGGGAACCGTCGGTGACGGTAGCCACCCTCCCTTCCCTCCCTTTAGTTTGGGGGGTTAATTTCTGTGTTTATTTTTTGCGAGGTGCATCCGGGGGCTGCACCTTTGGGGGGGGGGGGGGTACTGTCACGTCCTGACCAGTAAAGGGGTTATTTGTTATTATAGTTTGGTCAGGACGTGGCAGAGGGCGTTTGTTTAGAGTGTTTTGGGGTTTATTGGGTATGTTATTATGTAAGAGGGTTGTGTTTGTTTTGTGCTGTAGGGGTTTTGGGATATTGTTCTGGTTTTGTATTTCTATGATTTTCTAGGTTGTGTATTACTTTGTTGGCCTGGTATGGCTCTCAATCAGGAACAGCTGTACATCGTTGTTGCTGATTGGGAGTCATACTTAGGTAGCCCTTTTTTCACTCGTGGTTTGTGGGAAGTTGTTTTTGCATTGCTGTGGTTAGCCTGCAAAACTGTTTAGCTGTCATTCGTTTTCTTGTTTTTGTTAAGTGTTCAAGTTTATTAAAATAAAACGTTAAAGTGAGCACTCAACCCGCCGCGCCTTGGTCTACTCCCTTTGACGACCGTTACAGTATGTAAACTTCCAACTTCAACTGTACTGTATGTGAGTGAGTGAGATGTTCGTAAAATTCCTGTTTTCATCATTCTAGATTGCAGCCGGTTAGCAACAAGCACTGCGATGTGTGTGAACCCAAGAAGGACAGGAAGACAGAGTACATATGCATCAAGTGCAAGAAATACATTTGCACCACACACACAGTAAAACTCTTTTTGTTTAAAAAAATCTAATTTTATCAAAAGAAACGAATAACGCTTTTATTGATAAATGTGATCTAGCAGAGGTAAATGTTCAGCCACGATTCCGAGAAACATAGGATACTACAGTTCTTCAGGTCCAGTTGATAGGTTAGTCTAGAACGGAGATCGTCGAGTTCCTTCTCCAGTGACTGTACGTTCCACAATAGAATGCAGGGTAGAGGTGGTTTATCTACTTGCCAACGTAGTTTCGTCAAGGTGCCCGCACGTCGGCCTCTCTTGCACCGTCTCTTTCTCTTCCTAGTCTTGGGGATTAGGGCCTGGTCCATTGTGAGCAGTGTGTCCTGCGCTGCCGACTCGTTGTAGTAGAAATCTTCATCCAAATCGAGGTTAGTGATCGCTGTTCTGATGTTCAGAAGCTCTTTTCAGTTAGAGGAAACGATGGTGGAAATATTATGTACAAAAAAAGTTCAGATCAGCGAGAAAAAAAACAAACACACAAAATAGCAGAATTGGTCAGGAGCCCATAAAACGGCAGCTATTCATTCCAGACCCATTCTCCAGAAAATAGCTGTTTGTGTGTGTCTGTGTCACACTGTCACATAAGCAGTCCTGTTACTTCCTCCATAAACCATATTATTGCTAGTCTCCAAACTATCCCCCTAACCCCTAACCTCACACAGGCCATAAGATTAGGGCCCTTTCAATGAGGTCACCCCTCCCCCGAGGTACAACAATGGTCCAGTGTAGGCCCAAACCAGAGTAGATCTCATACACAGATAGTAGGGACAGCCTTGGCGTCAAGAGCGTAGGTTTGTGTTAGATATTGGGGGGGGGGGGGTCAGGGGGTTCCGGTGCACCCTCCAGAGATTTTTTTTTTTAAATAGCTGTGAAATGGTTGTTTCTAGTGATTTCTGAAGGGAAAATACATCCCATAATGTCCTGATATACCCCAATCACAACTGAAACACCAATATTTTTCTATATGACTTAAACTGTGTTCTAACTATTAACAGTTCAGAAAGGCACCACCACACCCCTTCTTTAACTACAGATGGCAACATGGTTCAATCTGCTTTGTGTCATTGTTGACCAATAGTTCCAATCTGTCTGTGATGTAAAATGCTGTTCGGCCTCCCGAGTGGCGCAGTGGTCTAAGGCACTGCATCGCAGTTGCTAGCTGTGCCACTAGAGATCCTGGTTCGATCCAGGCTCTGTCGCAGCCGGCTGCGACCAGGAGACCCATAGGGCGGCACACAATTGGCCCAGCATGTCCTTGTCCCATCGCACGCTCTAGCAACTCCTGTGGCGCGCCGGGCGCAGTGCACACTGACACAATCGCCAGGTGTACGGTGTTTCTCCGACACATTGGTGTGGCTGACTTCTGGGTTAAGCAGGCGCTCTCCCGAGTCTGTATGGGAGTTTCAGCGATGAAACAAGACCGTAACTACCAATTGGATACCAAGAAATTTGGGTGAAAAAGGGGTAAAAGTAAAGAAATAATAATAATGGCTGTTCAACTTGCTTTACCAGACTGCCTTATAACTCAAATTCCAGGGGTTCCCATCCCCATTTTGATATCTGAAAATTCTCACGAACCCAACCATGTGAAAAAAATGATGGGGCTTTCGAGACAACTGGGAACTTGGAAAAATACGAGGTCAAATAATGACGTCAGTGATCTTCAGGTTGGAAAGTCAGAGCTCTAGAAAAAGGCCTGAGTTCCCGATTTGTAATTCCGAGTTGGACGACCGTTCAAAAAAAAATTCCCAGTTGGAGCTAGTTTTTTTCCCCAGTTGTCTTGAGCGCACTGAAGTCGGATATTTCCGAGTTCCCAGTTGTTTTGAACGCGGCATTAATGCTCAGAGGCAGACGGCAGGGTATTCCCTTTGAGTCAGGAACCAAAACTCCTCCGTAGTGTCCCGTGAATGCATTCGGTCACATGACAACTCAATCAACTGTTCAATTTCATTTACCGCCATGTCACAGTCAAACAGATTGGGAAGTAAGTTCCAAAGTGCTCTTCCATTGTGAATGACAAAAGTTCCTCTCTCAATGCGAAAAATATTTCCAACACTCCCCCTCGATAACCACCAAGCCTCAGTATGAAATAGAACATTGTCATGCTCTGATCCCATATCTCCACATAGTTTTGCGAACAGGCGTGTGTGCTGTGGATGTGGTTTGATGTAGTTTACAATCCAAGTTAGCTGCTACAGTATATCTCCGAGTTCTGTGCCTCAGCTCTTTTCCCGCCAGTGCCTTTGGTGTATCATACAATGCATCCATATGGCAGAGGGAGACACATTCATAACTAGAGTGCAGAGGCTGGCCTGCTGTCCCACCATAGAGCTCCATCTGTGTAAAAGCCTGCCATTCGATCCCATGGAATTGGTTTTTCCTCAAAATATAGCCACACTCACACTGAGCATCCCCTGTGATTGTGATGTGTTGTTGTCTCAGCTAGCTATCTTAAGATTAATGCACTAATTGTAAGTCGCTTTTTGTCTGCTAAATGACAAAAATGTAAATGTACGCACAGTATGCAAGGCAAATAGCTTTTCAGGACCATATTAAAGCTTAGGCCAGGGATGGCAACTGGCGGGCCACAGGCCTCACCAATTTGACGGCTTCTCAATTTACTTTTGAGAGTTAAAATAATAGCATACAGAAGGTGCAATTTTGAAAATGCGATTGGGCATCAGCAGTCATTCAATTAGCCCATGTCAGCGATTTCTTTTTTGACTGGTAAGTTAGTCTAGCGGCAAGCTATCTAAACTTGTAGCATGGTCGAATTACTGACTGGGGTATGGCCCACTGATCATCAGTTATCATTATAAAAAACTGCAGACATTTGCCACCACCGAATGGTAAAATATGTAGAATTGCAGGAAATTAGCTATAAACCTACTAACGTTCCTCTCAGCCCGATTGCAAAATTAGTAGGGGGGTGATAAGTACTAAATGAAGACAGTAGTTGTGATTAATACAACCATAGCAAGTTTCCTGTGCAAACATGATCAATTTTAACCGATTTTAGGTGAATTGATTGAGGATACTCTTGGGTTAACTTATTCCACTCCTTTAGGGGAAAAAAACATTATTTGGCCCCCTGATGGGAAACGTCAATGAAAGCTTTGAACTGGAACATGAACACAGCTCATCTTTGGGACACAAGGTATGAAAAGAGCAGACAATGTTGATTTGATTGATTTAATTCATATCTCTCATTGCAAAGACCTGATTTTGGGACATAAAGTACTGTAACACACTGTCTTGTTCGTATAGGCTATATGCAATGCAAACAGTTTTTCTAATGTGAGCCGTTTTCTGAAAACCCCAGGTGTGTTCAGACAGATTCTGAGGTTCCAGTTTTTGATCATAACCACTTTGCTCTCTAGTCTGAACAAAAAGTCCTCTTGAAATGAATGGCTTTTTCTCACAGCGTGTGGCCGCAGCTGGCAGTAGTGTTGCCCACTCTCGTCCTCCGACCAGAGAGACAGGGAGAGAAGGCCACGCTACAGGTATACACATGAAAGGAGTGCAATTATACCCACGTTTCCTTAAAATGTTGTGTTCACTGCTCTGCTTTGTAAGGCGCTGTTTGGATGTTTGAACGTTGTTGTTTATAGGTGTGATATTCAATTGCAATTTGTATAATTGAGCAGAAACAACTGATGATTACTAATTTTCAAGGTCTTGAGACGTGGCAACATTTTCAGTGACAACTTATTAACCAAAAATCAGATATTGTTTTTCTATTGGAACTTGTTTGTGCTTTTAGATGGTTGAAAGAAATCTGATGACACATTGGAAATTCAACTTAACTTTTGGCAGTCTTTTTGAGTGGGTATAGGTTGTATACCCAATAGGTTGTAATCTCATTGATCAACTTCTTAACCAAATATGACCCAATTATCCACAATGAAATGATGTAGTATGCCCAGTGGGTTGGATTCCAAGCTGCTGCTGATGCTGATGAAGATGGTGATGGTGATGATAACGATGATGGCAATGGTGATAATGATGATGACGATGATGATGTCATTGATGATGACGCTATGATAGCAACCACAACAGAGAACTGCATATTCAGCCAACAGAAACTCTCCCAGCAGGCATGAGATCTTCCATCAACAGAAGTAAAATGTAAAGATCACCAATGTATCCATAAGATATCATTATAAGCTGTTGTTGTACGTAAAACAGATACTCATCACTAATATAATTTTCCAAACATGAGTGGTCTGTGTGCAATCCCACTACATTAAACACTGTACACTGCAGCCTCAGTCTAGCATACCATCCCTACACTGACTTGTTGGAAAGGTGGCATCCTATGACGGTGTCACGTTAAAAGTCACTGAGGTCTTCAGTACGGGCCATTCTACTGCCAGTGTTTGTCTATGGAGATTGCATGGCGGTGTACTTGATTTTACTGTCACAAAGGGTTTTACTGTCACAAAGGGTTTATGAATCACTACTAAACAGCATATGCCTCAGGAGGACAGCGGACATATGACATGACATACTATGATCAATGACATGACATCAGCTCCTGGGTAGTGGATGGGACATCACGTCATCTCACATTTTATATGCAACCAACTGTCAGAAAGCAGTACTTTGTGAATGCAAATCATTCATATATGACTCCTGTTGAGTGACTGTGACACCACGTGGCTATAACAGATAAAGTGTGAGTTATGTCTGGTGATTTTACATTTAAATGGAGGTCCTTTAGCAGACGCTCGTATCCAGAGCGACTTACAGTAGTGAGTGTATACATTTTTGTACTGTTTTTTTTCATACTGGTGATGTTGACATACTTCAAAGACCGTAAATACTGTAAATTCTACATCAAATGGCATTTGGCTGTTTTGAATATGGAATGTAGTGGAGAAGTTTTGTCCTTCTCATCAGGGTAGATTTGCACATATCATAACGGTTAAGAATGATAACGGTTACGAATGAGAAAACTGTTTGTCTCACAGTAAAGTATGTATCTAGGTGCTTTTGTGGTACAGCTGGGTAAGTTATGCAGGAAGCATTCATTCTATGAAGGCACTCTGTTCTATGAGAGAAAGGTAATCATCTCACTACTTGCTGATTGCCTCTTTTTTGTATTTACTCATCTCACATTTACTAAAGAGATCAATATCCTCCCCAAACCCGGTCTCTGAGTCTCTGATGTACTGTACATGATTGATAGTCATCCTCCTATCCCAGAAGGTAAATCGCTCCAGGGGTGCAGCCTGACCCTATATTCCTCCTAAGGGTGGTCTACATTTGAATGTTGAGAGCCAAGCAAGTTGACACATTTGCATTGTAACATATTGTAGGGAATTCCCCACACTATCCTTGACTGACCATCCCATTACCCAATCCCCATCCAACATTACCCAGTCCCTGTGTAACATATGGAGAATTGCATACCACTAAGTGCTTATCTACACTGAGTGTATAATACATTAGGAACGCCTTCCTAATATTGAGTTGCACTCACGTTTGCCCTCAGAACAGCCTCAATCTGTCGGAGTATGGACTCTACAAGGTGTTGAAAGCATTCCACAGGGATGCTGGCCAATGTTGACTCCAATGCTTACCACAGTTGTGTCAAGTTGGTTGGATGTCCATTGGGTGGTGGACCATTCTTGATATACATGGGAAACTGTTGAGCGGGAAAAAGCATTGCAGTTCTTGAAACACTCAAACCGGTAAGCCTGGCACCTTCTACCATACCCCGTTCAAAGGCACTTACATATTTTGTCTTGCCAAATCACCCTCTGAATGGCATACAATCATTGTCTCAATTGTTCCAAGGCTTGAAAATCCTTCTTTAACCCATCTCCTCCCCTTCATCTACACTGATTGAAGTGGATTTAACAAGTGACATCAATAAGTGATCACAGCTTTCACCTGGATTCACCTGATCAGTCTATGTCATGGAAAGAGCTGGTGTTCTTAATGATAGTACTCTCAGAGTATATTCTACTATTCACATTTTTTATTCAGACATCTCGATTCTAATGTCACCTGGTTACAGTCTAATTACATCAGTGTGGTGGCGAAGTTCCTGGCTGTGTTCCAAATCGCACCCTATTCCCTATATAGTGCAGTACATAGGGAATAGGGTGCAATTTGGGATGCATGTCCTGAGTGTCACCCCCCTACTGCAGCTCCCCTTTGTTACAGTAGTTACAGTCTTTATAATGGCTATTGTTTATTATTCAGTCAGTGCCTTCCTCATGTATATTTAATAAGCATCAGACTCATTTTATTATCACTGGAAATGGTTCAGGGGTGGTAAATCCACACCCGCGTTCTCCTAATGTATTTAATTATGGGTGATTTATCATGGCATATTAATTATTGATAAAAAGGCGATGTGGTGTGCAGTCAATGAGGTGCAGAGAAATGGAGCCCAGGTGATGAAAGGACCCAAATATAATGGCAAATGAGACATAGAGGGCACCGTCTCGCAGGAAATACATCCTTACCTGTCAGCACGCTCTGTGTGTGCGTGCACGTGTTTGTGGGTGTGTGTGCGCATGGGTGTGGGTGTGTGTGTGTGTTTGTGTGTGCTCAGTCCTACAATGTATTTACAGTACAGTGTATTTGTGTACAGAAGTGTTTATGCAAATGTTTGGTGTATTTAGTCCAGCAGAGTGGCCACTACAAACATTACATCTTTGTTTTCACAGCGTTAAGTGAACATCAACCACCGCTATAGGTGCCGCTGGACAGAAAGTGTTTATGTGGACTCTTACTGTATATTCCAGGGGGAATGCTTATGGAGGGGAGGGATCCGGGGGATAGCGGAGCTGACATCCTTGAGCAGTTAAAGGATCCTCCACCTCCAGAGCTGCTCTGAAAGGTGGACTGGAATGAAAAAGGGAGAGAGAAAATCCAGGGATTAGCCGAAGGAGCTTCCCTGTGGCTAGCTGTCCCTCTTTCCCAGGAACACTGTAATATAATTACTCTGTTGTTTGCCATCGGTCCAGTGGCTAAGCACTATGGAGAAGAAGGATTGAGTACCTCCACTAATGGACAATGGGTCCAGAGAGAGAGAGAGATTTTTGAAGGTAATTTTTGGAATTCTGCTCCACTGGGAACAGCTCGGTTCTTACACTGGGAGAGAGAGCCGTGGAGAGAGACAGAGCTATAGGGGTAAGAGAGAGAGAGAGAGAGAGAGAGACAGAGAGACAGAGAGACAGAGAGACAGAGAGACAGAGAGACAGAGAGCGATATAGAGAGCGAGACAGAGAGTGGCTCGAGGGAAAGGAAAGGTTATTTTCTTTTGGCTGAATAAAAGGCAGCTGTGCCCTTGGTCAGCAGAGGTGGATCAAACAGAGTGGAAGGGGTGGATAGTGGCCCTCCACACACACTCAAGGATGTGTGTGAGTGCGCACACACACACACACACACACACGTACACGTACACCTACTGCTTTCACACCACCAATGAATACACAATACACAACCAACCACTCATTGGCTAATAGTCATTCTTAGTTTGGCCCTGGCCCCTCTCTCTTGGTCAGCCCAGCTGAAAGATTGGATGCACTCCTAGTGAATGGAGCTATGCAAGACATCCCACAGAAAAGCTTTATCTCAAGTGGTCCAAGGTGGGAAAAAACACATGGATGGACCCTGCAGGCCTCCATAGTTCTAACTCTCCACGTTGACTTCACTCAGGGACACTTGAGGCTAAGGTGGTGAAATGGAATCCCGGCCTTTGAAAGATGCACAGCCAGCACAGGATTAGATTTTGATCAGGGACAGCTCAGGGCAGTGTGTTAGATGTGATTGTACGTGTGGGTGTGTTATATGTAGGTTATATGTAGGTACAAAACAAGAGTATGTACACGACCATGTCAGTGATTTATGTCTGTGTGCGTTCAGTGGTTCTTGTCATGCAATGACATATTGACATGGCACATAATTTACAAACTCAAACACAAACTGCAGCATATTTAACCTGTCCCTATTGGATCCGTATTGTGTGAGGGGGATACATTTTAGTTTTAGGGGACAGGAACACTGGTGGAGGAAAAAAGCCACACTCAGCAGTGTTTGTTTGGCGACGCCATCGTTGATCATCATTGCCTTTATCTTAACTGTATTGACTGGTCCAGGACCTGTTCAGAGAGAGGACAATGGCCACTCAGAGCAGGGGAGACACGTGAAAGAAAGTTTATAAATTTTTGTCTGAAAGGGAACTGCAGGGAGCCGCCTTTTAAGGAGCTTGGTATTCATTGGTCCCCTGACCAGGCAGGGGACCCAGGGTTCCTTCTTTGAAAGGCTGCCCAACTCCTAAAAGGACCTCTAAACCTCATTAGCCAACAGAGGAGCATCTATGAGATACGAGAGGTTGGTTGGCCATGTGGAAAGGGATAGGAGAGGTAAAGGAGAGAGAGAGAGAGAGAGAGATGTTTACAGTTCATTTTTATTGTTTATTTCACTTTTGTTTACTATCTATGGGAATGTTAACATATGTTTCCCATGCCAATAAAGCCCCTTGAATTGAATTGAATTTAGAGAGAGAGAGAGAGTGAGTACATGCATGAGGGCACTCGGAGAGTGGTGTCAGGAAAACAACCTCTCATTCAAAGTCAACAAAACAAAGGAGATGATCGTGGACTTCAGGAAACAGCAGAGGGAGCACCCCCCTACCCACATCGACGGGACAGCAGTGGAGGTGGAAAGTTTTAAGTTCCTCGGCGTACACATCAGAGACAAACTGAAATGGTCCACCCACACAGACAGTGTGGTGAAGAAGGTGCAACAGCGTCTCTTCGACCTCAGGAGGCTGAAGAAATGTGTCTTGTCACTCAAAACCCTGACAAACTTGTACAGATGCACAATCAAGAGCATCCTGTCGGGCTGTATCACACTGGTACGGCAACTGCACCGCCCTCAACCGCAGACTCTCCAGAGGGTGGTGTGGTCTGCACAACGCATCACCGGGGGAAAACTACCTGCCCTCCATGACACCTACAGCACCCAATGTTACAGGAAGGCCAAAAACCACCCAAACCACTGCCTGTTCACATCACTACCATCCAGAAGGCGAGGTCAGTACACGTGCATCAAAGCTGGGACCGAGAGATTGAAAAACAGCTTCTATCTCAAGGCCATCAGACTGCTAAACAGCAATCACTAACTCAGAGAGGCTGCTGCCTACACTGAGACCCAATCACTGGCCACTTTAATAAATGGATCACTAGTCACTTTAAACAATGCCACTTTAAATAACGCCACTTTAATAGTTTTTACATATCTTACATTACTCATATCACATGTATATACTGTATTTTATACCATCTATTGCACCTTGCCTATGCCGCTCTGCCATCGCTCATCCATATACTTATATGTACATATTCTCATTCACCCCTTTAGATTTGTGTGCATTAGGTAGTTGTTGGGGAATTGGTAGATTACTTGTTAGATATTACTGCACTGTTGGAACTAGAAGCACACGCATTTCGCTACACTTGCATTAACATCTGCTAACAATGTGTATGTGACCAATAAAATTTGATTTGATATGATGTACTGTTAATGTCTCTCTTATGACTACCTGACAGAAATAACTGGCCTTGAGGACAATGGATATTTTTGTGTATGTAAGAAAGAAAGAGTTTCGCATTATAGTGGTAGAAATTAAATTGTGAGATAATTACAAGATAATTACTTAAGGATTACTATTTGGTGTCTTTGTAAATCAGTGAATCACGCATAATTACTATACCATCTGAAATAGGATTGTAAAGAAAGTGCCCCCGAGATTGTCTTCATTTCTAAATGCATATTCTTTTTCACAAGCAGATCTGATGAATTTTTACGCACTTGTCAATTTAACACTGAACCCCATTACTGTGATGTTTTGCATGTAGATGATCATCCACGCAACAGAGGCAACAAGTGGCTAATTTTCAGGTAGATCATAACAAATAATCAAATGACTGCCTCTCTCTCTCTCTCTCTCTCTCTCTCTCTCTCTCTCTCTCTCTCTCTCTCGCTCTCTTTCTCTCTCGCTCTCTTTCTCTCTCTGTCTCTCCCTGTCTCTCTCTCTCTCTCTCTCTCTCTCTCTCTCTCTCTCACTCTCTCTCTCTCTCTCTCTCTCTATAACTTGAATATGGGCATTACTCTAGTGTGGAGCTCTCACTAAAACAGTAATTAGTATATTGCAACACTAGTGGGCACTTACAAGGCCCATGCCATCACTGAAATAGAATAACTATTATGAGAAAAAAACCATTGGTCCATTTACTGTCATATTTGGTCATAAAAATGCAACTGTAGTTATAGATCTCTAGTTATAATGCAATGCTTCAAGAGAAATTCATTGTCCTTACAGATTTTGAGTTAGTGTACCTGGTCATCACAATCATATACAGATGAGAATTATCTGGAACACAAACACACGAACAGCTTAGAGTTGGGAAGACATGAGTCCTTTCATATGATTTGTATTGAATTAGGGTCGGCTCCAGTGCTGACTAATTAGTCATATGGTTAATCAGTCTCCCTGTAAACTCCCCATTTATTGGATAGGCCACATTCCAAACCATCGCCTTGGTGAGGTGCTCCATTTGGGCCGTTGCTGTCATAGTACAGTAACAGCATAGATACCAGCGTACAGTCAAAAATGTCCAGAATGGCACCGGAGCCGTTTTACGGGCTGCTAACCAACTGTGCTATTTTGTTATTTTTTTCGCGTTGTTTGTAACTTTTTTTTAAAACTTATTTTGTTCATAATGTTGTTGATACCGTCTTTTATGACAGAAAATAACTTCTGGACATCAGAACGATTACTCACCTCGAACTGGACAAAGATTTTTTCTTTAATGAGTCCGAAGCAAAGGATGTACTGCTTTCTCTGGAACGGGCCAAAACACCCGTCATTTGCGTGAAAGAAAGATGGAGAAAAGGGGGTGGAGTTCGGGCTGCCTTCTGAGAATTTGTAGGTGAGTGTGTAAACATAAAGTACCTTGAGACAGGTAAGGATATACTGTACCCAAGAAGACGACAGTGTGAATGTACTAGAGAACTTTATCTCTCTGTCCTTTTTGTCTTTTATGATATTTTCATTATTAGCATTCCTCTTTTCTCAGTTCTAATCTCCACTTGGGAACTTGTGTTCAAAGCTGTCGTGAGTCATCATGTAGTGTTGATATAACTAGAGAAATACAATACTCATACTGCTATGCTGAAAATACCCAACTTTGTTTGTCGCAGTCAGAAAGACAAACTGATCTACTGATCTATAGACTAACTGGACATTCATGTAGCCATGCAGAAACAGACAAGATCACAGACACACACAACCTCTCTCACCCCAACGAAGTGACTTGAACTGAACTGGCCTTTCATTGACATCGCCCATATGTCCAAGTGGATTGAGCAACTGACCAATTATGTCCAGGGTTTAACTTTCATAATGCCACTATGAGTAATATAGTCAATAAATGCTCTGATCTTTTTCTTTTTCCATTTTTATTACAAACTATCTATTCGTGGTCATTTTCAGACTTAATTTGTTTTTTTTAAGCTAATGCTGATTGGTTCTTTGCCCACGCCTCAGCCCAGACGTTTGCACATCCAGACAATATTATTCAGACAAATGATGTGTCACGTCCTGACCAGTAAAAGGGGTTGTTTGTTATTGTAGTTTGGTCAGGGCGTGGCAGGGGGTGTTTGTTTTATGTGTTTCGGGGTTTTTGGTTAATGTTCTATGTTAGTATATTTCTATGTTCGTTCTAGTTTTTCTATTTCTATGTTTAGTTTATTGGGTTGACCTTCAATTGGAGGCAGCTGTTCCTCGTTGCCTCTAATTGAAGGTCCTATTTAGTAGGGGTGTTTTTTTATGGGTTTTGGTGGGTAGTTGTTCCAAGTGTAGCTGTTTGTCTCACAGGACTGTTTTCTCGTCGTTGTTTTTTATTAAGTGTTTGTTTGGTTTTCTTTGTAAATAAAGAAGATGAGTATTCACATTCCCGCTGCGCCTTGGTCCCAACTTCACGACGAGCGTGACATGATGACAGAAGATACTGTCACGGTCGTCGTATGAATTGGACCAAAATGCAGCGGGTTCGTGAATGCTCATTATCTTCTTTATTAAACAAAAATGAACACTGAACAAAAAGAACGACGAAAACAGTCTTGTCAGGTACAAAAAACACTAAACAGGAAACAACTACCCACAAATCCCATAGAAAAAACACCCCTACTAAATAGGACCTTCAATTAGAGGCAACGAGGAACAGCTGCCTCCAATTGAAGGTCAAAACAATAAACTAGACATAGAAATAGAAAAACTAGAAAATAGAACATAGAAATACAAAACATAGAACACAACCCAAAAACCCTGACAACACAAAACAAACACACCCCTTGTCACGTCCTGACCAGCAGATGGAGCTGTTGTAGTAGTTTTGGGGTCAGGATGTGGCAGTCTTGTGTGTGTGAATGTTCTGTGTTGGTCTTGGGACTCCTGATCAGGAACAGCTGGGGATCGTTGTTCCTGATTGGTGGTCATATATGTAGGAGTATGTTTGTCACTTGGTTTTGTGGGTGGTTGTTCTTGCACTGCGTTTTTGTATGCCTGTGAGACTGTTCCTGTCGTGAGTATCATTTAGTGTATTGTTTTTCCAGTGGATGCCTTACTCCTCTTTTTTTAATTAAAAGAAAATGAGTATCCACAACTCTGCTGCATTTTGGTCCTCTCTACAACACCACGACATAATCTGTGACAGAACTACCCACCAAACTTGGACCAAGCAGCAGAGGAACGAGGAGGAAGGATGGACATGGACAGAAATAAGGTTGAGCATTTCCAGGGCTATGGAGGAGTTTAGGAAACACGAGAGGCAGCCCCAATAATTTTTTTTGGGGGGCACAAGGGCAGTTTTACGGGGCAAGAATGGAGTCCCAGGCCAGCTCCCCGCACTAGCCCGAAGGTGCGTGTCTCCAGGCTGGCATGTCCAGTACCAGCCCCACGCACAAGGCGTCTAGTGCGTCAGCCCAGCCTCGCCAGTCAACAGTCACCAGAGCTGCCCGCCAGTCAACAGTCACCAGAGCTGCCCGCCAGTCGAAGGTCACCAGAGCTGCCCGCCAGTGGAAGGTCACCAGAGCTGCCCGCCAGTTGAAGGTCACCAGAGCTGCCCGCCAGTCGAAGGTCACCAGAGCTGCCCACCAGTCGAAGGTCACCTGAGCTGCCCGCCAGTCGAAAGTCACCAGAGCTGCCCGCCAGTCGAAAGTCACCAGAGCTGCCTGCCAGTCAGGAGCCGCCAGAGCCGCCCGCTAGTCAGGAGCCGCCAGAGCCGCCCGCTAGTCAGGAGATGCCAGAGTGGCCCGTCTGCCCGGAGATGCCAGAGTGGCCCGTCTGCCCGGAGATGCCAGAGTGGCCCGTCTGCCCAGAGCTGCCAGAGTGGCCCGACTGCCCGGAGCTGCCAGAGTGGCCCGACTGCCCGGAGCTGCCAGAGTGGCCCGACTGCCCGGAGCTGCCAGAGTGGCCCGACTGCCCGGAGCTGCCAGAGTGGCCCTCCTGTCCTCCGGCCCAGCCCGAGGGGCCCTCCTGTCCTCCGGCCCAGCCCGAGGGGCCCTCCTGTCCTCCGGCCCAGCCCGAGGGGCCCTCCTGTCCTCCGGTCCAGCCCGAGTTGCCCGTCTGCCTGGCGCAGCTATCGGCGCCACCGAAGTGGGCGACGCCGAGGGTGGAGCAAGGTCCACGTCCTGCACCTGAGCCACCTCCAGGATAGGTGGGTTGGGGAGGGAGGGTGTAGCACAGTCCCGTCGTTGACGGCAGCCACCCTCCCTTCCCTCCCTTATTGTTTAGGGTTTATTGTTTATGGGTTTTGTTGGGGATTTTGTTTGTTGGTGTTTTCTGTTGTTAGGTGCATTCCGGGGTCTGCACCTTGAGGGGGGGTACTGTCACGTCCTGACCAGCAGATGGAGCTGTTGTAGTAGTTTTGGGGTCAGGATGTGGCAGTCTTGTGTGTGTGAATGTTCTGTGTTGGTCTTGGGACTCCTGATCAGGAACAGCTGGGGATTGTTGTTCCTGATTGGGAGTCATATATGTAGGAGTATGTTTGTCACTTGGTTTTGTGGGTAGTTGTTCTTGCACTGCGTTTTTGTATGCCTGTGAGACTGTTCCTGTCGTGAGTATCATTTAGTGTATTGTTTTTCCAGTGGATGCCTTACTCCTCTTTTTTTTAATTAAAAGAAAATGAGTATCCACAACTCTGCTGCATTTTGGTCCTCTCTACAACACCACGACATAATCTGTGACACCCCTGCCACGTCCTGACCAAACTACAATAACAAATAACCTCTTTTACTGGTCAGGACGTGACACATACAGTATATATTCACTAAAACCTGCATCACTTAATTTATTACTTATTGAGCTACTTCTATTTTCACAAAATATGACATGCCAATGTTCCAGCTTATCTAATGGTCAGAGTGAGATTGGGACAATCTAGTTGAGTTGTATTTATTAAGAATCCCCATTAGCTGCTTCCAAGGCAGAAGCTATTCTTCCTGGGGTCCAAACAAGATCAATGCAATTACATGACAAAATCATCTAAATAAAACAGTACCTCATACAACACATTGTTACATCATTACTCTACCACTACAATACAAAACGTATAATACCACAATACAACTTATATTACAACATTACAATGTACGTGTGTGTAGAGTGCGCGTTAGTGTGTGTGTGCGCGCATGTGTGCATCTGTGCCTGTGTGTGTGTCTCTTCACAATACGCGTTGTTCCATATACAATGCTTTTAGTTTTTGAAATATTTAGGACTAGCTTATTACTTGCCACCATTTTAAAACTGACTGCAGCTATTTGTTGCAAGGATTTCACTTGCTTTGGTAGCTGATGTGTATAATGTTGCGTAATTGGCATACATAGACACAGATGCTTTACTCAGTGCCAGTGGCAGGTTATTAGTTAAAAATGTAAAAAGTAAGGGGCCTAGACAGTTGCCCTGGAGTATGCCCGACTCTACCTGGATTATGTTGGAGAGGCTTCCATTAAAAAACACCCTCTGTGTTCTGTTAGACAGGTGACTCTCAAATCCATGATATACTGTAGCAGAGGATGTAAAGCTATAACACAAGTTTTTTCAGCAGTAGATTATGATCGATAATATCAAACGCTGCACTGATGTCTAACAAAACAGCTCCCATAATCTTCTTATTATCAATTTCTTTCAGTCAATCATCAGTCATTTGTTTAAGTGTCATACATGTTGATTGACCTTCCTTATAAGTGTGCTAAAAATCTGTTGTTTGTTATTGTGAAATAGCATGGTATCTGGTCAAACCCAATTTTTTCCAAAGGTTTATGAAGGGTTGGTAGCAGGCTGATTGATCAACTGTTTGAATGGAGAGTGGGGACAATATACTTTTTTATTACTTTACCTACTGCTTTTATAGTTTCCATGTGCCCAACATGGTCAAAACACACACTAATCATGTTTTAGCAAAATGATTATCGCTCTTAAGAATACTTCCTCAACCACTGGAGGGGCCCTTTAAGGTAATGATACTTGTCACCCTAACTGACCAAGCAGCCAAGTTGGTCCAACTGCCATTCTTCTGGTTAGACAAAACAAGTGCAGTATTGACTTGGAATCCTCTTAACTGGGACACTTTGTTTACTGACCAGCCAGGTGAAGGCTTGGCTGAAGCCTTGGAATGGTGGGGTAAATATACACTTGGTAAATAAAACACCTAGGTCAACATTGCTATTTCACCCATTAACCTAGGCCACTCTTATAGGAAGGACAGTGAATAGCCTACATGGAATGGGGAAACTGCACCCAACTTGACAAACAATTATCAGTTTTGAGTGTTCGTTTTTTTATATAGTGCAACATAAGACAAAATTAATTATTTAGTAATATCCCAGTTTACCTATTTACTTATGGACCTGCCTACATCGAATGATTTGTCTTTTAAGTTATTTGAGCAAAAAATATTTCCCTTTATTTGTAACAGCAAGCCAGATAAAATGAAATGTGCTTATTCATATAATTAATATGAGATCGGAGGCTAAAATGATTAAATATTAAAGCTTTAAACCTCTCACTAAAAGCATCAGTCATATAAAAACTTGAACTGGTTCTCCAGTAGATTAGTAAGAATGGCACACCCCTTCTTCAAAAATGGCCTTTTTTCCTTTTATCCAGATTACAACCTCTCACTTTCAGTTAATTGAAAATGCAACTTTTCTTCAAAATATTGCCCTTTCTAAAACAAGCCATACAAAGCCAATACCAGTTTCATCCTCCAGAAAAGACAAAACAAATATTACAACAAATATTATGTTGTAATATGCTAATTGACTAAAACACTTTTTTTATGGAATTAAAAAAAGGAATTATCTTTGTTAATGATATTATGAATAGAAAAGGTGGACTTATGTCACATTTGCAGTTAAAAATATATTGAAAGGCTTGCTCAATCCAAAATTACAACCAACTGATTGCAGCATTACCGCAAAAATGTAGGAGGCAAGTGGAAGAGGAAGAAGGTAGGGAACTTGTCTGCCCTTTATTAAAGACAAAAATTGGCAAAATTTTTTAGTTCTTGTCATAAAGAAGAAAATATGCCAGTTTTACTTGAGGACCAAAATGTTGACAGCAGCGCAATACAGGTTGCAAAATAGTTGGGAAGAGATTTTCGATGTGCCGATTCCATGGCAGATGGTTTATGAACTGATCAACAAAAGAATGCTTGATTCAAAACGGAGAGTTTTCCATTTAAATCATCATACTAAATTATTGCCACAAACAGAATGTTATGTACAGCGTATTCTGAAAGTATTCAGACCCCTTGACTTTCCCCACATTTTGTTACGTTATAGCCTTAATCTAAAATTGATTAAATATTTTTGTCTCATCCATCTACACACAATACCCCATATTGACAAAGCAAACAGTTGTTTAAATTTTTTCTCACATTTATTTAAAATAAAAACAGAAAAACCATATTTACATAAGTATTCAGACCCTATGAGACACAAAATTCAGTTCAAGTACATCCTGTTTCCATTGATCATCCTTGAGATGTAAATCCAATTGATTGGACATGATTTGTTAAGGCACACACCTGTCTATATAAGGTCCCACAGTTGACAGTGCATGTCAGAGCAAAACACTGTCACGTTCGTCATATGAAGGAGACCAAGGCGCAGCGTGGGTATCGTTCCACATCTTTATTTATATGTGAAACTATGCAAGACATACAATAAACTACTTCAGGGAGAGTGCGAGGAGGAGGCACAGGATGTACCTGACTGAGGGCACACACTCCAGGGAGAGTGCGAGAAGGAGGCACAGGACGTACTGGGCTGTGGAGGCGCACTGGAGACCTGGTGCGTAGAACCGGTGCACGATATACTGGACCGTGGAGGCGTACTGAAGACCAGGAGCGCTGAGCCGGCACAACCCGTCCTGGCTGAATGCTCACTTTAGCCCGGCAATTGCGGGGCGCAGGCACAGTGCGCACCGGGCTATGAATGCGCACTGGAGATACAGTGCGCATCACCGCATAACACGGTGCCTGACTGGTCACACGCTCCCCACAGTAAGCATGCCCAATCTGCAGCGCTCTCAACGCCAACACCTCTCTCCGGAATCTTTCGTCGAGTTCCTCACTCGACTCCCTGACTGGCTCTTGTTCACCCCTCGGCTCCGCCGACCACTCCGTGTGCCCCCCTGCCCAAAAAATGTGGAGCTGCCTCTCGGGCTTCCGTTGTTGCCGTGCTAATTCCTCGTAGTGTGGCCATTCCTCTTTTGCTGCCTCTATCTCCTCCCTTGGACAGCGATATTCCCCAATCTGCGTCCAGGGCCCCTTGCCATCCAGGATCTCCTCCCATGTCCACTCCTGGCCACGCTGCTTGGTCCTCTGGTGGTGGGAGATTCTCTCACGTTCGTCATATGAAGGAGACCAAGGCGCAGCGTGGGTATCGTTCCACATCTTTATTTATATGTGAAACTATGCAAGACATACAATAAACTATAAACAAAACAGCAAACCGTGACGAAGAGGTGCAACATGCACTAACTCAAAATAATCTCCCACAAACACAGGTGGGAAAAACAACTACTTAAATATGATCCCCAATTAGAGACAAAGATGACCAGCTGCCTCTAATTGGGGATCATACAAAAAAAACAAAATAGAAAAAAGAAACTAGAACCAAACAACATAGAACTAAATAAACTAGATAAACCCCCCAGTCACGCCCTGACCTACTCTACCATAGAAAATAAGAGCTCTCTATGGTCAGAACGTGACAAAAACAAGCCATGAGGTTGAAGAAATTGTCCATGAAGCTCCAAGACAGGATTGTGTCGAGGCACACATCTGGGGAAGGGTACCAAAACATTTCTGCACCATTGAAGGTCCCAGAGAACACAGTGGCCTCCATCATTCTTCCATGGAAGAAATCTGGATCCACCAAGACTCTTCATAGAGCTGGACGCCCGGCCCATCTGAGCAATCGGGGGAGAAGGGCCTTGGTCAGGGAGGTGACGAAGAACCTAATGGTCACTCTGACAGAACTCCAGAGCTCCTCTGTGGATATGGGAGAACATTCCAAAAGGACAACAATCTCTGCCACACTACACCAATCAGGCCTTTATGGTAGAGTGGCCAGACGGAAGCCACTCCTCAGTAAAAGGCACATGACAGCCCGCTTGGAGCCCGCCAATGGTGAAGCATGATAGTGGTAGCATTGTGCTTTTAGGGTGTTTTTCAGCGGTAGGGACTGGGAGACTAGCCAGGATCGAAGGAAAGATGAACGGAACAAAGTACAGAGAGATCCTTGATGAAAACCTGCTCCAGAGCGCTCAGGACCTCAGACTGGGGTGAAGGTTCACCTTCCAACAGGACAACAACCCTAAGCACACAGCCAGGACAACGCAGGAGTTGTTTTGGGACAAGTCTCTGAATGTTCTTGAGTGGCCCAGCCAGAGCCTGGACTTGAACCCGATCGAACATCTCTGGAGAGACCTGAAAATAGCTGTGCATTGGCTCTCCCCATCCAACCTGACAGAGCTTGAGAGGATCTGCAGAGAATGGGAGAAACCCCCAAATACAGGTGTGCCACGCTTGTAGCGTCATACCAAAGAAGACTCGAGGCTGTAATTGCTGCAAAACAGTGCTTCAACAAAGTACTGAGTAAAGGGTCTGAATACTTATGTAAATGTAATATTTCCGATTTTTTTAAATACATTTGCAAACATTTTGAGTTCTGTCACACATTCAGCTAACAAAAACATATGGAAATGTCTGCTCTACCCAAAATTGGAACTCGGGTCTCTTTCTAGAGCTCCGACCTGAAGATCACTGACGTCATGATTCAACCTTGTTTTTTCCGAGTTCCCAGTTGTCTTGAAATCACCACAAATCCAGAGAATGTCAGACTTTGATGACATAGTTTGATGACAAAATTTTCCCATGATGGACTGCCACGCCACCTTCCTGTTCAAGTGAGCACAGCACAACAAGGTGACTCCAAAAATGTATTGTATGCTGCTGCATAAATGATGTGGTATGCCAGGGAGTAACTTAACTTAGCCTACTGTTCTGACTTGGTGGTGCACATGTGGCCTATAGCATGTTTAAGAGAGATGTCATCACTGAATTCAGTCACTGTACATTTCAAAAGTGCTGAACAAATAATTATATTGACTACATCCATCCTAACTCGCTCATTAATGTCTTAATAAAAATGACTAATTGCCTCTTATCTACTCGTTGTCCACACATTCCAAAAGTGCTGAACAAATAATGATATTGACTACGTCTGTCCTTGCTCGCTCATTATTGTCTTAATTGAAATTAAGAATTGCCACTCGAATGCCATAGTTTGTACATCTCAAATGTCAGTTGAAACCACATTTGTTTAAGCAAGTCTGCCATTTCAGCTATGTTTTTTTTAAAGGCAGTGAATGAGGCTGAATTAATTGTTTCACTGCCAGACAAGGCTCTGTTGATAGCCAGGTGTAGCAGTGGTAAGGTGTTGGGACTGCTGTTGGGACTCTGCTGTTGGGACAGCTTTATGTAGGCCCTAACAGTTTGTGGGCACCATTTGTCACCGTTATAGTGCAATGAATGTATTGTTTAGTGTTGTGTTGTGTTGTGTAGTGGCTTTGCTGGCACGCATCTAAAAAAAAATGGGGGAGTTTGCCCCACCAAGATTTATATGCTAAAATCGCCACTGCATCTATCTAAAATTATCTCTTCAAATAGCAGTGTTGGGAGATATGGAAAGCATAGTCAATCAATCAACAATATAATAATACTTTTAGTAAAAATATTTGTCTTTAACTTACAATCTGTAGATACTATGCGAGGAGAAAGGTTCCGAATTTATGTGAAATATCACAGCACTATTTAAATATATATGTTACATGAAAATCATGTTGTTTTTTTTTCAATAAAAAAAACATACAACATTGTGAGTTTCATGCAAATTGCAGAAATGCTAAGACAATGTTATGTTATGTAATCAAAACTTGGTCAATCAATACAGTCTAGCGGCTGTTCCTGTAGATAGACCAGGAAAAATGCTTTTTATAAAGTAAGTTCTACATTAAAGTATAGTGTAGCACGATAGAGCTTGGTAAATAGAGGAAACATTTATTTCAGTTTACCAAAATCTTTATTGATTTGAAAAGTAAATCAATGAATGTAGATCTGTTGCACATAACTTTTTTTTATATCATACTGCCATTGGTTTTAGAGAAGAGTCACTGACAAACAGTAGTTGGCTTGAGCACATGGGGACGATAATGTGTTCAGGACTAAATCCACTAGAGGTCAGAGGTTAGGGTCAGAGGTCAGAGAGGCGGGCTCCTGTCCCGGAGACGCCCCCAGATTTACACAAGTGTAAAAAGAGTCTATTCAGACCCAGTGTATGGACATAGTTTTACAAAGATCTACTGTGGGCCCCATACATACCTCTCTTCCCCCCTGTACAGCAAGCCAGTAGAGGACACAGACAATGCCTGTGATTCTGGTGATTATGGCCGTGTGTGTGTGTGTGTGTGTGTGTGTGTGTGTGTGTGTGTGTGTGTGTGTGTGTGTGTGTGTGTGTGTGTGTGTGTGTGTGTGTGTGTGTGTGTGTGTGTGTGTGTGTGTGTGTGTGTTCACCTCAAATACTTGCTGATGTTGAAACAATGATGGTCGTCAGTCATATTGATCCTGACTCAACAAACAAATGCAAGAGAGAATTGAAAGGAGGGAAATTAATGAAGACCATCATTCTAGTGATCTCTTCAGGGCAAATCTGATATTTATTCTGTGTTCAATGGTTCTGATGGCTCTGATAATCTCTGTATATTAACTGGAATTTGGGTTTATCACCTGTAATAAACCCGATACTTTGAATAAAAAAACAAGTAAATACTTGGTAAATCCGACCACAATTCTATCCTCCCGATTCCTGCTTACAAGCAAAAGTTAAAGCAGGAAGCACCAGTGACTTGGTCTATAAAAAGTGGTCAGATTAAGCAGATGCTAAACTATAGGACTGTTTTGCTATCACAGACTGGAACATGTTCCAGGATTCTTCCGATGGCATTGAGGAGTACACCACATCTGGCTTTATCAATAAGTGCATCGAGGACGTCGTCCCCACAGTGACTGTACATACATACCCCAACCAGAAGCCATGGATTATAGGCAACATTCGCACTGAGCTAAGGGGTAGAGCTGCCGCTTTCAAGGTGCGGGACTCTAACCCGGAAGCTTACAAGAAATCCTGCAATGCCCTGCGACGAACCATCAAACAGGCAAAGCGTCAATACAGAGCTAAGATTGAATCATACTACACCGGCTCCAATGCTTGTCTCATGTGGCAGGGCTTGCAAACTATTACAGACTACAAAGGGAAGCACAGCCGCGAGCTGCCCAGTGACACAAGCTTACCAGACGAGCTAAATCACTTCTATGCTCGTTTCGAGGCAAGCAACACTGAGGCATGCATGAGAGCATCAGCTGTTCCGGACGACTGTGTGATCATGCTCTCTGTAGCTGACATGAGTAAGACCTTTAAACAGGTCAACATACACAATCCTGTGGGGCCAGACGGATTACCAGGATGTGTGCTCCGGGCATGTGCTGACCAACTGGCAGGTGTCTTCACTGACATTTTCAACATGTCCCTGATTGAGTCTGTAATAACAACATGTTTCAAGCAGACCACCATAGTCCCTGTGCCCGAGAACACAAAGGCAACCTGCCTAAATGACTACAGACCCGTAGCACTCACGTCCATAGCCATGAAGTGCTTTGAAAGGCTGGTAATGGCTCACATCAACACCATTATCCCAGAAACTCTAGACCCACTCCAATTTGCAAACCGCCCCAACAGATCCACAGATGATGCAATCTCTATTGCACTCCACACTGCCCTTTCCCACCTGGACAAAAGGACACTTATGTGAGAATGCTATTCATTGACTACAGCTCAGCGTTCAACATCATAGTACCCTCAAAGCTCATCACTAAACTAAGGATCCTGGGACTAAACACTTCCTGACGGACCGCCCCCAGGTGGTGAAGGTAGGTAGCAACACATCTGACACGCTGATCCTCAACACTGGAGCCCCCCAGGGGTGCGTGCTCAGTCCCCTCCTGTACTTCCTGTTCACCCACGACTGCATGGCCAGGCACGACTCCAACACCATCATTAAGTTTGCAGACGACACAACAGTGGTTGGCCTGATCACCGACAACGACGAGACAGCCTATAGGGAGGAGGTCAGAGACTTGGCCGGGTGGTGCCAGAATAACAACCTATCCCTCAACGTAACCAAGACGAAGGAGATGATTGTGGACTACAGGAAAAGGAGGACCGAGCACGCCCCCATTCTCATCGACGGGGCTGTAGTGGAGCAGGTTGAGAGCTTCTAGTTCCTTGGTGTCCACATCACCAACAAACTAGAATGGTCCAAACACACCAAGACAGTCATGAGGAGGGCACGACAAAGCCTATTCACCCCCAGGAAACTAAAAAGATTTGGCATGGGTCCTGAGATCCTCAAAAGGTTCTACAGCTGCAACATCGAGAGCATCCTGACTGGTTGCATCACTGCCTGGTACGGCAATTGCTCGGCCTCCAACCGCAAGGCACTACAGAGTGTAGTGCGTATGGCCCAGTACATCACTGGGGCTAAGCTGCCTGCCATCCAGGACCTCTACACCAGGCGGTGTCAAAGGAAGGCCCTAAAAATTGTCAAAGACCCCAGCCACACCAGTCATATACTGTTCTCTCTACTACCGCATGGCAAGCGGTACCGGAGTGCCAAGTCTAGGACAAAAAGGCTTCTCAACAGTTTTTACCCCCAAGCCATAAGACTCCTGAACAGGTAATGAAATGGCTATCCGGACTACTTGCATTGTGTGCCCCCCCCCAACCCCTCTTTTACGCTGTTGCTACTCTCTGTTTATCATATATGTATAGTCACTTTAACTATACAGTCATGTACATACTACCTCAATTGGGCTGACCAACCAGTGCTCCCGCACATTGGCTAACATTGGCTAACCGGGCTATCTGCATTGTGTCCCGCCACCCACCACCCGCCAACCCCTCTTTACGCTACTGCTACTCTCTGTTCATCATATATGCATAGTCACTTTAACCATATCTTCATGTACATACTACTTCAATCAGCCTGACTAACCAGTGTCTGTATGTAGCCTCGCTACTTTTATAGCCTCGCTACTGTATATAGCCTCGCTACTGTTTTTCACTGTCTTTCTAGTGTTGTTTTTATTTCTTTACTTACCTTTTGTTCACCTAATACCTTTTTTGCACTATTGGTTAGAGCCTGATAGTAAGCATTTCACTGGTTGTATTCGGCGCACGTGACAAATAAACTGTGATTTGATTTGATTTGAAAGTAACTATTGCTCACCAATCTTGCAGTAACCCCGTTCTGCTAGTGAAATGAAAACGAATTAATTTATCAATGCAGAATAGGGTTAAAGAGCAGGTTGCAAGATTCTTTGATATTTTTTTCTTTCAGCTTTTTCCCCCCAGACTATCTGAAGATAAATATTCACACTCTATCCTGTTCTTAAAGAACAAGTCCGAAAATGCTAATATAGGTACAATGTCTTGCCAAAGTATTCATCCCCCTTGGGGTTTTTACTATTTTGTTGCATTACAACCTGTAATTTAAATTGATTTTTATTTGGATTTCATGTAATGGACATACACAAAATAGTCCAAATTGGTGAAGTGAAAAAAATAACGAAAAACTGCTTTCATAAAATTAAAAAAAATATATAAGGAAAAGTGGTGTGTGCATATGTATTCACGCCCTTTACTATGAAGCCCCTAAATAAGATCTGGTGCAGCCAATTACCTTCAGAAGTCACATAATTAGTTAAATAAAGTTCACCTGTGTGCAATCTAAGTGTCACATGATCTGTTACATGATCTCAGTATATATACACCTGTTCCCAAAGGCCCCAGAGTCTGCAACACCACTAAGCAAGGGGCACAACCAAGCAAGCGGCACCATGAAGACCAAGGAGCTCTCCAAACAGGTCAGGGACAAAGTTGTGTAGAAGTACAGATCAGGGTTGGGTTATAAAAAAATATCTAAAACTTTGAACATCCCATGGAGCTCCATTAAATCCATAAAAAAAATGGAAAGAATATGGCACCACAACAAACCTGCCAGAGATGGCCCCCCACTAAAACTCACGGACCAGGCAAGGAGGGCGTTAATCAGAGAGACAACAAAGTGACCAAAGATAACCCTGAAGGAGCTGTAAAGCTCCACAGCGGAGATTGGAGTATCTGTCGATAGGACCACTTTAAGCCGTACACTCCACAGAGCTCGGCTTTACGGAAGAGTGGCCAGAAAAAAGTCATTGCTTAAAGAAAAAAATAAGCAAACACGTTTGGTGTTCGCAAGAAGGCATGTGGGAGACTCACCAAACATATGGAAGAAGGTATTCTGGTCAGATGAGACTAAAATTGAGCTTTTTGACCATCAAGGAAAACGCAATGTTTTTCATCGGCAGGGACTGGGAAACTGGTCAGAATTGAAGGAATGATGGATGGCGCAAAATACAGGGAAATTCTTGAGGGAAACCTGTTTCAGTCTTCAAGAGATTTGAGACTGGGACAGAGGTTCACCTTCCAGCAGGACAATGACACTAAGCATACTGCTAAAGCAACACTCGAGTGGTTTAAGAGGAAATATTTAAATGTCTTGGAATGGCCTAGTCAAAGCCCAGACCTCAATCCAATTGAGAATCTGTGGTATGACTTAAAGACTGCTGTACACCAGCGGGACCCATCCAACCTGAAGGAGCTGGAGCAGTTTTGCCTTGAAGAATGGGCAAAAATCCCATTGGCTAGATGTGCCAAGCTTATAGAGACATACCCCAAGAGACTTGCAGGTGTAATTGCTGCAAAAGGTGGCTCTACAAAGTATTGACTTTGGGGGGGGTGAATTGTTATGCAAGCTCAAGATTTCTGTTTTTTTGTCTTATTTCTTGTTTGTTTCACAATAAAACATATTTTGCATCTACAAAGTGGGAGGCGTGTTGTGTAAATCAAATGATACAAACCCCCAAAAAAATCTATTTTAATTCCAGGTTGTAAGGCAACAAAATAGGAAAAATGCCAATGGGGTGAATACTTTCGCAAGCCACTGTACCATTGATTTGCATTGGATTTGTGCCACAAATGCTAAAAGGTTAGCATTTGAAAAGTGGCTAGGTCAACAAAACCAAAGCATGGATTGATGTCATACCTCGTCCATAGACTGCTTACAGGGTAAGGAAATCAATATGTCATTTTGTACTTTGGGGGAACTATTCCTTTAAGTTACCACAAGACCATTTGCTCTGGACTGTTGCACATTCACACCAGAGTTACAAAGGCAGCATTCAACAGCAACCTCTGTATTGTTTTAGTGGAGTGATAATAATAAAGTGTTGTAATTTACCACTGGTCTTTCTTTCCCTTGGTGAAATGGGGATTAAATTGAGATTGAGGCAATGCCTTTTTTCTTTATCCCTGGGTAAGCCAGCACAGCATGCAGCTCAAAGGTAATAAAGCACTCTGTGATCCTCACTTCATTGGAGCTAAAAACTCGCCATGCACCGCTGCATATTAAGACTCCACATCTATCTCATGTTTTCCATCTTAATTTATGTTTAAAATGTAACCATTGGTCAGTATGAAATGACAGACTTGTTGCTTATGAATTTTGTGTGAGGGGGATTCAACATGCCAGCTCGATGTTAAATGGGGAAACTATACTGAACAAAAATATAAATGCAACATGAAATAAGTAGGTTTTGTCGAGCCCTCTTCACGACTGTCTTGGTGTGCTTGGACCATGTTAGTTTGTTGGTGATGTGGACACCAAGGAACTTGAAGCTCTCAACCTGCTCCACTGCAGCCCCGTCAATGAGAATGGGGGTGTGCTCGGTCCTCTTTTTCCTGTAGTCCACAATCTCCTTTGTCTTGATCACGTTGAGGGGAGGTTGTTGTCCTGGCACCACACGGCCAGGGCTCTGACCTCCTCCCTATAGACTGTCTCATCGTTGTTGGTGATCAGGCCAACCACTGTTGTGTCATCGGCAAACTTAATGATGGTGTTGGAGTCGTGCCTTGCCGTGCAGTCATGAGTGAACAGGGAGTACAGGAGGGGACTGAGCACGCACCCCTCAGGGGCCCCTGTGTTGAGGATCAGCGTGGCGGATGTGTTGTTACCTACCCTCACCACCTGGGGTGGACCATCAGGAAGTCCAGGATCCAGTTGCAGGGAGAGGTGCTTAGTCCCAGGGTCCTTAGCTTAGTGACGAGATTTGAGGGCACTGTGGTGTTGAAAGCTGAGATGTAGTCAATGAATAGCATTCTCACATAGGTGTTCCTTTTGTCCAGGTCATCATCTGCATCATCTGTGGATCTGTTGGGGCGGTATGCAAATTGGAGTGGGTGTTGATGTGAGCTATGACCAACCTTTCAAAGCACTTCATGGCTCCAGACATGAGTGCTACGGGTCGGTAGAAATTTAGGCAGGTTACCTTAGTGTTCTTGGGCACAGGCACTATGGTGGTCTGCTTGAAACATGTTGGTATTACAAACTCGGATAGGGAGAGGTTGAAAATGTCAGTGAAGACACTTGCCAGTTGGTCAGCGCATGCTTGCAGTACACATCCTGGTAATCCGTCTGGCCCTGCAGCCTTGTGAATGTTGACCTGTTTAAAGCTCTTACTCACATCGCCTGCGGAGAGCGTGATCACACTGTCTTCCGGAACAGCTGGTGCTCTCATGCATGTTTCAGTGTTATTTGCCTTGAAGAAAGCATGGAAGTAGTTTAGTTCGTCTGGTAGCCTCGTGTCACTGGGCAGCTCTCGGCTGTGCTTCCCTTTGTAGTCTGTAATAGTTTGCAAGCCCTGCCACCCCCAACGAGTGTCAGAGCCGGTGTATTACGATTCGATCTTCGTTTTGTATTGACGCTTTGCCTGTTTGATGGTTCATCGGAGGGATAGCGGGATTTCTTGTAAGCTTCCGGGTTAGAGTCCCACTCCTTGAAAGCGGGCAGCTCTAGCGTTTACTCAGTGCGGATGTTGCCTGTAATCCATGGCTTCTGGTTGGGGTATGTGGTTGGGGGTAACATGCAACAATTTCAAAGATTTTACTGAGTTACAGTTCAAAAGCAAATCAGTCAATCGAAATAAATCCATTAGGCCCTAATCAATGGATTTCACATGACTGGAAATACAGATATGCATCTGTTGGATACCTTAAAAAAAGGTAGGGGTGTGGATTATAAAACCAGTCAGTAGCTGGTGTGACCACCATTTGCCTCATGCAGTGTGACACATCTCCTTTGT